>NC_063255.1:20253938-20579653 GCF_020740725.1 Corvus hawaiiensis
AAGGGAAGGGAAGGGAAGGGAAGGGAAGGGAAGGGAAGGGAAGGGAAGGGAAGGGAAGGGAAGGGAAGGGAAGGGAAGGGAAGGGAAGGGAAGGGAAGGGAAGGGAAGGGAAGGGAAGGGAAGGGAAGGGAAGGGAAGGGAAGGGAAGGGATCTTTTCTAAAACTCCATTCTTAGCCACTTTTAAATGAAATACAATAACCATGGCTACCCACCTCTCCATTGTGGTTCTGAAAACCTGACCATCACTATTTGAATAGCAGAAGCTCTCTCTGCTGTACTTCCAGCATGAAAAGTCTTTCTCAGGATATTACTAGAGGGGAAAAAAGGCAGTTGCCAAGTCAGTTTTGTTCCAGTTCATTAGTGACCGAAAGTCATTATCATCTGACAGATGCACTAAGGGTTATGTATACTTCCTAGTTGTCTCAGTCCAGTTTTTACTGGACAGATGTCCACATTCAGGAAAGACAAAATGAGTCTGACAACACAGCTACTTTCAGCAACTTTGCTGAAAGTCTTTACAAGGAACGTGGGACCTGGCTGAACATCTGATCAGTCCCCTTGCCTATTGTGGTAGCCCCTCTAGCAGAAAGTAGATGGTATATGAGGAATCAGCATTGTCCTCTGGAAGATGGCATATTTTTCTTGGTGGGATTGAGAGGTTACATATTTCTCTGTGTCTATCAGTCGAATGTGAACTGCGAGTGACACTTCTGCTTCACAACAAGAAAAATAGCTCCATTCCCTCCAAAGAGAATCGTGTCAGCAGCAGACCTCTCTATTGCTCCCACTGTTTTCTTGACGCTTCACCTCATCAGACTTTTGGGAGCTGACAAACTATCAGACTGAAAACCAGAAGAGGAGTGGGGGAGATTCTAATGCATGAGCAGAGCAATGAAGAGTGTCAATCTCATGCTTGCTATATTTTTTCCAATGACAAGAATGGCATAATAGCAGCAAGTAACTAAACGTAGGTGTAGCTAGCCAGTTACTTATAGTCTTCAGGAGAAAAAAAATAGATTTCTCTTGATATACTTTTTTCCAAAGAACTTGTAAACACTTACATATGCTGAGTTACATTGGTGTTTCAAGATCAAACATTCAGGTAAATGTTAGAGCACTACAGCAACATGTGTCTGGGCTGTCCTGGGGGAGAAAGCCAGGACCTATCCCACTGCATCCACCTGAAAAAAGGGAAGACTTGCAGTGCCACCAGGGCAGGTCCAGACTGGGACATCAGGCACCTCTGTGGGGATGGGACATTAGTCTAAGAGTGGGAATTGGCTTAGTGGAGTCCATGGCTGGGCCAGGCAGGGCTGTTTTGGAGCAGGAGACTGATTTCTATGGCATTGCTGGAACACAGAACTCCTTAAAATGGGGTTGTGGGCCATAAGCAGGAGGAACTGGCCACCAATAAGTCCTCAAAGTCCCTCATGTCTCTCTCAGCTTCCCCAAGCCTAGAAGGGACACATGCCCCTTCTTCTGGTGGCACAATGAAGGTCAGAATTGGCTTCACAACGCAGGTGGAGCACCAGGAATCTTGACACTCTGGTTTGCTTCCAGAACTTGTTCCTGCTATCGACATATATGCAGTTGCCTGTACAGTGTGCCCACCAGTTCACTCCCAGACTCCCTTGTGGGATGTATCTATTAGTCTCTTCAAGGAAGAAACCCAGAGATGCCAGGAGAGTTTGCTTATGGGTGTGCTGCAGATCAGCAACAGGAGAACAGATGCATCTTGTTTGAAACACAACACTTGGAACAATCCTGCCCTACTTCAAGAGGCCAAAACCAGAAACACTGCAACCACCACAAAGTGCCCTCATGATGTGCCCTAGATATCACACTATAAAAAACCTTCCTACAGGCAATAAAACAACCCTTATATCACATGCAATCATATAACCAGAGGATGGTTTGGATTGGAAGGGACCTTAAGGATCCTCTAGTTCCAACCTCCTGCTCCCCTGCCATGGGCAAGGACACCATCCACTAGATCAGGTTGCTCCGTCCAACCTGGCCTTGAACATTTCCATGGATGGGGCATCCAAAACTTCTCTGGGAAACCTGAGCCAGAGCCTCACACAGTGTCTGCTACGACATCAGGCACTTTGAGCTGGAAAACGCACACATAAATAATCATGTATTTTGGCCACAGGAGTGGTCACTGAAGCTTAGGAGAAAGAAGAGAGGGACCACTTGGGATATGGATGGATCACTCTGCAGGGGGCAAATCAAGAGAGGGTAGCTGTGAGTCATATGAACTACTCAACTCAGGGGCAACAGCCCACCGTGGCTGCTTTTTATCGTTTAGTACGGATGTGGCCACAAATGTCAAGTGCCCCAAAGGACATACAGAAGTGGCAGCAGAGAGTAAAACAGGATAATGTCCTTATCTAGCTCTGCATGTGCTCCACAGGGAAGGGCCCCATTCAGCTCTACTTGCTGCAGGTGTGTGGCACTACAGACACCCGTCACCTCCAGCCAGAGCTGTCAGAGCATAGGCAATGGTTCTGGATGTTCATTACCGTCTCTTCCAGGTGCTTCAGGACCCTTCAAGGTGAAAAATACTCTTTCTATCTGCCTTTGTGGCAGTATTTGAGAACCTAGAAATGTAAGGTTATTAATATGAGAAAGTAGTATAAAGTGACATTTCTGATTGAAATAGAATCTTTCTTCAATTTTATTGTCAAAAATGTCTCTCCTAAACATTTTTCTCTTCTTTTGCTTCACCTAATTTGCTTATCTAGTTAGACACACTGGAATCTGAAAAAGCTAGGAGATAAACCACTTCAAAAACTTTTTTTAATGCTGATTTCAGAGGCCTGCTATAATTTTTTTCCCCTTGTATTTTTCCTTTTCTTTTTTTTTTTTTTTTTTAACAAAGCTTCAATAATGACCCAAAAATGCCTGCAGTGGTGAAAAATAGACTGTGACTGATACTACTAATTCCATTGAGAAAAATTCTAATTTTTCCTGACAAAAAAATCATACCAAAACAGGTACACACAAATGAATATACTTGCTGTTTGTGCACACAGACATACATTGCTTAGCCTTAAAACTGTGAGATTTATTTGTCTTTTAAATTTTTACAGTTTTATGTTTTACTTTTTCTTCACACCCAAGAAGAAAAATATGCTTGTTTATTCCTATTAGGGAAAGCAGAGATTTTATGTAACAAAAAATAGGGCTGGACCCAAAGGAACAAACAAACAAAAGCCATCAAAAATTATAAGGCAAGCAACAAATGAATGGCAACTGCCAGGGCTGTTGAAACTGTAAATATGATCAGAAAGGAGAGAATGAAGATAGAAAAATATGGATAAAAGATCACCTTTACTGCGAGGAATTTGTTAACTTCATTATATTTAAGTTATGTTTTGCACTCATGATACATGCCAGTGTGGTAGTGCCGGAAAGCAAAGACTTCGTTTTAGTGATACATGGTTCTGGGTCAGGAACTTCTCTAGTTTCCTGTTTGTTTTGTAGAAAAAGGAAGGAAAGACTTTCTGGTCACAGCACCTGAGAGGGAAAAAAAAGTCCTCTTTCTCTTAAAAGAAGGGTTCACTCCCCTGCTTTGGCCTCTTCCCTCATAGCTGCTTGCAGGAGAAGAGGACTAGCTGAGATGTCCTTCCACATCCACCTGTTAACCCTGTCCTGATGTGAAAATGGAAGAGAAAATGCTGTTTCCAGGTGATAATTATCTTTTTTTTTTTTTTTTTTTAAAGTCTGAGCTATGCTGGGAGAGAGACCTCTGTCTGGGTCCTTCCTCAGGACCAGTACTGCTCTAAGTATAGTGAACTAGACCAAAATAGCACATTTTTATACTTTTGTTCAGCAGTCCTGAGAAGTTCAGCAGCTGTGATGGATCAAAACACAAAACTGTTTGTCAGTGCTAGCTGCTTTGCCTACATAGACAGAGCAAGTATAGCATAATAATGACTATATGCACATAGTATCTATATTTTTGCCACTTAAAAGTGCCCACGGTCTGTATTAATTCTCAAAACACTAAATAATTTTTGAAATCATATCGTTATTTACAATATTTTAGTTGTGGGCAGTTTCTGGTTGTGTCTGCCAGATGTAGAATCATTGTGTGACCCCTGCCCTGGTGAAGACCCTTTCCTTGAGCTGAGATTATTGAACACGTATGTAAACTACTTAATTAATCATAATAGATGAGCTTTACTAGAAAAGTTACTACCTCTGAACTTCTGTTCATAAATAATGGCACAGTTGGATAGAGCTCTGAGCTCTGGGGGGAGCCCTGGTCTAGGGGATGGAGCCCTGGGCTAGGGGGAGGTGTTCCTGCCCATGGCAGGAGGCTGGAAATCAAGGAGCTTTAGGTTCCCTTCCAACCCAAACTATTCTATGAGGGTCCAAAGGAGCCCACAAGGATGGTGAAAGGTCTGGAGGTGAAGTTTTAAGAGCAGTAGCAGAGGTCACTTGGTTTGTTCAGCCTGGAGGAGACTAAGGGGAGACCTCACTGTTGGTCTTCAAGATCCTCATGAGGGGAAGAGGATGGGCAGGTACCGATCTCCTCACGCTTGTGACCAGCAATAGGACCTGGAGGAATGGCATGAAGCTGAGTCAGGGGAGGTTTAGGTTGGATTACAGGAAAAAGTTTTTCTGCCAGAGGGTGGTTGGGCACTGGAACAGGCTCCCCAGGGATGTGGTCACAGCACCAAGCCTGTCTGAGTTCAAGAAGCCCTGGGGCAATGCTCTCAAACACACGGTTCCTACCACACAGTTGAAGTATCCTGTTCAGGGTCAGGAGCTGGACTCGATCCTTGTGGGTCCCTTCAAACTCAGCATACTCTGTGATTCTATGAGGCTGTTGCCAGGCGCCATCCCTCTCCGCCCTCAGGCGGCACAGGAGCCATCCCGCGCGCAGCCGGAGCCACAGCCATCTCGCTACTGAGGCCTGCCGCCGCCATGTTACGCTCCGCGCACCCGCGGTGGTGGGGGCAGTGGGGGGACCCCGCGGGCCGGCGGCCATTTTGGTCAAGGGCCGGCACTGCTCCTTCCTCCCTTACTCAAGATGGCGTCAGCGGCGCATGCTCGGAGCGCGGCCGGGGAGGCCGGCTGTGCTGCCCGCGAGCGCTGAGGGGGCGGGCGGGGAGCAGCGGCGGCGGCAGCCATGGGCGAGACTGAGAGGCTTTATTATGTGTACAGCTGCGACCTGGACATCAACGTGCAGCTGAAGATGTGAGTGAGCTGCGTCGGGGCTTAGTGGGAAGCGGTCGCTGCCGCTGGGGGGGGAAGAGGGGGGGTACCGGGCCGCCCAACTCCTCGGCGGGGTGCGCTGGTGCCGCAGCCCGGTGGTGCCTGGGGACAGGCGGTGCTGGCTCAGCTCCGGGTGCCGCGTCCCTGCCAGCGTCCCGGCCCGCGGGGAGACGGCGGGACGGGGCGGGCGAGGGACCGGGCTGGGGCTGTGCTGCGAGCGCGTGTCAGATGTCCCGTGTCCTCAGGTGCTGTAAGACAGCAATTGTCAGTGCAGGCTCCCATAGCTTCTCACCTGTCATAGAATCACAGATTGGTTTGCGTTACAAGGGACCGTTAAAGTCTGTCCTGTTACACCCCTTTGCATGGGCAGGGACACCTTCCACTATCCCAGGTTGCTCCAAGCCCTGTCCAACCTGGCCTTGAACGCTCCCAGAGATGGGGCAGCCACAGCTTCTCCGGCCAACCTGTGCCAGTGCATCACCACCCTCATAGTAAAGAATTTTTTTCTAATTAATCTAGAGCTATTCCGTCTGAAGCCATCCCCCCTTGTCCTGTCACTACATGCTGTTGTAAATATTCTCGCCCGTTCTTTCCGATAAGTTTCCTTCAGGAAGTGAAAGGCCAGCACGGCGTCAGAGCTCGCTCCTCAGTGTTAAGGGAAGGAGACAAACTGGTGACACTCTTGCTGCTTGCTTCCATGCTCCTGTGAGAGCACGGTGCTCTTAGTGGGGTGCCTTATTGTAGGAAGATCCAGGTGGTGCAGCACATAAATATGTTCCTATCTGGGCATGCGGAAGCACTTTTGTTGAAGCTGGAGTTACCACACAGTGATGTAATTTTTGGTTTGTTTTTTAAGCTACTTTTGTTCATTACAGCAATGGGAAGTTTTGTGTAGGAGGGATGCTGATTCTAAAATGTAGTGCACCCAATGGTGCTGTGTTAAAGTATGTTCCACTTTTCTGTCAAACTAACTTGGAGAAGCTTATTCAGGGTTGTTTGACTTCTGAACAGGTGATGGTAGTGGAAAGTGGCCCTGCTCATCACAGGGGTTGGGACTGGATCGTCTTTAGATTCCCTGCCAGCCCAGACCGTTCTGTGCCATCAGGAGCCAGATTCATGTGACCTCTTTGACAGTTCGTTCCACCAAGCAAAATTATAACTAACGTTTTTTTATTTTAGCACAGAGAAGTGTATGTCATCCTTAGAATGTGCAGTGCCAGTTCCTTGCAAGTAACTTGTTTGTTTACTCTGAAGTAGTTTTGTGGAACAAATAGATTTTTGTTTGGTGGAAGATTGATCTTACATGTTTTCCCATCACCACCACTACAGTTCCTTGTTTTTTTGTTTGTTTTAAGATGTGCATCCACAGTCAGATATCTAATGTGCATGATTGTTTTCATTGTGGTATAGCTGAAGCCTGAGAAATTCCATCAGTTCCTGTTAACAGTAGCAAAGTGTTGCAAGGCATTAACCAGATTTTATTTTAACAATCTGCTTAAGTGAACTTTATTTTGTTGTAGGTTGGAGAGATGATTGACTCCCAAATTCAGTCATACATTTCATAGATATTAAAAATTAAGATTTACTTACCATAGCTGTTTTGTTTTATTTTTCCCGAATAGTGTTCAGAGCACATGTAATCTGATGTTTATTTTGTCTTTTTTAATAATAGCAGCATATGTAATCTCATTTATTGTTGCCCTACTTAAGGGCTGTCTGAAAATCCACAGGTTGTACTAGAAGTTACCTCCATTTAAAAGACAAACAAGTAATTCTTGCCTTCCCTGCTCTTCTCCCCACCCCTGCCTAAATCAGTACAGCAATAATACAGTTTGTGTTTGCTCAGCATTTTACATCCCAAGTTCCTCTCTGGTGTTTGGATTTCACTACCAGCAAGTAATGCAAAGTGAAAATAGCCTCAGAACTGGGTAATTTAAATATAAGCTACGGAAATGCAATAGGATTTCCACTATGGATAGAATAAATTTGGGTTTATTTGTGTTTTCTCTTTTTCCTCTTCCTCCCTTGCCCTCTCCCCCATAGAGGAAGTCTGGAAGGGAAAAGAGAACAGAAAAGCTACAAAGCTCTCTTAGAAGATCCAATGCTGAAGTTCTCGGGACTGTACCAGGAGACCTGTTCTGACTTGTATGTAACTTGCCAGGTGTTTGCAGAAGGGAAGCCTCTTGCTCTTCCAGTTAGAACTTCCTACAAAGCTTTTAGCACTAGATGGAAGTAAGTGACTTGCCTTTTATTTCATATTCCTCCTAGTTACTGGGGCATCAAGTTTTTGTTTCTATCAAAAAGATTTGTTTTCTCTTGTGTTCTACAAAATGGCTTATGTTTCTTCAAGTGTCTGTATGGTTAGTGTTATACTGACAGCACAAAACCAACCTTTTTGTGTAAAGGGTAAGCGATAAAATTGCTACTTGTGTGCTTGGGCATGTCTTGCTGCTTAAGTAACTTCTGGGGCCTGGAGTGGCACATTTTCATGCTGTTTGCTGACAGCCTGATCCTTGCTACACAGTCATCAAGCCAGAGTATGTTTCTTTTGGTCTGTAGCCTTTTACTCATGCTTCAGACAGGTGTTTGTACGGTTAAAGCCCACAGGAAGACAGTCCATCTGCCTTAAGAAATTTTTACTCTGAGGAGAATCTGGGTTGTGTAAATTAACAGAGAGTAAGTTGAATTCTAAAGCTTTGTGACTAATAAATAGTGTTTCTCTGCAGCTGGAACGAGTGGCTGAAACTGCCTGTGAAGTATCCAGACTTGCCTCGCAATGCTCAGGTGGCTCTGACCATCTGGGATGTGTATGGACCTGGTAAAGCCATTCCTGTGGGAGGAACAACGGTCTCGCTCTTCGGAAAATATGGGTATACTGCTTTTTCTTCTCTGGTGCACATCTGAAGCTCACCTGTGAATAGTAAGGTAGCAGGGGTTATGAGGGATTAAGTTTTTGAATCCTTTGTAAACTAGGTAACTAGGTTAACAATTCCACCAATTCCACGTTTGAAAAATCAAGATACGTAGGTGATTTGCTCCATTTATTCCTGAGTGTAATTTCACACTTGCTGCAGTGTTGTATGAAATAAGTCTTCTCTTGTAAAACACCAAATTTAGGCTTTTTTTTTTTTTTTTTTTTTTTTTACAATCTACAAGCTTGGATTTTAAGATGGCAAGTGCTGAAATCACATCTACACCCTTGTAATGCATGGATGCCAGTACTGATTACTTAAAACAGTTTATTTAATTGGCTTGCAATTAGTCTGTGAAAGCAGTGTTATTTATAGGGAATAAAATGTCACTCAGTAAATCAGCACCTTTCAAAGTTAATATGCTGTGATCCAATAGAGGGTGTGTTCAGTAAATTTGTGGATGGTAAGACTAAGGTGGGAATGATTATAAGTGTGCTGGAAAGTGAACAGTACCTTGAAAGGATCTTGCCTAAGTGCAAAGGTGACTGAAAAATAGGTTGTGGTCTAAGGAAGATTATGCGGCACAGGTACTTTTTTTTTGCAATTGATTGTTGTCACATACAGAGTGGGGAGCAGCTGCTGAGGAAAACAGAGGAAGAGACTTGTAGTTTAGAGTGATTCTTTAGCTTTGTGTGGTTCAGCATCGTCGTGCTCTTGTAAAATGTGCAAACAACATTGACTACATGAACAGTTTACAAGTATGTGCATCAGAGACACTGCTGTATCCTTTTTCCTTTCTTATCCTTTCTTTTTCCACTCAGCTGGGGTATGTTCTGTTCTTTGCAACCAACTCAAGCTTAAGTTTCTGACTACTGGGAGTCTGTATCATTGAATATCTAGCAAACAGGTGTGATGGAGGAGGTGTTGAACCTAGTGAGGCTGAAAAAAAGAACGTAGGAACATTTTTCTAATATGTACTTAGTGTTGGAAAATGGGGAGAAATAGCCTGTTTTGTCTTGCCGGTGGATGAGAAGTAATAAAGTTATACTGAAGTGCAGGAAAAGTTTAGATAATCATTAGGAAAGCTGCTCTAATGATGCTTGAATGCAGAAAGTGACTGTAGAGAGAGGTTGTATCTCTCTCATTGAGAATGCTGCTTAGACAAAAAAGAATGACATTGCCTTAGGGCAAAAAACTGAACTGGATCAATTGGACTGTGCCCCAAAGACTGCTGGGAGCTTTTAAAGCATTAGAGCGCAGTACCTGGAAAAAGATAAAAATAAGTTTCATTTATAAGTCTTACTTCCATCATGTGGGACTTGGATGAAGTAGATGGAGAAAAACCAACAAAACTGTTTTGAATTTTGTAGTTTGTAAATGAAAACCTTTGCAATAGTATTCCACAAAGTGTAAATTCAAGATCAGATAGTCTTTCTAATTGTTATTTCTCATTTTTAATGGTTTACTTTTTAAAATGTTCCTATCAGTTGTATTTACCTGAACTTGTTAGAGTTAGGTGATCAGCTCTTGTTGGCAAAGGTAATGCACTTTATTTCTTGGGGCATCTTTTATGAGTGGATCAGCTCAAATATGCAAGGGAAGCAGCGTTTTGCACAGAAAAGATGTGGTCAGTTACCCTGCAAATTTCTGTTCACTGCATGCTTTCAATTATCAATTCAAGTTCAAGCATTGGTGGAGAAAGTGGTGTGTGGACGGTTGTGGCTTTTTTTGCTTGGTATATATATATTTTTTTATTTGGCAGCTCAGAAGGCTGCTTTATTTTTATTGATCTTCAAATGCAACTAAGGTAGTTTTTTAGTTGATTATTTTCATACTGGCTGACATAGAGTTACTATTATAATTTGCAAGTCAAGAGGAATACTTTCGTTATACAAGAATACAAGAGGAGCACTTCATTACAAATAATAAAACTGTGAAAGTTGAGTTTTCTCCTCAATTTGCGTTTGTACCACCCCACTGACTTTGGGAGTGACCTATTTTACTTCCACTTGCCAAGTAAGTTATCTCAGGCTTCACAACTTTCTTCTAAACTCCATGTTCCAGTAAAATAAAGGCTGTAGAGGGCACAAGGTGCAAGGCACTTTTGCAGTAGAGTTCAATTATGCAATTTTGTAGTTTTGGCAAAAGAAGCCCCTTCATTTTCTTGCAGCTGCTGCTGAACTTTGATTACTGACAGCTGTATTATTTTGAATTTACTGAAGTGATTCTGCATTTTTCCCTGCAGTATGTTTCGACAAGGAATGCATGACTTGAAAGTCTGGCCCAACGTAGAAGCTGATGGCTCAGAGCCCACCAAAACTCCTGGGAGAACCAGCAGTACAGTCTCTGAAGATCAAATGAGCCGCTTGGCAAAGGTAATGGAATAGCAAGTAACCTTTAAAATGTACGTGACAAGTGTGCATTTCACTGGAGTGAAATGAAGACAGCTTCCTTTCTGCTTTCTCACATGAGAGCTCTCTTCCTTTGGTTATTTAGGTGTTTCAAAGGATTTGTACAAAGGAGTAAAGCAGGTCATATTTAATTGCTTCTGAAGTGTTTTTTAAAAGGGGACATTTAAGTACCTTCTAATACACACAGCATTCTGTTGGAACAACTTAAGATTTGAATTCTTTGTAAAGAATTAAAACATGAATATGCCTTGAGGATGCTTAAAGCTAAAATTCATCAGGTTTAATAAGAACATCTCCTAACAGTAACTTGTGAGGACAGTCTGGTTTCTTTCAGAAGCCATCCATTAACTTTGAGGCTGTCTGGTGTAGTGTTCAGAAATGTGTGACATACCTCTACATTAGAAAGAGCTTGAATAAAACTGAAAAAATTAACCCAAGTTTCATTCATTTAAGCTCATGAATATTTATGTTAGTATTTTTGCCTCCAAGCTTTTGATGGCAGAGTATATTCTTGCCATCAAAACTACTGGAATTGATCAGAGTGTGCTAGTTACTGGATGGTTTTACTAGCTGATCTCTGATTATTCAGGTAAGCTTACCCTAAGCTTTCCAAACCATTCAGTCCACTTACTCAGTGAGCTTTCTTCTTAATTTTGGTCTCCCAGGTTTTATCCAGACCTTTGTGCAACTCCCAGTGAAAGATAGAACCATTTTCTGATTTAGAGATTTATGACAGCAGTAAACTAACTTTCATTAGGGTCCCTGTTTTATTAGTGTAGTTTTCATTGAATTTATAATGGGAAGCTTATTAAAGCCAGTGGTTCCCCATTTCTTGATCATAGTAGAAGAAATGTCCTCTGGCCTAAGGAATCTCTGTAGACAGACACTAAAGATCAAGTCTTGTTTACAGTTCATCACATGGTAATATGATGGATGCAGTGGGTTTCTGAGAAAGGCTTTGACAGTGTACGCCATCCCTTTCATGTTAGTTGTTATGCAAACATTACCACTCACACTCTCTAGCTCAAAAAGCACAAATAAAGTAGACTACTTCAGTTTTAAAATAGGTCATTCTGTTTTAGCCTGTTATTTTTGCATTTGGAAGATGATGGCTCAAGGCCTCTGAGGAATAGGAGGGAATTCTCTCACATCCCATTTGAGAGTTGTAGTTAATGGCTAACAGAAAGCTAATAACATCACTGCCCCCATTCTTCTGAAAGCTGTTTTGGGAGATGCTAATTTCTGAAGGATGAGTGTTTCCACTGATATTTTGTTGTGCTCCTTTTTATAAAAACATTTTACCATCAGACACTAGGGAAATTAGTAGGGTTTCTGGGTAGTGTGTCTATGGGAGCTTTCATTTGCACAGCTGTTTACACAGCAGATGAGGTTCTTGTGATGTGTCATTCCTAAGTAGGCATTGTTCAAACACAATCAGCTTCAGTTTTTCTGTGTCTTACTCATCAGTTGCTAAATGACTCCTCATACTACTCTCTGTGAAGGTATATTTAAATACAGGTAAAAGAACTAGGACTAGGTACGTACAGGGTGAGTTTGTGTGGACTTTGTTGTTCTTGGTTTGGTTTTTTTTCTGTTTATTGAACAGACTCGTCCAGTGTTGTGCTATTGATTGATATCTGGTACCAGAGCCCAAACTAGACTCCTCCAGATAACAGGTAACTTTTGAGAAGAGCTTGTAAAAGATCTTTTCTCCATCTAAAAGATAACTCTTCTCTTGACATGCTTCTGAGTTTATGTCTGTATGTGTTTTTTATAATTACGCAGAATTTATATAAAACCAGTGTCTGGCTGGTCAAGGAGTTGCATCCTTTTGCCTTAAATAATTGATATTGTGGCAAGTCTCTCCTTTCATGTTGAGGTGCTATATGGTTGTGCTCTCACAGAACACATGAACGTTGCTAGTAAAATTGCTACTGATGAAAAAACCATGGCTTTGCATTCTGGAGGCATTGTGAATGCAGATTTTTTGTATAGTAAGGAATATTAATGGGAAGAGAGTGGAATATTTTATCATGCTCCAACATTAATGACATTAAGATATTTCTCCTGTGAGTGGTGCGTTAATTTATTCTACTTATGCTTAAAGTACTCTTAAGTTCTTTCTGATCCATTCATTTCCCTCACACCTTCTGCTGGCTGAATGAAATTAGATAATAATGATGTTGAGATACTATCTAAGGGGATGCATCTTACTTAGTAGCAGATGATGAATGCTTCTTTCCCTCATGGGGATACACTAGCTTTTCTCTTATTTTAAGCTTTAAATATTAATCCAAGACAACAGTTTTTCATGTGTATCTTTATGCCCACAGATCTTCCAGGTCTTGTATGCAGACCTAATAAATTGTTGTATTATGACTTTTTTCCTCTATAAGGCAGGTTTAGAGGTTTAAAATATTAATCAATTTCTTCTGAAACATACAATATTACTTCTATTTTCTTTGTTCTCTAGTGCAGTGAACAAGAAAATGAACTAAGAATTTGTGACCAAATTTTTTTCCCCAAGACTTTGGTTAGATAGACTTCAGCCCAACATAGTTGTGCTTGTACTGTTAAGACATCAGTTTAGTGGGTATTTGAGAGAGAATAATGAAGCAGTACAATTGGTGCAAACTCTTTACTTCTCTATTTTCTTTATGTTTACTAAAATAGTAAATTTTATTTTTGGTGTACCTCTAGTGTTGAGCTGTGAAACGTCTAGTGCACATATCTGACAGACTGCAACCTGGACATCTCCCAGTGTATGCCAAGTCTTAAATCTTCTGTGTTGTTTTTTTGTACTAATACCATCTCCAGTTCTGTGTGGAAGCAGCAGGCTGCTGTTGTGTTCTCCTGTGTCCAATACCTTCCATTCCTACTCTCTGAGGTCTCTGTATATTGCCTGTCCCACAGCTGGGCAAGAAGTGACAGTGGGTGTGACTGTATGGCCTGTTCCCATTTACATACTCACGGGTGGGCAGGCTGGCCACAGAACAAAGTTATAATGCAATAATGGTTGTAAACTTTACCCTAAGAGGAATAATTTTGAGGGGTCTCTTTGCTAGCTATTTTCTAGGCAGATACTGATTTCTCTGAGAGATGAAGGAACTTCATGTCTTCTAGTCCCTCTGCATCTTTTGCATTCTGCAATAATTACTGATTTCTTTTGAAGAACACGTGATTTCTTAGGAGTTGAAGGGATGATCTTCTCATTTGTGTGGTCTGCTGCTGGATGTTTCATAAACAATTGTGTTAGTGTATCTGAAACTACAAGTAGTATGCTCTCATCTTATCTTCCATTCTTAATGAGTCCTTTAAACAACTTCCTTGCTGTTGCTACAGCAATTTGTAAACTTAGCAATAAAACTTGAGCTACTTATCAGATGACTGAAAGAAAGAGAGAGCAAACTGTCTGTGACTTGCTCTAAGATCTTCATTTGATGCAGTTACAGACCCAGTCTGGAAACCTGTTTAGGTAAGGCTGACAAGGGCAGAATTATTCAATATGGATAGTTTTTGAAATACTTTAGTTTTGTTTGGCTTGGTGAGTTTTACTGTATGAAATATAGTAATACAAAAAATGGAATGTCTTTCTCACATGACTTTAGTTTAAAAATATGTTCCTGTTTTTGCTATGTTAAAAATGCAAAGGTGATGTGCTTGGATAATTATTATGGTCTTTGCTGGGATTGGTATTTTAGATAGTAGACTTATTTTTATGTTGTGGTTTGTCCGTTTACAAGGCGTGTACTATGTTACTATGTGTATGCTGTACAAGGTGAGGTTTTTTTCAGTTCCTTTATTTTTTTCCTCTGATTTCATATTAGTGTCTCTGTTGCAATTTTTGTGTTCTTTTTCTTGCACTGAGCAATTTAGCTGTTATCATGTTTTTTTCATGCAGCTCACCAAGTCTCATCGGCAAGGTCACATGGTGAAGGTGGACTGGCTGGACCGACTCACCTTTAGAGAAATAGAAATGATCAATGAGGTAAGTCATTGTACATCAGATTTGGAATTTTGGGGGGTTTTATCTTGCTAATATGAACCTTCAGTTGTTCAGGAGACTAACTCTTAACTGCTTGTCCTACTTTTCTTCAAACGCTAGTGCATATGATAAAGGAAAAAGTAATTCTTTGGAAGCCTGAAGTTGATTTTACTTTAGCACCAATGAGAATCACAGAATAGTTTGGTTTGGAAGGGACCTTTAAAAGCCATCTAGTCCAACCCCTCTGCAGTGAGCAGGGACATCTTCAATTGGATCAGGATTCTCTGAGCCCCGTCCAGGCTGACATTGAATATTTCCGGAGATGAGGTTTCTACCATCTTTCTGGACAATCTGTGCCAGTGCCTCAGCACCCTCACAGTAAAGTCCTCTCACTCCATGCCCTTGTCTGAAGTGCCTCTCCAGCTCTCTTGCAGGTCCCTCTTAGGAACTGGAAGGGTCTCTAAAGGCCCTGGAGCCTCCTCTTGTCCAGGCTGAACAACCCCAGTTCTCCCAGCCTGTCTCCACAGCAGGGGCACTCCAGGCAGTGGAGCATCTTAGTAGCCTCCTGGACTCCCTCCATCAGGTCCACGTCTTTTTTGTGTTGAGGTCCCAGAAGTGGATGCAGCTCTGCATGTGGGGTCTCACAGCACAGAGGGGCAGAGTCCCCTCTCATGACCTGCTGCCCGTCCTGCTGAAGAGCAGCACAGCACAGAGTTGGTTTTGGGGCAGCCTGTGCACGTGGCCAGCTTACGTCCAGCGTTTCATCCACCACAGTACATAGCTGTCTTACCTGTTTTCAGCTTCAAGTGAACTTGATCATGGAAGACAGACTTTATTAATAATTTGGAACAGCTTGGAACAAACACTGTTAGGCATGACTAACTTAGCTCTAGGATTTAGATTGTGATGGGAAGCTTTTTAGACATATGACCTGTTCCTTGGCTTCAGACTTATTCAACTTTATTTTTTTTAACTTTGAGTGCTGAGAAAAGACATTTGTAAGATTTGAATGGATATTTTAAAAAAAGAGAATAATCTGATAATTTAATGCCTGAATGAGATTTTAACCCTCATTGGGCACAATCAGCTCAAACTGTTTAATTTGTTATACTCATCTTGCAGCAAAGAACTCTTTTTTGTTTTTGCTGAGATTTTTGTTGTCTTATCTGTAATTAAAGCTTTGGAAATCAGATTCTTTTTTTAACTGAAATCTGTGTTTTTATAAACGTCACAAATACTTTGATGTTTTTTAGAAATAAGCTTCTCCTCTTTTTTCTTTTTTTTTCCTCTTCACTGACAGTAAAAGTACAGCAAAACAAAAATTCCTAGACTTGTGCTTTAAATAGAGAACCGCTTTGCCTATGGTGGAAAGTCAAGCCATTATGAATGCATTAAATGAACTGAAATTACTCATTGTTAAACTTTTTCTTGTTTCCCATCTAGATTTTAAAATTCTAAGCTCAAATTTTTCTAGGTAAAGCTTTTAAAAATGCATACATGAGCAAATCTTCCTGTGAAAGTCAATAAGCTGGAAATATAATCTTGTAGTCCAAGTTTGATTTTGTCTCTTTTGTGGTGTTGGTTTAAAAAAATTGCTTTTTCCATGTCTTCTGTTTTTTTCTTTGATGTGCATAATTATGGGTAATGATTTAGTTTAAAAAAAAAAGCAAACACCAACTACCCAGTGGTCATCTGATTATTCCGGATTGCATTTTTTAATACCTTTAGCCCACAGCTGGAAACTGCTGATGAGAATAGGTTTTCGTCTGTTAAATGTGAATGTGTATTATGAAGTGGGAATGTGAGGTAGTAAGAATGTCAGGAAGGAGGCGATATGGTCTCAAGTAGTTCTATGAAATGATTAACTAAATAATTGCTACAACAGCTGATAACCTAATTAATCAGTTACAGCACAGAGGAAGTAGGGTAATTGCTGTATTGAGAATGCTTATGATTGATGCCCTGCAATAAATGATACGCATCTGTGGTGGCTCTTTCCTCAGAGGGAAAAACGAAGCTCCAATTTTATGTACCTGATGATTGAATTCCGTTGCGTCAAGTGCGATGATAAAGAATATGGAATAGTTTACTATGAAAAGGTATGTGCTCTGCAGGCTTTATGGTTGTCTTTAAAAAGCAGCATATGCACCTAAAATTAATGGGTTTTTCTGCTGAGATGAAATATTCTGCTGCAGTGTAGCAGCAGACAGCTGTCCGTGGCAACTGTTTATGTACATACAAATCAAACAGTATAGATGCAACAAGATTGCAGATGTCAGTCATTTATGTAATAGAGGTCAAGATTACAGAATTTAACAAGTGTGAATGATTAAAAACTTTCTGATTTATAGCTCCTTCAGTCATCCAGCAGTACTTTCAGGGTAGCGGTATGTAAAATTATGACTTAGATCAGGAAGAAATGTACCTGTATTGAGTGGTAACTTTGTAAAAGATGAGTTATTAAAACTTTGCACAGAAGCTCTGCTGGTGAACATTTTCTGTAAAATGAACAAATACAGAAGTTTAGTCTTCCATACTGAAAATGCGGTGGAGTAATTAAGTAAAACACTTCTGGATTGGAATGTCTTGTATCTTTTCTTGCTCTTTATGAAACAGATCTGAAAAGCAATGCCGTCATTATTTTTCGTAAGTTAAAATTTAATGGGATGGAGGATTAACAGTGAGTTTAGCAGACATCAGTGTGATACTGGAAGGCATTATCAGTACTCTTTAAGGACCTGTGTATGACGAAAGACTCACTGAGATGGAAAAAGCAGTGTATCTATAATCTGGTTTCAAAGAAAAGAGTTTCTTAATTTTTTCAGCGTGTTTAGATTCATAAAAAGTCAGAAAATTACTTAATAGTACAGCTTTATGGGAGAGAGAAAGAAGGTGGAAAAAGAAACTGGAGTGCTCTTGAGACCGGAGGCACTAACTTTTAGCAGCATTTATTCTAAGAATTTTAAAAAGCTTAATTCAGTACACAAAATGTTAATATAATGGAAAATGGATTACAAGTATTTCTGTGTATGTAATGATATTACCTGTTGGCCTGGACTGAAAGAGCTGTGATCTAATTTAAAATTCTTGAAGAAGGCAGTGAAAAATACAGTAACAAATAGCAAAAGGCAGGATTAAAAAAAACAAATCTGAGAAGACACAGATCAGAATCTGCTTCAACTATTTGATATGTTTCAAGTTAAGACTTGGTGCTTTTTGACTCTCAGGAGTGTTTTCTTAGGACATTGGTTGGTTGAGGCTTTTTTTGGGTTTTGTCGTGTGGGACTGTTGATTTGATTTTCTTTTTGTTATTTTGTTATAGTTTAGTTTCTTGATGAATTTTGGTAATTTTAGTGAAAGTGTGTCTTAGGCAGCTATCTAGGTTAGCTGTTTAGTATTTCTTTTTGGGGACTGTAGTTGACAGTGAGGCCTCTCTACACATTTCAAAATCTTTTTACCTTTAGAATAGCTTTTTTCATAGTGCTTCTGTACACATATCCTAGAACCAGCAATTGTAGAGGACTGTGCTGTTGCAAAACTCTCCTATGGTACAAATCACAATGAAACCTACAATGTATCAGATTTCCCCATTAACAAAATGAAGTAATTTACTTCTGTGGAAATCAAGGAAACACTTGTCTGGATAGCCTAGCAGAATACGATCAAAATATTGGAACTGTTTACTAACAGCTGTCTTTTTACATGAGGATATGCTATACCTTTCACAGGTGCAAACATATGAGCATGTGTGTTTGTGTCCTCTTGGCTCTTTTCTTTTTATAAATGAACATGACATTCCTAAAAATGATTTTTCTCCATTACCTCCAGCAGCCTGCCATTATAGATGAATTCTTCCTGATTTACACACATGACTTCTTTTTTTTTTCCATCATTGTGGTTTTATAGATGTGCACGATACAGGAAAGGAGATTCAGACTCCAAGCATGCATCTTTCTTTTCATAGATGTTTCTGAAGCATATTAAAAGTGCGTGGAACAGATTTCTTGTACTGGTTGCTCTTGAAGAAATAAAGTAATTGAATGTGTAATAGTACATATTAGAGCTATAACTAACTGCAGTTTGATGCATTTGTTGATACAAAGTAGCTTTCCAACAAGTTCTTGACCCCTTTCTGACAGCAGTAGGAAATGGTACATAAATTAGTGCCTGTTTTCTCAGTTCTGTCATGCTTCCAATTACAGTCTGCCGTCTATGTATTGGGCATCACCAATCCAGTGCACCAAGCATAATGAAAGAAGGTTCTGTTGTCACCTGCCTGTGACTGATAGTCCAAGTGGAGATTACTTGTCACAGTTCTGTTGATATATTTGTTTTCGAGTGTTTAGGAAGAACTAGCCTGTTAAACAGGGGCTGATAGAATTTGAGGTTCTTTGACTCGACATTCAATTACAATGAAGTGAGGTGGCAGTGTCTCTTCCCATGTTCTGTGTTAACTTCATTTTAATGCAGCGTTCAAGATGTGAAGGATAGGGTCTGCTAGTAATGACAGCATCACTTCTGATTCTCCATTTAGGCAGAAATTCAGTGTGACTTACCAAGCACAAATAACATCAGCATTTATCAGTAATGTATTTTTGTGCAGGTTTCAAGAGAAACGTGTCTTTGGGTAAATGATTGCACTGCTACATCCAGTTTATTAAAAAAGATAAGTAAATTTGATTATCAGAGACCTTTTCATGGATTTAAAGGAAGAAAAAGTAGTGTCTACACCACTGGTTGTCTGTCCATTTATTTCTTGTGGGGGAGATGTTGGTTCACATCAGTGTTACTTCAAATGGTGTTTTGGTTAAAGAATAAGATAAATAGAACCTCCTTATTAAACTGATTTTCAGGCAAGTACACAAGAATGTTGCTGGTTTGAAAAATTCTGCAAATTTTGTGGACTGTCTTAAATGGACTCTTCATATTTATATAAAGTCACACGCACTGACCTTATTGTAGTGAAATACCTCTAGAGCTCTGTAACACTGCAGTTTAAAGCAAGTTAGTGCTGTTTAGTATTGAGGTTGCTTTTGTTTCGTGGTGGCAAAATAGCAGGTCATCTCAGGTTCTGCCTGTGCTAGGCAAGTGTGGCAGCCAAGAGGAGCAGATTCACTGAGGGACTGTTCTTGTGCTCAGGGCTGGCTTTCATCACATCCCACGTGGTTGTTGGCAGTTGCAGGATGTCAGGGATTTCTGAGATTTCCATGACATGAACTAAAGCAGGCTACATGGGCATGAATCAGGAAAGACACTTCAAAAGGCTTCACTTGTCCAAATTCACGTGCTAATTTAGGCACTGGTTTAGTAAGTTTGTATGGTCAGGGTTGTGGTGCTGCACATGATGCTCTCAAGATATAACAGAGAGTTACAGAAGGGTAGTTAAACAGCTGACATCCTTCACAGGAGAACTAACGCCATTGTGCCATCTTGAGTATTTCATTAAACAGTCTGTTTCAAAATGTTCACTCCTGACACAGTAATTTTTCCCATGAATACTTGGAAAAACTTGGTCTTACAGCAAGTTTTGGTTGAGCTTAAGGCTTAGTTCTGTCATGCAATGAAACACTAGGAATGGTTTTCCTGGTGCTTGAACTGAACAGGTAGAACTTGTCAGCTTCACTCTTCAGCATGATCTGACTGCATTGAAAGAGTTTAAAATAAACAGTCATTGTCATGATTCTTTTGAAAGCTTCCTAAAAGAGTTGCCAGCAATGAATGTACAAATCATTCTTTTAGCATTAGTCTTGGAAAAAAACTCCTTAATGTTCATTTATAAACATTTGGACATGACACACTGGAAGGTCATGCTCATTTTTTTTTTTGTTTTGTTTTGTAAGTAAGCAAACTTTAGGCAATAGTGCTTTTGTCATTCTCATCCTAGTGTGTTTTGAATTTTGAATGGCTACCACAGCGTTCTAACTGTAGGGTACGTGCTCCACTTTTACCAGTCTGAAACCTTTCCTTGTACAGTGAATGTATCTGATTTTTTTTTTTTTCCCCACTGAGGGAAAGATACAGCAATGGGTGTTACTATTGCTTATCCCTAGAGAATCCTCATGGGGCATGGATGCTATAAATGACTCAGCAGAGTTTGAATGCTTGTTAGTAGCAACTTAGTAGCTTGTTGCTACTGAATCCCCTCCTGTGTCAAGTTTTTCATACAGGGTTTTCATGTGAAAGTTCTAAATGGAGTGGAGAATTGTCGCTGGGACATTGGAATCCTTTGTTGTTTTTATAAAGGCAAAGTCAGATTGCAGCCTTACTATAGTTTTGAATTGAAAAATAAAGAATTGGTAGAAAGAAATCGGTCTGTCATCAGATGTGTTTATGAAAAGAAGGGTTCCCCCCACCTGCAACAATTTCATTGGTTTTTATATAGTTAGACTTTATGAAACTACAGTAACATGATTTGAGCATTCTGCCCGGTGAGATGGCAGAGGCACAGTGCAGTGTGAATGCTGATCTGGCATTGTGACTCCATCTCTGTTCAGTCTACTGTTAGTGGTGCAGCATATTTTGTTATTATGGAAATACTTTGATACTGTTATTTCTGTGCAGTGAGGTCAGAGCTAAGTTCATTATTTAGGCAGTATGCATTTAGAGCAGAGATACTGTAAGAAAATGTCATCTTTGCTTCTTCAATGTTTGCATGCATGCTTTTTTAAAAAGACTAATGAGAAAAGCAACCTGCTTGTGTTCTGTGACCATCACCAGCCACAGGCAAGACTGTATGTTTATTTCCCTTAACTAGGAAGGATGGGTGTGTTCTTACTGCTTTTACTTTGACTTTTGTCAAAATTGTTACTTCAGAAAGGGATAGGACACTAGTAAATGCAATTAAAAGTGTCTTTCTGAAGAAGCATTTTATTAATAAGAAATATTTTACTGTAGTCAGCAACACAAAATTTATGTAGTTGGAAAAAAAGATGTTTCTCCTGGGAGGTTAATGGCAATTTTAACTCATGTATCATGTTAGTGACTAATGATTCTCCCTCTTGAAACAACCTCTCCTTTGAAAGCTGTCTCTGAAAAGTATAAAAGTAAAGCTGTCCCAAGAGGCATATGTGATTGGAAAAGCAGGAAAAAAAAAAGAGGGTGGAGGTAGAAAGAAACCTGAGCAAGTTACCTCCAAACTGTTACTGAGGGAAGTGTTGGTATGTCAAAAATATTCTGATCTGAAATTTACAACAAAAGAAATGAAAACAGACTAAGTGTAAATATAGGAGAGCACATATACTATGTTGATCTCGTTTTGTTTTGAGTTTGACTGTTTTATTCTGTATTTTAAATGAAATCTTCTTTCATAGCTTTTATTAATGCTTACTTACCCTCGTAAGGTTAAAAAGCACAAAACCACGCTGCTGTGTGTCTGGAAGACAGAGTTGCTAGTTTTGTCATGTGGTGGCAGGCTTTTAATTTTTTTTTCTTGTGTCTGGTTCAAACAGGAATCTTTTAGCTTCTCTCTTCCATTGTTCAGGCAGCTCACTAATTAGGCTCTAAGCATGTAGAACCTCTGATAGATAGGGTCACATATATCTTGCTATATTAGTCTGTGTTGAACTTTTAGGAGATACCACTGCAAGGTGGTGGTTTTTCCTAGGAAATTGTTGGGGTTTGGTGGAACTGCAGACCTTTCTTTTGTTTCTCTTCACACTTCCAGAGGACGCATGAGACAATAGTGGCAAATTTCTCCACTCACCTGTGTGCCAGCATAGTAGTGAGTTGTCAAGCCGTATCTCTTCTGGTGAACTTCCATCTGTCTTGCCACATAGTTTGTCATCTGGGAAAAAGACAAACAAGGAAAATAATCTGTTTATTATTTTCTTTTTTCCTCTTAAAACTGTCAGCTGTTGCATCATTCTTTCACTGTAGTAGAGTTCACAGTGCATTAATATGATATGTTTTTTCCCTAAAACTGGAGGTGTTTAATATGCCTTCAACTTTTTGTCATTCAGGATGGTGATGAGTCATCTCCAATTTTAACAAGTCCTGAAATTGTTAAGATTCCAGATCCTCAGATGTCTATGGTAAGCATGCTCCATGTAATGCCATCTGTATTAGAGTTACTATTGAACTTGTAATAGATGTAGATGAAAGCTTGCCATCTTAAGTATTTTAAAATTCCAGTAGAAAGATATATTTGACCAGCTGCAAAATATTGGTGGTTTTTTGTTTTTTTTTTTTTTCTTTTTCTGCTGCTGCTAGATTAAAATAAAATAATTGATTTAGTGCTTATGTTCATCTCCTCCTTTCCATACCTAGTGTGCTTGCTTCTGAGGTGTAAGAAAGCAGACAAGGGGGATTGTTGGCAAAAGAGATCAGAGGGTGGGAAGGTAACAGGGAGCTGAAGAAGAAAAATTTAGAATTTAGAGACTGGTGTGGTAACTCTTGGTGACTTCCTCTGTTAAAGTATTTTCTCCCTGCACTCTCTTGTATGTTGTCTTTCATGTAGATAGTGCCTAAGTACAGTTCTAGAAAAGATTTCCATTATTGTGGATGCCAATTCAGTGGGACTGGTATTGGCAGCTTTGGGAACCTTAATGTAAGTGGGCTTGTACTGGCAACACTGTTTGAGCACTGTGTAATCTAACACTGCAAGAGCAAGTCTGACAATGCTGGAAACTGCCTTGGCTGCTGAAATCTTGATGGCACTGTGGCTCCTATTGTGGCTCCTACTGTTGCTAACATGGTATTAACAGTGGGACAAGTTTTTGAGATGTTTTTCTTGCATACAAAGCTTTATGCTGCAAACATCATCCTAAAGAAAATGTTTATGAAGTGCCTAGCACGTTTGAGTGCTGTCAATCACGGATGTGTTGACTGAAACGCTTACATTTTGCAGCAATTCACTGAAAGGCGAGGTGGAGTTTGTTAATGTTAAGTCATAAACTGAAACAGACACTCAAAACTCCCAACAACCCTCCATGTATTATTAAAGGAGTTTTTTTGTAAAACAAACAAACGAAAGCCATAAGATGCTGTACTTTTAGATTCGAATTTTTATTGCCATGCATTTTTCAAGAGACTTGTGAGTCTTCACTGGATGGTTTAATTTCAATAGTAATTTTGTCTGAAATTTAGTATTTATAAATACTGACTTACCCTCTGCGTTTAGGAGAACTTAGTAGAAAGTAAACATCACAAACTTGCTCGAAGTTTAAGAAGTGGACCTTCTGATCATGACCTGAAGCCTAATGCAACTACACGAGATCAGCTTAATGTAAGTCAGTCATATGATGGCTAAGTTCAATTTTATTAGGTATGTTGGTAATAATATATGGAGACAGTTTAAGGAAAATGCAGTTAATTTCAGTTTATAGAAAATCATGAATGAAATGTTTTCTGTGCTTCTTAAGAGTGCTTAGTTAGAAGGGCCCAACTCAGGAACACAAGGTGCTTGTTAATTTTCTTTTTTTAACCATTTTGGGAGGTTAAGAATGTGTATTTTTTTCATGTCATGTAGGTGTGAGTGGTACACTTAAAGCAACTCTGTTTGCCTGCACTGTCAATTCAATCAACCATGTAACTGAGGAGCATCACCATGATGCCATAACTTTGTGTTGTTGGAAAGTTTTGGTTTTTTTTCTCAGCTGTTTTTGTGTGTTGTCAGTGTTGTGCTTTCTCACAGTATACTTTGTTAACTTGTTGATTATGCCTGTTCACATTTTTAAACTCACTTTCTGACTATGTATCAATTAGATCATAGTGAGTTATCCACCGACAAAGCAACTAACGTATGAGGAGCAGGATTTGGTGTGGAAATTCAGATATTACCTTACTCATCAGGAGAAGGTAAGTTGAGTCCTAGGATGATTTGGGCTGGAAGGGACCTTGTCACTTGTATCAGTAAGCTTTTCCACGTCTGTGCTTACGTAAATATAATCTGAATCTAGTTCTACCTTCGTGTGAGACAATAATTTTTGACATAATTCCTTATGGCTGGCTTTTTACTGATGAATTGTCCAATCTCCTGTTTAGGCCTTGACAAAATTCCTGAAGTGTGTCAACTGGGATCTACCACAAGAGGCAAAGCAAGCACTGGAGCTTCTGGGCAAATGGAAGCCTATGGATGTTGAAGACTCTCTAGAACTTCTGTCATCTCACTTCACCAACCCAACGGTGCGGCGCTATGCTGTTGCCAGGCTTCAGCAGGCTGATGATGAGGTATTCACTGGTCGGTGGGTACATGGAAAAATCAGCTTGTCTCAAGATTTTTAGAGTCATTGAATCCTTGAAATGTTTGCTACTTCTTAAGACATTTAAGTGAATATTAGTGAAGGAAAACAAAGAATTCACTGCGTTGCTATTAATTGTAATCTTTTTGGGGAGCAGTCTTCACGTTATTAAGTGTCACACATCGATAATTGTCTTAACGTGAACAGCCAGTGGTAGCTGGTTTTGTTCAACAAGGTAAAGCAACAGTAGGCTCTCACCAAAAAACAGTGATCAATTTTGACTGTTAACCTGTGGGACTGCTCTGAACTTAAATAGTCAACTGAAAGATCTTCAGCAGATCCATGTCGTGAGTTGAAACGGTATATCATCGTGCTCTTTTGCTAAAGAAAATGAGTAGAAGAGCATCTGTGGAAATGAGGTTTTTCTAATTGTATACTGATTAGAGTGTGATGAGCTGTGATTATGAATAGAGCCCACTTGAAAGAATCTCATCTGTTAAATTTCAGTGATTTATATATTTTATTTTATTTTGACAGTTAAAAAGAAAAGCAAACCCACATTTGAATGTTTTACCGTAACTCTTGAATCTTTGGCAATCAATAGAGTTTAAAGTAGGGAGCATAAATATATCACATTTTTTCAAGCCTACTTCAGCAGCCAAGGTCATACTGCTTTGGCTTTAAAAATGTACATTTTACAAAGTGTAAGGTAAGGTAACTAAACAGAACAAGTTGAAGAGTAAAAGCAACAAGTTGATTTTAAACAGCAAGTGGTTAAAATTCTGTTCTTCAATCTAAAATAGATTAGATATGTATTTTTTCTCATAGATCCCCCAGCTACACAAAGGATAAAAAACAAATAGTCCATAGGAGAACAGAGAATCTCTGTTCTTGATACCATAGCCTAGATTTTATGCTTGAATTTTAAATTTCTTCTTGTGAGACACAAATTGGAAGCTTTATTCTGTGGATGCTGTAAGCAATTAGTGCTGCTTATCTAAAGAGAATTTTAGCGTAGTAATTGCACTTAAATATTCACTAAATTAGCACTTACTGTCTTTGAGTAACAGAGAATAGTAGAATGATAATTCAGTATTTTTTGGGAGCCAAACTGCATCCAACACCAGTTTTGCTATGGTATATTGCTTGTTACAGAGACATCAGTTTCTGTGTTGTTAGAGGTCACTAAACCCTGACTAAGTTTATCTGTAAATTAGAATTTTGTGAACAGAAGGAGTTCTAGTTTGTTTTGACTGATACCCTTATTTCACTTGGTTTTTTTTTTTCCTAAATGAGGATTTGCTGATGTACCTGCTACAGTTAGTCCAAGCACTGAAATACGAAAACTTTGATGACATAAAGAATGGCTTGGAGCCTAGTAAGAGGGACAGTCAAGGTTCCATGTCAGAAGCGATGACGACATCTGGATCTAATCCTTCAGAAATAGACAGGTAAGAAGCTTAGACTTTGAGCAGAAAGGCAGAAACATGTAACATTCTAAGCCATCAAATTCTTTCTTCTTTTTAGGGGAGAATTGCATATTGAACATGTTATTTTATAATCTGAAACGTTAAAAAAAAACCTAAGAAAACCCCAACAAATCCTGAGCATTCATGAACTGAGTTTTTCCTGATTACACATAGTTCACAGAGCAGTGATGAAGTAGTGGCCTTTGACCTTACTGCACAAAAGGAAGAAAGCTTCTGTAGAGCAACACCGTCGTTGCATCCTTCTGTACTTGCAAAAGTTGTCTTCACTGAAGTTATATGAGGTTCCACTTAGCACTTTCATCAGAGAATGTGGTTCTAAAAGTCCAGTCAGTTTGAAGTGGAAAGAAATTTCATCCTGCTCCTGCAAAAAAAGGTGTGGGGGGAGACTTGTGGAAGCACACTTCCTATATACTTGCAGGAATCCAAAGATACCGAATAAAGTATTAAGCAAAGTGCAAACGAACTTGGTAATGAAAGTCTTCTGTGACTATTTATTACAGATTTTAAGGATTTTTGGTCTTAAGCTTCTAATGACTTGTAACATGAGAGTGTATTTTTTGTGTTAAAATTCTACAGCTTTTCATTGATCTTGCTGCAAAGCTATAAAAGTGAGTGTGGTGGGAAGTGTGCTTTGAGGCTGCAATGATACTTAGATGTTAGGAGAGCTATTTAATTACTTCCTTTCAGGTAAATTCACCATCTGAAAACTTTGCCTTGCAAATAAGCATTTGTCTACTACGTTATGCATAGTTGCATTACAAAGACTAGTGCTTGCAGGTGTTGTGTATTAGCAGTTTCATTTCACAGCATTTGAAAAAAGCTCCTGAAAATGCAGATTTGTTAAATTCCTATCTGTGTCTGCTTATTTTGTATGGAAGATGAAATAAAATGCAAAGTTTGTTGTAAGTGAATGTCCTTCACAGGCATAAACTGTATAGCTTTCTAGGCACAGATTTTTGCTGTTTTCAGGAACTGCAGAACTGCAGCTGCCAAAGTTGCTGTTCACACAGTTTGTTCTGAACCAGGGTTGGGATGATACCTTCAAAGATACTTTTTTTCCAGTTCTCTGAATTTATTATGCTCTGGAAGTGAAATTCATTGCGATTTCCATGCATGCTCCCTGGCCCCCAAGCAAGAACTTTGAAACTTTGAATCATGCCAATTACATGCTTTCCTTTGTGTAGTTCCCAGATTATGAGTCCTATTCCACCTGTTTCTTCTCCACCTCTTACTTCTAAGACAAAAGAGCTTGCAGAAAATGAAAACCTTGATGTAAGTCAGATGATTTACCTTGTATTTATTGTACTTTTCTAGTGACCTGGTACTGTTTCTTGCTTTTGTTTGTGAATATTTGGATCCTTTGGGTGTATCTTCCTGAATATTTAAAGTGCCCAAAGAATATAAATTAAAAGTAAATGCCACGAAAATAGCAATAGCTTAACTGATTTTTTTTTACAGGGCGTCTATTTATGTACATGATCACAGTATCCAAAATTGGGGGACTGGAAATTGAACTCTTCGTGAAATTAAAGTACTCTTCTATAAAGGAGAAAATTACAGCAAAGGCTATCACATACTGATTAGACAATGACAACTGCATGTGTTCGAGGTGTTTTAAAACAGTCTTTTAATAGAAAACAGTTGTCCAAATATTCCAATCTCTGCAATCTGTTCTTTCTGTAGCCATATTCTTTGGCATGTCATCCTTTTTGAACCTAAGTGAGACACTGTGTTGATTTACTTCTGCCAAGGACTATATTTGGTTTATCCCAGAAGTAGACAAGTAATAGGAATGGGACTGGAGGAAGGGAGAGATAGAAGGTAAAGATATTTTGAGGGAATTTGGTTTTAATCTGATATGTGGATTAATTGGTCTTTGAACTAAAGATCCACTCCCTGTTGCAAATTGTCCTATTTGAGTCGTAATATTGCATAGAAAATAAACCTCAAATTCAGCATATCAGTAAAGATACACAGATTTCTTGCTAGCTGGACTATTACACCTTAAAGAAGCAGCTAAATGCTGTGTATCCTATACAGATTTCTTAAAACATAGAACACCTTCAAGATTGTTAGATGCTCTGGATACAAAACAGAATGGGAAATCTCTTTGGGGACTGAATTTTACAGCATTTACAGCAAGACGTAATGGCATAGGAAGAAAGAGTAACATAAATAGAAATTACATTAAAGGTTTCTTTTTGGAGAACATTGTGCTTTTTATATGTTGATAAATACATCACTGGAGTAGCAGACCTTTTACTTATAGTGGTGTTGCTGGATCTAAAGTAATATTTAAACTAATATGATTTAAATATTAGGTTGGATTGGACTCATATTCTAGAAGGGAATATATCTCTCACAACTCCTACATTTACTTGGTGTTTTTCCTTAACTTTGTCTCTCTCTCAGATGCTTAGATTTCTTTATAACATTTTTTTGGTTTTTTTTGTTTTTTTTTTTTTTCTGTTCTTAAATCCCTTCCAGCAAGACCTTTGCACTTTCTTGATATCACGGGCATGCAAAAATTCCACGTTGGCAAACTACTTGTACTGGTATGTTAGAAACTGTTTATTTATACTGTATCAACATGTAACTGAAATCAAAGCTATAATGCCCAGAAGGATGCTCAGCAAAAGATGACCTGTCTTGAGAGCTTCAGAATCTCAGTTTTTGTCAGGGTGAAGTAGTAGATTTAAAACAACATGCATTTGAACATGGTAATTTATAAAAGGAGGCTTTAAAAATGCAGAAATATGCTTTAGTGTTACACAAAAGAAGGTGATGTTTAGGACATTAGGTTACAGTGTTACAAAAAGCAGCCTGTGTTAAAAGTTTCATTCAAGTTGTCTGTGGTATTGGGGCAGAGATTAAGTTTACCTTTGCGCTGCTTTGCTGTCTGTGTGCTTGTAATTTTTTGTGCTTATAATTTGTTGGCTAGAATAATGAAGTTATGCACTTAAATATTAATAAAAGGTGTATTTTATGAAGGTTCATAAAGCACTGATTTTTTTGTTGTAACCTAATTTTTTTTTTCCATTTGTGATTATGAGCACAAACAAAATGTCATTGCATACATGCATTCTTAAGGGTAAGAAGTTGTAATTATTAGGTCATCTATACAGTAGAGAGGTAGGATTGCTTAGCTTTAGGATCTTGTCTCATCTCAGTGGTTTAAGAATTAAATTAGATGCCTGAACTAGTAATCTGCAAGCCTTCCAAGCAAGCATTTGCAGGTAGGAATTTTCTCATTTGAAGCAAGCTGAGATGAGTAGAGCTGTATTGTGTGAAAGTGTCTGTCTGTGTGTGTACTAATGTACAAATATCTGCATGTGCACAATATTCACAGCTATTTACTTGTATATACACATGTATTTTAAAAGCAAGAGCTTAGGTACCTTTTACATGGCTAAACCTAAGTCATATGATTCTCATTTGTGACTTTCATAGCTTCATCAAATAACTAAAAATGCTAATGCATATAATCATATTTTAGTGTGCTAAGAGCATTAACCACAGATAAGCTGTGAATTGGAAACTAAGTGTGATATGTGATGTAAACATAGCAAACTGTTCTTATAAAATTCTCACAAGAAACCTATAAACTATGCTGAGAGATTCTATTTATAACTTTTTAAGTTTTATTGTTTAATTATTTTTAGTAAGTGGAATTTTAAGACATTTAAGTTCATGACCTATGTACATTTGCAAACAGTAGTTATTTCTGTTGCAGTGGTCAAAGATCATGCTGGGCTTCATTAAAAATTGTTATTAAATATAAATGATTAAAATAATTGCAGGCTGAATTGGTGTGAGTAGAATCCAAGTGCTTGACCTAATCAAATATTCTTCATTAAGATAAGAGTTGGTATCTTAGCTTATTTTCTATCAGGGTGATAGAAACTATTCTCTTGCATTTCATACAACATCTCAGACACTCAGTCTACAGAAAGTTCAAATGTCCATAACTCTGAAGTTTTTGACATATGACTTAAAAAAATTCAACAAAACACCCAAGAAAAGTCTACCAAGACAAAAACTCTAGTCAATTTATTCTTTGTTTTCTTTCCAGACATCTCAATTTCTCAGTGACAAAATACAGATGTTGCAGCCACTGTTTAAGGTGACGCAGCCATAAATCCTCATGGCTGCTGATCAATTGTATGTTTCAACTATCCAGACACAGCATGCACCTGAAATAATCAATGGAAGAAGTACAATAACCCTTGAAAATGAAACCTTGTGTTCAGTCACTTGTCATTGTAAAGCTATCCTGTCCTTTAACAGTGGCCTCAGAAGTCAGTGCTACTGCTTTTTCTGACACCTACCCAAGTATGAAGCATTACTCTTAACTCCTTGTTTCAGGATAGCTTTGAGAAACTGTCCAGGGCTTTTTAAAAAATGAAGATTAAAATGGCATGTTTCAATTCATTACTTCCCCTTTTCCTTGAAGTTTAGATGCACAGACTTTGTAAAATACAGACTTTTATACACGTATTGGTGAGGGAACAGTTTATAACAGTGCATTAGCAAAGCCCTAGAAGGAATCTTTAGTTACAGATTTCATTGGTTATACACATGGAATAAGTTACATTTGCCTTATTTTAGTGGATGTAATATATTGTGCATTTATAAATAAGACTACTCAAATCTGATCAGCTGCACATGACAGACCTCTAGTCTTGTCTCACAGTTACTCTGTCACAAAGAGATTCTGCACAAGTACATAAGGAAGGTGTAATTCTTGATGACAGTGTTAACGTCCAAGAGAATGTCCTGAATTAGTCACTTTTGAATCCAAATGCAGTGTTTGAAAATTGACTGAAATGCTAATTTCCTCATTTTTTTAACAGTGTTTATTATACGTTTTTACTTTATTATATGTTTATTGCATGTTTTTGCTGGGTAGTATTAGGAGATACATTGGCCAACAGAAAGACGACCTTCAATACATAGCTACTTTTTTCTTGTCAGTGCTGCAAGTAGAAATTTACACAAAAGCATTCCAAATGACTGCTTAACATCAAAATAAATTTTCAGTATAAGTGTTCCAGATTGTACTATTAAGTTTTGTATCTGATTCATAATTTTAATAATGGAAACTGGCATGTAGACTCTGTGGAGCTGCTTTAGGAACAATACCTCTCCTTCCACTGTTTCTAATGGTAAAACAGGGAGCAGGTGGGGTGAGATTCTCCTTGTATTGCAGGTACTCTTGAATAGCAAGTTTGCAGCCACTACATTATGTACAGGTGGTATCACAGTGGAAAACATGCTCAGTTGTACTTCTTGTCTGTAGTGTTCATAAGATTTGGACTTCAGGCATGTCATCTTTGAGTGATGACACTTTACTGTAAGTGAAAAACCGCAGAAACTTTTATAGACTCTCCTGATCCAAACGGAATTTGGGGCTGTGCAGTTTGGAAGAGTGCAGCTGTTACTTGAGCTAAAGATCTCATTCAAAGATTGTCTTAATTTTTATCAGGTCTATAATACAGGGCTACTGTGTTTCACTCAAATTGTGTAGCTCCAAGAGTATGGTATAAATGGGGTTGTTTTTATGCTGCAGGTATGTAATAGTGGAGTGTGAAGACCAAGATACTCAGCAGAGGGACCCAAAGACTCATGAAATGTACTTAAACGTGATGAGAAGGTTCAGTCAGGCTTTGCTGAAGGTAACGCTTCTGTGTAAGGAAGTATGTAATGGCCTGGGATAGTAATTCATTTAAAAGGTGAAGGTGTCTAAGAGGATGAGTTGGGTTTTTTTGTGTATGTATGTCACACGCCATAATAAAAGCTTCCACTTCTGCTTGAATTTTGAATTTGTAGTAAGCTGAAGAAACTCCCAAAAAGGAAAAGAACAAATTTGAGAACTCTTTTCTTTTCTTTTGCTTGTTCCTGTTAGTAACATACTGGTTCTAAAACCCTCTGCCTTACATTGGATCTAAAACCTTCTAAAAGCCTTGTGTAATCATTGTGGTTTGTTTACTATTTATTTGTTGGAAACTCTTGTCCTTGAAGTGTGAATGGAGAGGCCGATCGGGAACTCTGAAACAGCAATTGCTGTTCTGTGTGTCGGCAGCAGAGGGTGCTGGAGGAGCGGGGAAAAAAAGCGAAAACAAAGCTGGAAAAACGTGTGTGAATTGGAAGTTTTACTTTGTAGCAGATATGCAGTCTTCCCTGATTTTCATCTCTCTCACACTTAGTGTTACTATTTCCAATTTTAGGGGAGTTACTTGAATCTACGCTTCATAAGAATGTTTCGTACTTATCCTTACTAACTTACTTTGGCTGTGTGAATAGTTTTGTCATGCATGACTGTTCACTACTGAAATTGTTGAAGCAAATTGAAGTGCACTGTTAGGTCAGATAATTGATTGCCATCTACAGTGACTGTGATTGTATTTTACAGAAAATACCTTTTGAATTGACAGGAAATTGATCATTATTCACTTAATCTCTTAAAAGCCCAAAGGTCTAAGAAAAAAGGAATGATTTCTAGATAAAATAATTATGGAACAAGGAACTAATTTTGTTTCTTTTCATTCTCTTAGGGTGATAAGTCTGTCAGAGTTATGCGCTCGCTGTTGGCAGCCCAGCAGACATTTGTAGATCGCTTGGTTCATGTAATGAAGGCAGTGCAGCGTGAAAGTGGGAATCGTAAGAAAAAGGTAACTAAAGGATTGGAAAGCCTGTCTGTGGCTTGAATTTGAAAATGGGTAGGAATGTTAGCCTTTCATTAAAGTTCCTTAGCGCTGAGATTTATAACAGATGTCCACCATTCTGTACTAATTTTGGTTAACTGTAAGCAAACTTTGGAAAGTTTTTCGTAGTTCAAAGTTCCAATGTGTTTTCGAAGTTTGAAGATAGAAAACAGAAGAGGCCCTTGAGAACACTCTTGGGATATTTTGGCAAAAGAAAGATATGCAAATAATTAAATAGTTGATGATATAACTGAACATGTTGTGGGGGACATGGGAAAGTATCAGGTTATTGTAATGTGTGTAATATGCCAGGATAGATAGTGAAAATCAGTTAGCAGCAAGGTTTTGTTTGTTCCAAGAGCAACAAAACTGTTCTTCTATAAGGTATTTATCAGAACTCTGCTTTCTATTGGGTCTTGAGGAAAAGACTTTCTATTACACATACATTTGAAGAAACTTTGTCCTTCTTAGCTGAAGTGTTTTGAGTGAACCTGACAGGCGGGTATGGGAAGGAAATGGAAATGTCAGAGGAATTTCTGTTTGTGTATATATTACCTTTTCCTTTGACACACATCAGTATTTTTAAACATGGATGTTTCAGCGTGATGATTTCTTTAAATGTATGGGGTGTATTTATATAGAAAAATAAAACACTTATTAACAAAAGTGAGACAACTTGTTTTGTGTATCAGTAGCAAAGGCTAAAAGAGGAGGAGGACTTTCCAATTTGTAAGATTCTATTTTCTGCTTGTGCAATACATTGGTAGTGTTCAGCTTATATTCTTTTAGGAAATTTCTGTAGAACTAAGAAACACTTGGCTTTTACTTTCAGACTGCAACCTAGCTAGCAACAATTAACCACCAGAAGTATTCCTAACAGTTGTGGGCCTCTTGGTGTCTGTTTGTGTCTGTTATATTCAGTAAAGGAAAAAGCTAGAGATGTTCATGTATTCAACCTTTACTATGTAGGGCACCAAGTGTAAAGCACTCAAAAATTGATGAGTGTTGTGTTTCTGGTAACTACAGATGTAGGAATGTAGAGCAAGCCTGGAAATCAGATTAGTGCAGGCTATTGGCTATTTGGTTCCTTGGTGGTAGGGAATTCCTTGGTGGAATCGAGGGATATAAAGTTTCTGAGTTAGACTTGAATCAATTGCTGAAGCATAACTAACATTTAATTTTGGTATGGAAAACAAATCATCCTGTGGTTTGTGCAGGCAATTTAGAAATTAATTTTTCTAATACTATTGTCTCTGGAACTTAGAAAATTTCTTGACTGTACTAACACTACATGGAATATCTCCTTTCTTATTGATATTACTAAAAGTAGAGAGTTTTTATTTTCCTGGATTTTATGAGTGAAACCTTGATTCTTTGTGCATATAAAGAATTGAATATTTGTTAGTAATGCATCCTTTGTTTATGGACTTTATATATACCTAATATGTATTTTATGTTTTGTGGGTTTTTTTCTTAAACAAATTTTCATTCTTGTAGAATGAGAGGCTTCAGGCATTGTTAGCTGATAATGAAAAGATGAATTTAGCAGATATGGAACTTATTCCACTTCCTCTGGAACCTCAGGTGAAAATTAAAGGAATAATCCCTGAAAAAGCTACACTCTTCAAGGTAAATGAGATCTTCTGAATAGCTGAAATACAAACAAATCTTGTGAGCACTGAGCTTAGAAACATCAGTTGAAATATTTAAAGGGACAGAAATAGTCAAGGCAAAATGCAACTGTAGCATGCTCTTAAAGTGGTTAAACAACTCCTTATTTTGTTTTTCAGTTTAAAGTTTTTAACTTTAAAGCAGCTTTTATAAGAGTGATACAGATTATGAAGTTCAGAATTTCCCTGAATTTTGTTCCTGTGTTCAACAGGAGTACCGCTTTAAGATCAAAATCATGCAAATCAAGGCAGGTGTGCTGTGTCTCATTTAGATCTGTGGGTCTGTTCCATTGCTAAATAAAGCTTAAGTTCATAGAGAGTGGAAAGCACTAAGGTGGTCTATTTTATGCAGTTGCAGTGAGTTGACAGGTAAATCCTGTGGCCCCATGATTGGTAAATCCTTAAACCAAATTGTAGCAGCTGCTTGTGACCATAAAATAGCTGATGTAGTGTTGAAAGGGCTGTGGTTATTTTGTTTATTTTACTGCTTGAAATGTAAGTTAATGTTTGCAGTGTAAGTTATTAGCTGTGCTCAGTGGTGTTGGACCTTTTTATAACTTTGTGTTCAGTTCCTGTAGGTGACTGCAGTCTAATTTTAAGATGACCAAAATTTGCCATACCAGTCACTCCTACATCCAGGAGGACTTCGCCAGCTGAAAAATTCATACAGGCTGCTGTGACAGCCAGTGTTAATCTGTCATCTCTGATAGGTCCTGAATTTATTATGTGCAGTAGCTTCATAAGGCTGCTTATTATAATTTGACTGTGTTATAATTTGAGTTTACTTAAAATCAGAAGTGAATCTTTTTTGCATAGTTTTCTACCAGTTTTAGCTTGCATCTCTCTATACCTAGTTATAGTCCATTTGAAGGATAGGCTTCTGCAGTTGCATGCTCTTGCACCTTTGGTTGGAGGCAACATTGAAAAGATTTTGTCAGGAAAGCAAACTTTTGCAAACTCGAGTCATCGTTTTGTGCGAGTATGATTTAAGAGCTGGGGAAAGAATGTGGACAAAAAGATTGCTGGAACAGCAACTGAATGTTTCCTATCAATAATAATAGCTGAAATTCCTCAGGACAAATTCAAGGCAGTCTTTTACATATTGGTCTTCTGTAACTATGCAAAAAATGTAGGACCAAAAACATGAGAAGTAATTTGTTTCAAAATCAGATTTTTTTCTTCTCCTAATTCTGAAAGCTCACATAGTTCCATTTAATATCTCATTCTAGCCTATGGCATAAAAACCAAACAGACTTAAAAAGGGAAGAATTATTAATTTTTGGTGCTCTTGGACATCACATTAGCTTTTGTAGGACTATGTAAAGAATAATTTTGCCTTTAATTATGGAATGTAATAATTTTGGAATACCGGTATGAAAATCTAATCCAGCTGCTCAATATTAAACTCTGTATCCTCAATTATTTTTGTTTGGTTTGCTTTGGAGGGAAGTGACTGGGTCAGTTGCAATAGATTGTATCATTCATGTAGGTAATTGATCCCCTTTGACCCATTTTATGCAGAAAAATTGCAAACAATTAAATGGGCTTTCTCAAACAATAAGGTAAAAAGCCATTTTTGCTTTTGCTACATAGATTAAGGAAGCAATTAATTGTTTAAGATGACTTGCCCCTAGGAGTTCTTTCTTCCTTATCCTATAACTGTGTCTCTTTTTGATCTGATCAGTTTAAATTTGTTTCGTTGTGACCTTTTGCATGGTACTTCTTTGTTGATTGTAATTACATGCACGCAGAAAAAAAAATGAATACTTCTGTCCTTTCCTCTTCTGCTACTGTGGTGGTGCAGGAGGGGAGAATGTATCCTTGATAAAAAAGGAACAAAAGCATTAAGGTATTTTTCTTTTTAAAATACAGTTACACTTTTGGTGAGTGGAAATGGTACTCCCTTAACAGCTGAGGCAGCACAAATACAATGCAAATACTTGCATTTCTGAGCTCCATTGTAGCAATGTGTTAATATGAGCACTGCTGTGAACCAGCTTAGTAGAATATTTCTTTTTCCAGAGTGCCTTAATGCCTGCTCAGTTGTTCTTCAAGACAGAAGATGGAGGCAAATATCCTGTAATTTTTAAGCATGGTGATGATTTACGTCAAGATCAACTTATTCTTCAGATTATTTCACTCATGGATAAGGTGAGATTTATCAGTTGACATCTTTGTCGTCCTGTTTTCTTGATTTTCCTTGTCAAAAGCAAGACTGTTAAACTGTGTTAATGCAGCTTATATTGCTAATATGTTCCAGAGTTCTCAGATCTTGGTGGCTTTTTTCTTTTCTTTATAGACATACAATTACCCTGTGTAGATTAAGGAAAAAAAAAAAAAAAAGAATTGCCAAACAGGCTTTCACTCATTATCAGTTTCAGTGAATAACAGTGGAGATCAATGTCCTGTACACATCCTTTTAGTAATAGAATCTGCCTTTCTGTTGAATTCATCTTCGCCTTTGTATATTGCTTTTTTCCAGCTGTTAAGGAAAGAGAATCTGGATTTGAAGTTGACGCCCTATAAAGTGCTGGCAACTAGTACGAAACATGGTATGAATACGTTTATTTCCTAGAAATACAGTATGGAGAAGAATATCTTCCCTGTGTTCTTAGTGTGTAAAAACTCTTGTTACAGTGTAAGCCATGGAAGTAAACAGTCTGAGGCACTACACCTATTCCATAGGTGACTCAAACATTTTCATAAAAGGAGCCTGGTCTGGATTTAGGAGTATGTGACAATGTAGTTATCAATCTTTGCTGCTGGCTTTCTGTGTGATCATGAACAAATAACTTAACACTCTTATTTAGACATCTTTGCATGAAATGGAGGAGAAAAAAAAAATCAAACTTAGCTGCTTTTGGATACATTCTGGATAAATATTTAGGAAAGCCTTCAATTTACTTTAATCATCTCTTATCCTGAAAATTTGTAACAACACACCTTGTGCAAGTTAATTTGGTGTTAATGACAAGTTGTTTTAAAAATACTGAAAGCAGGAGATTGGAACGTGGGAAAAAAGTGAGGTTTTTTGCCTATGAGAAGCAGTGGAATGACTGTGTATTAGTTCTGTCCATTCATAAACATGTATTACAGAGTAGCTTGAAAGTTGGCTGTTTTCTGTCACAGGTTTCATGCAGTTTATTCCGTCAGTACCAGTTGCAGAAGTTCTTGCTACTGAGGAAACTATACAGGTAGGTGATGGGGGAGTTGTAAATTGTCTTCTGATCAAACAGTGTGAGCTGAAGGCTTAGATCTTGTGCAAAATTCTTTCAGTCTCTCAGGTGATTCTTTGGTCTGTTAGAAGACATATTACAGCTGGAAACATTTGGGGTTCTTACAGCAGATGTTTAACTTTAAAAGGGTGTACATAAATGCTCACTTGAGTGTCTCATGTTCTAAAAGTAGCACTATTTAAATAAATTACAATGGAGTTTAGTTATGATATTGAAATCCCAGCGTTGTCATAATGATGAGTGGAATACACCTGACACGTTTTTCTGCATGTTTTCAGAATGTTTGTCTTTCATTCATTACTTTTGACATTGTCAAAATTAATTTTGATTAATTTTTTAATTTTTTGGATGAAACAACTAAATAATTCATTAATATAATTTCTGAAGCTTGTTTTCCTGCAAAAGTGGATGTATAGGTGCTGTAACTTGGTTTTGTTAGCAGATTTTCTTAATTCTCATGGAGTTGAGTGGAGACACATAACTAAATAGTAGCACACAAAACTTACTGGTTTCAAGCACAGCACACCAGCTAGGTAAAACATACCAAACATATCCAGCACACAGCTGGATAAAAACATACCAAATTGCTATATGAGGTGAGTAGCTGATAGGTTTTTTAATGAAAATAGAGCATATTTATTTGGATTTGATTTTTCATGGTAATTTTTTTCTTTTTTGTGGATGGTACTGAAGTTTGTATTTGTAGCTCAGTAACTGTGAGCCAAAGCAAACTAGCTGCAGCTCCTGTGAACTATATCTGTTAAAAATATGAAGATTTAAATTGTTTATCATTTTTCATTATCATTTTCTTAACAAATAAGCTTACCAAACACTTACCACAGTAATGCTTATCACTGGTCAATGACCAGCATCAAGTTGCTTAAATTGTTTTTTTATCTTTCGATTCCACAGAGGTTGTGATAAGGTACATCTGCGCAGTCAATAATCTCACAGATAGTCAAGTGCTTTCTTGACAATCCTCTGTAATCTTGGAAGTGTACTATTCATGATTCAGTCCATTACATGTTTTTATAAAATAGTATGTTTAGAAATGCTTGTGAAACTGTTATTTTTCAATTACTTAAGGCATCATATTATGACTGGAAATAGGTACCCTATTGTTTCAGTTGCTGTGCTGACATAAGGAGCAATATTCCTGTGAAGAATTATTAATCTAAGTAATGTGCCAAAAGAATGAGATTTCCTGTGCTGGGGCATGATTAATATAGCTGGGCATTGTAGGCCAAGGAAATGAAAAGTAATTGAACACTTTTAGGTATTGTGGAAGTTTGGTTCACTCTTTATGAATGTTCATTTTGGATTTCACAGCTGTTCTAGTAAAGATGAGCACTGTATATAAATATTAATTACTAAAAGATTTAAAGCAATTAGTCCAGTACTGCCTGGTAAAACGCACACCTGCATGAAAGAAAAGGTGTTTTGATGTTTCAATGTTACTTACTTTTTATCAACAACCTTAAAATTAAAGTTCATGTTTTAGAAGTTCATAGACATAATTGTCTTAATTTTTCATTATGATTTTAGTCACATACCATTCAGGGGACTACCATGTTCCTCTTAGAGTGCTTCCTTAGATTTTGCTTACTGGAAGAAACTTTGCTTAGGCTTGGATATAATTGAGTTTTCTTTTAATCAAGAAGGTTAAGAGTTTTCTTACGGCTGATGGGAGGATTGTTTTGCCCTGTCCACATTTCACAGGAAATTTGAGTTTTCCATTTGATGACTTAGGCTTATTTTCTTTCTAAACTCAGTAGCAGCAGTTGGTTTTATTGAGGAATAGGGAGATATATAAGGATGATAAACCCTGTAAGAGCATGTTGCCCAAATGTAGTTATAAAGCAGGACTGTTAATCCTGTTTTAGTTTTTGTTGATATGACCTAAACAGTTTGCTTTGGAAGTATTGTCACTCATAGTTACTGATCAGTTACTTTTCAGTTCACTCTTAATTTTCTGAAACACTTACTAAAGGAAACTGCTTTTCAATTTCTGTGTCAAGTATAAGAATGTGATGATTGAGACAGAATATAAATAAAGTGATATTAAATTAGATCTTGCTAGGTGTTTTGGGGGTGGTTGTTAGTTTAACAGATTGTAATAAGGGCCATGTGTGGTCTTGATTTAAGTATTTTTTTTTCTAAAGACCCAGTTTCATATCATGTGTGTATGAAGTAACTAATGGAATAAATAAATATCTTCATGGCATTCTCTCCAGAACTTCTTCAGGAAACATGCCCCTAGTGAGACTGGCCCTCATGGAATCAGCGCAGAAGTGATGGACACGTATGTTAAGAGCTGTGGTGAGTTACAGTCTAACAGCTGGTAACTTCTTAGGTGAAGTCTGAGGTGGATGAGGTGTTAAGATATTTCAGTTTAGGTGGCTGCAGACAGGGCACTGTGCATGTGCTTGCTGTCAGAAGTCCTGTGAAAAGAATAATTTTGAGCCTGGCATGTTACACACAAGCCTGCTCTTTGTGGTTCTTGAAGGAGAGTATGAGTTAAATACTCTCTGCTTCTAGCAATAATCTTACCTCTGCCCACTCTGCATTGTGAGTTGGGGTCTTCAGAATGCAGGGACATGTTAAGCATTTAGATAATGATAAATCATCTGTATCAAAATTCTAATTGGTTTTGAAAATATAAGGTGTTTTGGGGGCTGTGGTTACATTTGTATGACAAGGAAAAATGGTAGTGTAGTTCATGTTCAGTATACGGATGGCCATGTTAAAATACCACATTTGCTGTCTATAAAATTAAAAAAGACTTCCATTCTAACAAAAAAAAAAAAAAGATTATTCAGGTGTCACTCCACAATATCTTTTCCTTTGCCTTTCTCTTTCTGATGGTGCACTCTTCAGAGCTGCTTCAAACTCTTCTGGTTAGTGGGTAAAAGCAACAATTAAAACAGTTTGCTCTTTGTCACTGCTGATCTTGTGAATGCTGCTGACATGTATATCCAGGCTCATATCAATGCCTGTTGCCTGTTTACAGTGGCCTTAAAATATCTTCAGTTCAGAACATATACATTCACTTTGCTCAGAATATTTCACCTTTGTTTGAAGTACCTTAATCCCAATATTGAAAGAATTTAGTCTTTTAGGGTTAGGTATGTAATTGTATAGTAAGTAATTGTATAGTAAGTAATTAGGTAATTGTATAGTAAGAAATTAAAATCTAGGCAGTACAGAATAAGTTTCAGAGTTTTATTACTTCAAATATTCTTCATAGTGCTGATAATCTTGATTATTCTTCACCAGCACCACTCCTGCCCCAAGTCTCTGTGGTATATTTATTGCTAGTAAACTAGAGCTAAGATAATGTAATATGCTGCTGTTAATTGTGTGTAACTTGTTGCTCTCCAAGAAAGGTACTTATATTGATGTTTACAATTTACTTGTTACAGCTGGTTATTGTGTGATTACTTACATCCTTGGAGTTGGAGATAGACATCTGGATAATCTGTTGCTAACAAAAACAGGTAATTCCTTTTAGCAGTATAATTTTATATCCACAGTTGTTTAATTTCTAATGTGTTGCATTTTCCTTGTGAATATAACCCACTGAGTACTGCAGACTAGATTATATTTTAAAATGTAAGTTATATTGTCTCATTTAAGGTAATATTTGCTCCAGTGTGTAAGAAGAAGATGATTTCTTAACTAGAGGAAATGAAGGATGTGAAAATAAAGCTACTTCAACTATTATAATCACTGTTTTGGGATAGAGGGAATTTCAAGTGTTTTCATTGAAAATGAGTTCATGTGTAGCTGCATGAGCTTCACAAAGTTTTGACAAATAACAATTCTTATAGGGGAATGTCTTTTTGAATTTTTGTTCGGCTTATTTTTACTTGCTTGCTTACTTTTGAACTACCGCTTCCCTAGGAGTTCTGATTGCTTGAATACCTTCATTACATAGTGGTGGAGAATTAAGAGTTGTGGTTAAGTGTTTATTATGAAGCGAAACATTTATTGAATGAGAAACATTTAAATAAAAAATGTTATTTGGAAAAAGAGACCATCCACATGGAATGTTTGTTAGTTACAGGTAAAGCTGAAGCATATACTGCTTTTCACCATGATAGTCTGTCTGAAAGAGCAAAAGATTAACAACTGGCCGTGATTAGGGTAAAAGGTCTTGCTCTAAGCTCATGGGGGAACAACTAAAGCATGGGTGTTTTACCTTAGCTGTTTGAAAATGTAGAAACAGTCATTTAAAGATCTGTCTTGAGAGGTCTCATTTATCTGTGGTGGTGAATATAAATCTTTTCATAGCAGGCTCTGCTTGCGTGCCGAGAGTAATAGCTTAGTGTTTTGATTTGGGGTAAAGTGCGTCTTACCTGTCTGTGTTAAGAAGTACAGCGCAGTTGCTTTGCTGGAAGAATTTGGGGAGTACAGCAGAGGGCAGTGCAGATCCATGGTACATTCCAAGTCTGAAAACCTGTGCTCTGTCACAAACTGAGAGCTGTCGTGAGCTATCAAGAGAAATTGTAATGTTCCCTATGTTCCAAGTACAACAAAGACTTGCTACCAAGGCTTGCTTCTTGCTACTGAGAATCCTTTAGCCTTAAGTTGGAAAAAGCTAATTTCATTCTTAAAGAATCATGCTCCAAGTACCTCCTTCAAAATTATATGTCTCTATATACATGCTTTCTTGATGATACTTATTTAATGAATTGAAGGTTTCCAGTAGGCTAAAGAATGCTGGGTACCACCTGTGGGTTCACATATTTCTTGTATATGATTACATTTTATTTGGCTCAACATTTCAGTTCGGTGAATGTAGCCACATCTCTTAAGACTCCTTCCAACAGAATTGGTGCATCACCTTGTAACATACAGATGTCTGTGCTTATACTAGAGACAGTATAATTTAAATATTAAGCAATGGATACTGAAGTTCATAGAAACAAATTTTTTCCTACACATTAGAAATTTTTTTGCATGAGATGTCAGTTATCTAATTAAATAATTTCTGCTGTCTTTCATTACTCTTTTATGCCTATAGTTCTAGAAATCGAGTGACTTTTTTTGTAGTAGTAGTCTTAAACAAGACATCTAGATTTTCAGGTTTTTAAGTGCTGTGTCATTATACTTCAAGGACAGCTGTAAAAGTGTGTTTGGAAAGAGATGTGGGGAACCTTCAGTCAAAACATCCTTATCTGTCAGTAATGTTAAAAATTACAGAAAATACTTGTATCAGTTTCATAAATGTGCTTTGACTGGTAACCTAAAGGTCACATTACATAGTAAGTATTGCATGATAGGGATATTTATTTTCTCTGAAAACTTTGAACATTCTACTTCTCCTGGAGACAAAATGCATTATCAATTGCTCTGTGTTTTAAAATCTTGTTTCCAAATCTGTAGCAGATACTACTGTGACTTGTAAATAACAAGACACTATTTTTCAGCTCTGTGCCCAGGTTTAGGCAACATCAGTGCCTCCTTTTAGGATTACAGACTGATTTATTTATTGAAGCTGGCATCTGGTTTAACAGCTAATGTTCCTTTACTTGCCTTGGAAGGAAGATCTCGCTGGTTGTGAAACTGGATTGTGATATACGAGGTATAGCATGTTCAGTTAACTTCCATGGAATATCCACAGGGCTAGTATATTGCAATTATGCCATGCCTTCCCCTGAAAACACTTTGTTCTACAGTTCTTATGTTCTCTGATTTGATTGTAGAGTCAGCGTCTAGGTACTAACAAAATACCCAGATATGGATGTCTTCATATCTGCTAAGCCTTTTGTAAATGCAAGGCAGTTAGTACAGTCATAAGTAGAGTTAGAAAGTATTACAACTTTCATAGATAAGTGAAGTCTCCTGTCCCATTAGAGTATCTTAATAATTTCAACTTGCTTTATAAACATGCAAAGGTCCATAAGTTTTCACAAAGGTCCAGGCTATGTGTAGATATTTTAGGATATCCTAGACATTCAAATGGGTTTCTTGAGTAGCAGTGACTTTGTATGCTTACTCTCACCCTAGTGATGGCCAGCTTATCTTTCAGTAACCTTTGGTCACCTGCATGAAAATTCAAGTTCCCAGTACGAGTTCCCAAAGTACAGGGGTTTTGATCTGAGCCGTACACTTGAAATTGCTCTGTACCAGGAGGGAAAATTGCTACATGGATAAAATGAGGTTATTGATATCTAAGAGCAGGTCAAAGACTGGGTGCTCAGAACTTGAAAACCACATTTGCTTTTGGCATCGTGTAAATAGATGAAAGAACTGGGCTGTCTTCTAATCCTTAGAGGTAGAAGTGTGGTTTTTCTTCAGTGTGAAGTACACCAGTTGACACCACATTTATTCTTCAGTCTTGCTTAGAGAGCGTTGTCAGGTAAAATAGCAAGGACCTGAACAGATTCATATATAAAATGACACCATGTGTTTGTACTTCCTGTTTTTCAGTCAAAAAAATCTATCCCAGAGCAGGTCTGAAGATGGTAGAAATGGAAAACCTGTAGGATTCAAACATTCACTCTGTATCAGTACTTAGACAAGTACATTGTTAAATATATTTATTAATGTTACAAAATACTGTACTACGTAAAATACAATTTTTAAAGATTTTTTTTTGTGTTACTGGTCTTGATAGAGGGACATCCTTATTTTTAAAAAAATGAAAACTAATGCATACTTTTGTCCTTCAGATTTCTCTCTGGAATTCCATTTTCTATGGTGCTTATTGCAAGAAGAACATAACCTTTTAGCTTTTGATCTGCTAAAACACTTTCTCTTCCAGGTAGCTTGAACAGCGTTTGTCATCTAGGAACATATATATCAGACTTATTTTTTTCTTATAATATGCCTGAATGGAAGGCATTTTGAGAATGGACAGCTTGGGGGAGAGAGGTGGGTTATATGTAATGCTTAAGACAAGCTGGGCTCTTACCAGTTACATGGGTGACAGTGATAAACTTTACGTCCATCTGTTGCTGCATACTGACTTTGAAACCTCTATCCTGAATAAGTTCTTAAAAATTCATATTACTTTCATTGTTGTGTACTCTTGGAAAAGTTGTAAGATGCTGCTGATGAAAATTATCACAATAAATTAGGCATTCTCATTTTTTCATCATGCCAATGCTCTGTTAGCAAAAGAGAAATTTTGACAGTAGCATCAGAATTTCCTGGGAAAGCCAGAAAAACACCCCATCCATCCAGTCGTTTTCATCAGAGGAGTTTTTATCCTATTGCTTCAAATTTAAAATAGGAATTCAGTTAAAATAATCACTAAACTGTACATTTTTTATATAGGCCAAGTTAAAATAATAGTGGTGCTTGGGGGTTACAGAAAAAATAGTGAAATTCTGGAGGGTTTTGTGTTTCAGTTTGTTGGGTTTTTTTTTTGTTCTTCCCTAACAATGGGAACACAGTAGTTTGAAATAATTTGCTTTTTTACTGTTAAGAGACAACTGCCACCAGAATTACTTTATTTCAGTAATTGCATCTAATTTGCTTTGTTATCTGCATTTTGTTTAAGGTTTTCAGAGTTCTGTCTGGTTTTCAGTAGTTTTTCCTAGCAAAATGAAACAATTGCTGTGCTGCTCTATAGGAAGTTTCTCCTGTATTAAAATCTAGGTATTAACAGTGAAAGTGATGGACAAATCACCCTCTCCACATGCAGACAGGTGTTACTGGCTGTTGCAAGCACCAGGTATCAATTTTTAGTCTTTACAGGTCCATGGTTCACTTAATCAAAGATCACTCTCAAGGCTGAAAGGAAGTCAGATGGACTTTGAAATCCCTGGTGCCCTGACTGGTAGTCAGAGTAACTTCCATGTTTCGTGCCATTTCCTTGAAGTAACCAGTGGCCTGTCCTCTTTATTCCCTATGTTAGAAAACCAGATGGTGAGTGGAAAAAGGTAGTCAAACTCATAGAATAAAATAATTTAAAAAAAAAAAGCTCAAAAGTACCCAACAGTATCAGCTTTTAGATTTTGATTTAAATGATTTTATATGTCCATGCTGTTTAGTCCTGGAAGCTTCTCATTCTCTTAAAGTCAGTAAATGCCTTGTGTCTTGCTTTTTCTACAGTAAAATAAATGGGGAGTGCAGGATGATTTCTAGTGCAGTGTTTTAAAAGATGAGATCTGTTTCACCTGTTGCCTTAAGTAACTCCTGGTTTTAGTTTAAATCATGACTGAAACAAAAAAACCCCTCACCTTTATGATTTAGCAGTCATTTAGCAGTATTAAATCAAAGCAGAGGTCCAGTTTTGTCTGTAATTTATAGGAATGTCTGAAGATTAGGAGCCCTTTAAAGTAAGATTTAATAAATCTGAAGAAGTTTGGTCATGGTAAAACGTGATGGTCTAAGAGATAGAAGTGTGTGTGTTATGACACTCACACTGTTACTGAAGGCAGGACATGTAATTGCTTTGTAAAACACAGTAGTTCAAAGCCTTTAGGAAAAGTAGTGTGGCACCAAGTTCACATGAAGGCTGTAGTACTGGGAGGATAGGTGTTTACTGTATATAAGTACCATTATATGAGTATGACCTGTTACTCACAGGGAGGTAACTGATACAGGTTGTAGAGAGGCTGTCCCTGGGGATACTCAGGAACTGTCTGGACATGGCCCTGGCTAAGGCACCTGAGTGTCTCTGCTCAACCAGGAGGCTGGGCCAGGTGTCCTCCAGAGGTCCCCTTATTCTTGCAATTGGTTTTATGCTCAGTAAGAATTGTCACATTCATTAATATAATGAAAGTGGAATATTCAGTGTTACATCCTGATAGAAATGGTACTTGAGATGATCACTTCATATACTTGCAAGCTTTTTATCTTAGTATTAAAAAAATTATAATCATTGAGTTTGTTAACTTGATAAATTTATTATTTATTAACATAAATAAGAATATAAGCATCACCTAATTTTCCTAATGAACTAGCCAATTTAATTTGTCCAAAGCAGGCTTGTTTTTTACTTTTCAGCTGTTAAGTCCTCGAGGGTAACATGAGTCAGGTTTCTCTGTCGAAATCTCTAGACCTGCAGTGCTCCCTCGGGCTGCTCCTGGTGTAGCAGCTTTTGACAGGCACCAGGGAGAGCCTTTTGTCCCTGTTCTGTAACATGGTGTGCTGGCTTAATTGATCTTGCAGGAGCTGGATTAAAATTAGTCAAGTTTGTGTTTAGTACACAGGTTTTAAATGTTTTATATATATTTATTTAAATATGAGCTTGTACATAGCTTTTGAGTCAGCCTAAAAATCAGCTGAATTTTGAAGTACAGCTAGGAAAGCTATAATGTTAATGCAGGTTGGCCTCATCTCTCTTTCTAAGTGTCTATCACTCAATTGTTGAAATATTTTTGAATGTTTTAGATGTCTTTGTTACCAATGTAAATTATTAATTATCATCTTTTATTCCCTATCTCCAAAGAAAACTGAAAAAAAAAAAATATTTACTGCTATAAGAGTTACTGTTTTATTCAAAATGTTGTCCCTTGACTCTTCAAGGTGGCAGGTTTGAATAACTGAACAGAAAGCAGGTCCCCAAAACTTTTTAGTTAAAGATTTTTTCTAGCTTAATGATGGAAGGGTTCTATATGTGGTTGCTTCAAAAAGTTGGTGTACAAAAATGAGCTCTAAAAGAGTCTCCTCTACCAGCCCAGAAGAAATGTATTGAAGGAAGGCGCCTTTTTTATAGCAGTTAGTTATGCAAAATGTAATGGTTGTGGCATTTATCAATCAGCAAATACTTTGCCTCTTGTTCAGGATCCTTGTGATCTCTCTTTGAAATTGGACTGTTGTGGAATTCGTTTCTTGGATTGAAGAAGAGTGCTTATGACAGATCTCAAGCAGCCTTTTCTATTCATACTACATTATTATTCAATGAAAGAGTCAGAGGGGTGATTAACTGAAAAATATGACTGCTCCATTTTTTTCCAAGAGCACCAATAATAACCTAATCTTAGAAAATCTCAGAATGAATACAAATGCTGCAGGTTAAAGTAACCCATAGCAAATACACCCCTGTCTGTGATGCTGTTCAGTTGCACAATTCTGAAACAGGACTGTATCTTCTCTGCTGTCTGTGTTTGTCTAGATAACAATCATGCTAATAACTTTCTGCCTTCTTGTTTAAAAGATCTTCTATCTTTTATCTGCATGCATATCTGAAGTCTCACCATCTTTTTGTAATGTAGTTCTGGTGTGGCCCAAGTCATTGTTTAAATTACACATTCCAAACTGAAAATACATTTGTAGAACACTTTCAAAGATTTTTTTTTTGCTTCACATGGAGAATATTTTCCACTTAACTGAGTCAAGACTGTTCCTAAGAAAGTGGCCACCTAAGAATTATGAATTGTTCTACTTTTATTTCTATTAACATAATTTTTCTGTATTTATAAAATATTTAATCCAAATAGTTTACGTTTTTTGAAGTTGCTCATAAACTGAAGTTTACTAAGAGAAGTTCAGTTATTCATCTTGCCACTGATAACATCTCATGCATTGTTGAGTAATATTGAAAGAGAGCACTCTGAATTTTCCCCAGTAAATGTATGAGCATTATGGTGAGCAGCACAGCAGGCTCTTGATAGGAAGGGCAGTTGCCTTGTGCATTTGAAGACAGGAGGCATATACAAGTTTTTGTCAAGTTAATGCTGCAGAAGTGTTTTAAATGTAGTCAGTTGAACTGAGAAGGGAAAGGCAGTGATTGATGCAATTCATTTTAGTACTGAAAAGGCTATGACAAACTTTTTGGTGGATTTGAGAGCCAGTTTCAAATTTGGAGTCGTAGTGATGTTTCTTAAGTGTATTTCAAAACTTCTGATCATTTTTGACCCTACTTGAACAACTCAAAAGACTTTTGAAATAGCACTGAAGTCTTTTGTTGTTCAGTTCTTCGAAAGATTGTTCATATGATTATGAGTCTTACTTTCTCTTTGTTATATTAGTTGTAGGTTAAATTTACCGTATTTCATACCACAGCAACTAAATGGGAAACACACGTTGCATTGCTTTAAGTATTAATATTTAAATTTGCTAACAAATTGTAAAGAATGTGCAAAGAATTAGTAGTATCTATTATGTAAACTGTGCATTTAAATATCTACTGACCAGTTTCAGTATTGGTTCAGTCTTTGTGAATATACTCAACATGTATAAAAATCAAAAAAGCAGGAAAACAGATCTTGTTAGTACTCTTAATGAATTTGAAATCAACTTTACTTCTTTAAAACCATCATTTCAAGTTAACAGCTGAATATAAAATATTTACTGTTATAAACCTTACAGAAAACTTCCTGGGAGCTGCTTACTATCTTCTTAATGATTTTATTTTTCTAAGTTTTGCATCAAGAACTGATATTATGTTCAGAGTTTGCTTTTCCATCTTCTACAGGTAAACTGTTTCACATTGACTTTGGTTATATTTTGGGCCGGGACCCCAAGCCCCTTCCTCCCCCAATGAAGCTGAACAAGGAGATGGTGGAAGGCATGGGAGGCACCCAGAGTGAGCAGTACCAGGAGTTCCGTAAGCAGTGCTACACAGCCTTTCTCCACCTCCGCAGGTAACAGCACTGGGTTTGTGCCAAAACTCATTAGAGCCACTCTAAAGCAGGAGAGGAGATGAGTAAATGAATTGCTGAAATGTTTCTGTTGAAAATTCAAAGCTTGTTTAAACATGAACACAAGAATTTGTATGAAACAAAGGAAAGAAAACATCACAGTGTTGGTGTAATGTGGACAGTGAATGTAATTGCTCAAGTTAAAGCTCCCAGTTTTGCTTGTTTAATAGCTTAAATAGCTTCATTTCATAACTCACGTGGGATATTAAATTATATTTATTTTTGGGTATGTTTTTGCCCTTAAGCTTCTTATTCTGTGATTATTGATGATGAAGGAACTGTCATTTTAATTTAAATCTTTACTTATTTGCTGCTCTATTCTCCTCCGGTTCAAATTAGTGATGATCAAATTCTTTGGCTTGGAGATGACACACACATATGCTTAGTTCAGTTCAGCTCCTGTGGGACAAAAATTAGCAACTTGTAGTGACAATCCAGCATGTTAGAAATTTCTTTAAATACCCAGAATTGTGGCAGCTAAAAACTCTTTAGACTCTGTGTCTGTGGATCAACAGATTGGTAGGTCTCAGATCTCTTTTAAATTTGGAATCTGCTTCATTCTTTGGCAGTGACTGTATTACTTACCCATCTACTTTCTAAGCCAAGTAGCTCATACTTGTTCTGTTTGAACAGAACACAGGTAAGCACTCCTGGTCTGTCCAGGCATTTCATTTAGCGTGTCTTCAATGAAGAGGAAAGATTTTCACTTTAAGATCATAGATTACCTAATGTAAACCTTTGAATATGTGTAAGAATTTGGAAATATGGTAAGCCTATGTGAAAAGTATATGTAATATGAAAAGCAGCCACTGATTCAAAATAAAATGCTGCATGTAGTTCTCCACTTGATAAGAGGAGGAAGACTAAGGAGTTGGTCTAGAAACTGACATTATTAATGAGTTAAAAAGCCATTCAACAGTTTGAAAAAAATGTGTCATGTTATCAGAAAGCAATATTTGTGGCTTCAGAGAACAATCCAACTTCTGAACTTTGCTTAAAGCTGTTTTTTAATGCTGTATTTCTTATTTGTCATATACTTGAGTTGTTTTTATTGTTTAAACCTAGCTGTTTCAGTGGAAACGTCTGTTGTGTCAGTGAAAGATTATTCATTGAATTAATTTATGTAATGATTTGCTACAAAGATCGTCATTAACTGTGTAGTATAGTGGTAGTTTGGGTATACAACTAAACTGTAAATCAAGATGGTTTCATTTTTAATGTCTGGAATTGTAATTTTAGCATCTCCAGTATTTGTTCACTTTAATAGGAAAATATTTTTAAATGTTTCTGAATTCATATCCTTAAGGCTTTCAACAAAGATAATGTATGATAATATTAAAATTACTGTAACTATTACTTTAAGCAGATAGAACTAAAAATAATTAAGAATACTTGTTGAAAAAAAGAATAATTGGATGTGGAACACTTTAGTTCTAACAGTTCTGCATATTGACAGAAACCCACTCACAGACGCATTTTCTGGCCGAGTAGTGTGAAATCATAACTTCTGATAGCAAACTCTGTCATCTCCATCAGACTGTGCTTTATTTTAGTTCTTTATTTCCATGGGGAATAACCGGTTCTCTACATATTTCAAGTACTGTATCTTGTTGTATCAGGATTCCTGGTGGAATGGATGTTCCATAGTGAAAAAAAATGTAAGGAATTTTAAAGTTACAAGTGAAAGAATAGTTTTGTTTGTTGTTTCTGGTTGTAAGCAGTTTGGCATATGATCATTATTGTATGTTTTTTAGTTAGTTTGGGGGATTTTCTTGGTGAGTAGGGGCTAGGGAGATGCTTTCTACTTTTCTGAGCAACAGTAATCAGTTGTGTGCATTTGTCAGCAGTGCTGTAGTGAAGGAGCAGGTGCTGCATTCTGAATGTGTTTCAGGGCAAATTGTGGCTGTCAGGAGGACTTGTATCTTCACTTGGGCTACGGCAGGCTTTTATGCTTTCGTTATAATTGTTGAGCCTGTTTAAAGATATTTAAATCCAGCTGCATGTCAGCATTTCATTTCCACCAACAATTCACTGCTTACACATCTTCATCAGGTTCCACAGAATCACAAAATGGGTCATCTGTCCTTCCTCCCTGCTTTAGCAGGGTCATTCCAGAGCCCATGGCACAGGGTTATGTTCAGAAGGTTCTGGAATACCTCCATTGAGGGGAATCTCTACACCCTCTCTGGGTAATCTGTTGCAGCAAAGAATCCTGTCACAGCATTTCAGAGTGTTTTTTCCAGAGTGAGGCTCTAGATTGTTTTGTTCCCTCCAAATTCCTTCCAAGGGTTCCCCTGCATTAGTCCTGTGAGAAGTTTGCTGTTCAGTGTGAGTTAGTGGGCATAGGTAAGGGCAAAGGAGTAGGAGGTAACTAGGGACAGAAGTAGTAGTTTGGGCTGAGATTTTTTTCTCTGTGTGGATGGGGTTGTCCAGCTGGCTGGAGCAGAGTTCTTCCCCAGTCTGTTCTCAATTTAGTGGATTGAGGGTGCTGTCCAGATCTGAATGGAAACGCTGTAGGCAACAAGTGGAAAGCTGTGCTGTTCCTTTGGAAGTGCTGTTCCTTTGGAAGGGTTGTAGCTAGGCAGTGTAGGGTCTGGATAGTCTTCTAAAAGTTGGGATTAGATGGTGAAGAGGGAAGAGCAGAAGTGAAGCTGAGTGGGATCAGGTCCATATTCACTGAGTTTGGACTGCAAGAAAGTACTTTGGGAAGAATAAATGTCATTTATTATAGCTAACAGTGCCATGACAATGATTAGGGAGTATACATGCTCTTGAAAAGAAAAATGAGTCGTGGAGGATCCCATGTTCCACTGAAAGAAAAGTAATATCCTTAAGGCATTTTAAACTTAGGAATTTTTCAGTTAGACCAGATAAGCAGGGCCTTAGTTTGGCACTGCAGATAACTGTATACATTCCTGTCCTTGTCTTTTCAGTGGATGTTTGTAGCTTCAAATTTGGTAGAGTGTTGCAAAGTCAACAGCCTAAATATTTGATTGGTTTAGGACATCTATGTGCAAAGGGCTGGTAAGTATTGAAAAAAATAAATAAAAGAATGCTGAGGATCAAGCAGGTATTTGAGATACTAACTCCTTGAAAACAAAAGTTGCTGTTCTCAGAAAACATAGCAATGAGAATTTGACCTTTTGTCTGATGTGGGTTTCTATTTGATATATGAGACCTCTTCTAGGTAGAAGTAGGTTTTTTGTTGAATTTCTTTAACAGTACCTCGTGTTCAAACCAGAAGTTAATCAACCTTCAGTGCAGCTGAATCCTCATTTATTTTGTGAGTTAATTTGTACTGAGTTTGAGGAAAGCAAAGAATTATGTGAGAAGGATTTAGGTTTGGGTGTAGGTACTTAATTAAACCTCCTCAAAACTAGAAAAACCTGGTTCAGAGTTTGTTCTGGACGTGGATGGATGTCAGCCACTCCACAGGCCTTTGTAACATAGATGTCAAAGATGAGTGATATCCCCCGCTTGACAAAGGTGTTTGCTTTTTACAAGTCAGACTCCTAACTCAGGTGATTCAGCAAAATCTCTCCTCTTAGATGAGTTTGGCCTGTCAGTTCCCCAGCTGTGAACCTCATGGCTTATTTGCCAAAGATGGTGCCTGTGAGAAGGATGGCAGTTGACTACTGAGTTACAGAAATGCTGGGGGGAGGTGCAGAAGGCAGACCTGTCGATAATATAGTGAGCAATTCTTCCTTAATTTTTAGGGGGTTTTTCCACTCCATACTCCCCCTCAGAATTATTTTTTCTTGATTTTTTTTTTTTTTTTTTTTTCCCCCAAGTGAGGTTCTTCAGATGATCGTATGCATCAAGAATCAGAAGACTTCATTGTGTGGAACAGAACCATCTCTTAACTGGCATCTAACAATGATGCATAGACCTTCAAAATCTTTTTTTACAAACCTCCATCACATAAATAGCTCCGATATCCTGTAGTAAGCTCTTATCCTCTAGGCAGTTGAAGAGCAAAAGGAACTCTGAGACTTTGGATTCTGGGTCAGTTTGAAGGGCAAGCTATTGACAGAAAGTACCAATAATGTAGGAAGAGACTTGAGAGTGTGTACCTGTAGCATTTAAGCGCGTTTAAAAAGAGATTTGCTGGTTTCAGGCAAGCAGAAGAAAAATTCATTAAAATCTGTGGTGTCTGTTTCTAGCAGCAGAGCAACCTGACGGACTGCCAGATTTCTTAGCCAGACCCGAAACAAAATGGTAGAGTTAGCTTTACCTCATTTCTTTTAATTTGTCATAAAAGTAATTTTCCTGACTCTAGCCCCCTGACCCTGAGAAAGTGAAGCAGAACTGCTGAAAGAAATTAGGCACTGAAGATTTCTAGCCAAACCATTGATTTTAGGTGCTCTTGTTATAATGTCTTAAAAGTTATATTGGAATATGTTAGGTAGTGTTTGTTCCAGATAATAATTAAGCATCAAGAGTTTTTGTTGGAATTAAGCTTTTCTAGAGAGATGGTTTTTTGAGCAATATTTACTTTGTAAAATACAGCTATGAAGCAGACCTTTCATTTAGTTGAAATACTTCGTATTCCTTGTGGTTGTCAGCTGATATATATTCAACAGCTTCCTAATAAACAAGTTTTGCTGCTAAGAATTCATTTTCTGTCATCTGTGAAGCTCCTGGTTCTCTTACCAAAGCAATATTTCACATGGTGAAGTCAGTTACATATTTTGTGTCTTAAAGGGAACTAGATCTTTTTGCAGAGGAAGGGGAGTTTCAGTTTGTGTTGAACAGCTTGAAAATTGTGCTTTGAAAAAGCAACTGACAGCTAATTTTCTGCAAGGGCAAAATGGTGTTCTTTAGAAAAAATAGTCATGAGTGCTTCCAACACCATTTTAGAGCTGAAAACTATTCCGTGATTTGTCTCTTTTAATGGTTATAGATGACATTTGTACTTCCTAAGTGTACTGTTCTACCACTATTATTGGAGCTTAACCGAGCAACTGATGACTTGGATCTGGTCAAATATTTAACTTGTTATGTCAAAAGCCCTTGCAGTGATTGGAAAAATAATTTTTCTGTTATTATGAAGACTTCATCTCTTTGAATATATATCATGCTGCTGTATGACTTCTTAATAAAAAATAACCTTTGAATCAGTATTCTAGCGTGTTTGTCCTACCAGAGGTAGAAAATGTCATTAAAACTTAAAATATATCACAGTTTATATTTGATGTGTCTCTGACTAAATGTTCTGACAATTTTGGAAAATTGTAACAAAATCAGAGCACTTTATTCACTTTTGGCAGTTTGAGAGATTCTGAAGGTTAAACTTTTATAGTTAATGTCAGTATCTTATGTTCTTTAACATAAATACTTTCAATTAAAGTATTAAAAAGGGATCTCTGAAGCATTAGCAGTTCACTGTAAGATGATTTCTTAAATTGTTTACAAAATGTCTTTTGTACAGTTTACAAAGTGCTTTACCTCATTTGCTCTTCTGCTTAGGTATTCCAACTTGATATTGAATCTATTTTCCCTCATGGTGGATGCCAACATTCCAGATATTGCTCTTGAACCTGACAAGACTGTAAAAAAGGTAACGGTGAAGCTTTCATTGTCTTTCAGTAACCCAGGTCATCTCACTATGAAATTTTCAGTCAGTCGTGATGACTTATTTGTGTCTCACCTGGAAATACTTGCTCCTGTTTTATTAGCTTTGAGCAATTTCTAGAATCATTGAAGTTAAAGATAGGAGAGTATACTTGGAGAGCACTTAGCATATGTGCCCATGAATACAGAATGGCTTTTTGTCGTCCATGCAATGCTGCATGCTCTGCTCTGTTCCAGTGGGTATTTTAGCTAAAAATAGTGTTCCCACCTTATCAAACTTAGGATAAGTGAAGTGGTCAACACTGACTATATCATGAAAGATTGTTCAATCTAGTCTAGACCTTTAAGTCATGGATGGTTTTATAAAACTAGTCTTATTCTAGAAATAGAACCAGTCTATCAAAGATTTAAAACCAATAGGCTGGTATATCTTCATCACCAAGAAACTTTTGTTTATTTTGAAGACAGACTTGTGTCCCATAATTCTAACTTTGTCCTTTACACCAGCTTGAGTCATTCTTCTCCATTTGGTGTTTGAGCAACAGTTGACGTGAAAAATACTGTATACATGTTCATCTAGATTTCATTACACTTACGTTTTAGACAAATGTTGGCTTTTTTATAATCTGATTTATAGTGAAGGGCTATCTGTTGTAATTCCCCAAAAGACTTTGTGGAGCCTTTGTATCCAATGGAAATTAATTCAGTGTAATTTTTATTCAAGAAGCGGTTTGTCTCCCAGATAGGCTGTTCTTCACTGTTTTCAATAAGCTATGATAGCAGAGATTCAGAATCTTCAAATAAATATTTCATCTTCTAATATAATTTCCTTAAAACTAAATTGTGACTCACACAAATTTTTCCTTTTCCCTTCAAGGATCCAAGCATTTCTGTTTAGAGTTTCTTGGTTTCGAATTGTTACAAAGAGTTCTTGTAGCTATTCAGTTTCATTTCCAGGAAGCTAAGTTAGCCACAAGTGCTGCATTTTGGGGTAAAAATTACAATCTTCCCTCCACTTGACTGTTTTCCTGAGAAAATGACAGCAAATTATTTCCTCTTACCAATATTTGAACCTCACCTCTGTCCCTATATGTCCTACAGATTGAATAGGTTACTTACATAGAACATGAGAGAAAAAAGCCTAAAGTAGACAACTGAAGTGGTTCAATACCTGCCAGGTTCTGGAAGTAACTACAGTTTTGTAGAGACACCTTCTTCGCAAGAAAGAGATCTTCCCAACAGTATGCAAGTCCTATCTTATGAATTTCATCTTTATAAAGAAGATGTATTTGGCTCTGGCTACCCATTGGAAACAATGCATGATACAGTAAGGAGGGAAAGATCTTTTAGATTGCAAAGTTTACAAATAGATGCACCATAAATCCTAGTAAAATTTGAAGAATGCATCAACAGGCAGAGCAGGGGCAAATTTGGGCCAAGTTTGTGGTTGACTGAAACAGTCATCGGGAGTTCAAACCAGTGGTTTCATAGAAGTTCAGAAGTGCTGGTTCTTTAAGCAAGTTTGAGACTTGGCAGTGTATTTTAATCTTGCTCATTGTGAGTGCAGAGTTCCTTGTCATTTGATCACAGAATCCCAGAATGGCTTGCGCTGGAATGGATTTTAAAGATGATCTCGTTCCAACCCCCTGCCATGGGGCACTTCCACTAGGCCAGGTTGCTCATGTGACAGTGTTGTTCATCCTTGCATTCTTGTGAGCTCTGATGTTTTTTACCAAGAGTCTTCCAGCACTTGCTGCTAATTAATATGCAATATCTTTGTTTCTTATTAGTATCTTGGCATTGCATTTTATGGTGGAAAACTCTCCAGAAATGCTTTCCAAGGGTATATGCTTTCAGTTATTAATGATAATAGGATGTTGGGTTCTGTAAAATACTTGTAAGTAAAATACTTGTAAAGGATGGTTTTAGTATAGCCATATTTGAGTATTTCAGACACTTCTAAAACTCTTTTACTCTCTCTAAATTTCCAATATAATTTTATTGACTTAACAAATCAAGATACAGAATTGAAAGCCAGAAAGTCTTTTCTACAGCTGAGAAGTATGTTACAGTTCACTTACGTGCAATAATTAAAAATCAAGATTATATAAAGCATGACAGCATCATGTGCATTTGGAGATCATGGAAGACAGCAAAATGTAAAAGGAAATTCAGAATCATAGAATATTCTGTGGTTGGACGGGGACCCACAAGCATCATTGAGTCCAGCTCTTGAGTGAGTGGTCCATGTGGGATCAAACCCACAAGCATGACATTACCAGCGCGCGTTCTGACCACCTGAATGCTGAATTAGATCCACTTTGCTACTTCTAAATTTCATTACAAAGTAGAAGTGCTTTCTTCTCATGAAAAGCTTTCTTGTTACATGACAGATCACTGTTAGATGAAATGCAGCAATTAGTTACTGGGATCCTGAGCTCTGACAGTGCTGCAGCTTGGTGAACTGTGACTGTTATCCTCATGGGAGGTTCCAGGCAGTCCATTCAGAGAGGCTTTAAAATGTGAAAGCAGATAGAACTGAACCAGTAAGGCAAGTGTTTCTGATAAGGAATGCAAATCACTTTGAGAGGGAAAGATCCTACTTCCCTGGTTCTCTTAAGTTAATTTACAGTGTGCTTGTTCCTTTAAAAAAAGAAACAAAACCAAACCCACACAGTAAGGAAGATAGACAAATAGTTCAGCTCTCTCAAGTTTTGTTATTTTATATGAACTTTCAATTTTTTTTCTGACAGCTTATCTATTTCTGATCCCTGTTGACAGTTCAGGTTTGGTCTTTTTGGTTCAAAGCTATCCTTTGAATATACTCCTTAAATCTGTGCAAAAATAATCCATCATCCTGGGATCCCTAAAGAGTGGGTGAGCAGAGGAGCCTTCCATAAAATAGTTGTTGATATTATGATTTACTGGATGCATATGACAATGTTCAAAGTTCCTGGGACAATAATTGTTTTCTTTAATTCTCAATTTTTCATTTTACTATTCCACTTAAAAAAAAAAAGCCCTGAAAATAGCTGTAAATGGGCTAGGATCAGAATGACCTTAATCTGTTATATAACAGGTCATTGTTGTTTGGGTTTTTTTTTAAAACCGTGCTAGAAAACTCGTTTGGGGTATTAAATACCCGTTCCCCCATCTGAAGTCAGTTATAAGCTTTGTTGGGACTAATAAAAAAAAGGAACAAGGTGCCTTGCATCTCTTGGGGTGAGTGGCAAGTTCATTCAGTCATTTAACAAGGTAATACTGTACTTTGTTGTAGGAAAATTGAATAAATGCTTTCAGCATCTCAATTGATTTTTATTTTTTTTGTTAAAGCTTTAACAAAAAATCCATATATATTTCAACAGACTCAAATTAGGTAAAGATCCATTTTGGACTGACCTGCAAAATTAAATTACCTTTGATGTGTGAGACAAGTCAATAGCCATTTCAACCATGGTATCACTTTCATGGAAGACAAAGGTGGAGATTTACAAGTGTTTCTGTATCTAAGGAGGTGTCCTGGTGAAGAGTGGAGGTGAAGTTTGTCGCCAGCATTTTCCTCATTGGGGCTGTAGTTGCAGCACTCATTCTCACTTTTGTGTAGAGCCCTTGTTTTGCTTTAGGGTCCTGGAGCCATTGAGGCTCTGTGCTAGCAGGCAACAAGATAGGTTAGCTTTATCTCAGTTTGGAGATTAATTGGAGTACTAGTTTTATGATTAAACTGCAAGGAGAGTAATTTTGGGGTTTGTGAAACAAAGGACTCTTTATTGAAGTACTCCATATATATTATATAAATTATAATTCCTATTGAAATACTACACTGCAATTATTTTGTCAAACAATTTGTTTGGCATCGAGATCTTTGATACTGGAACTTTTCAGTGGGTATAGCTGTGCTGCTGTTTTGAAGTAGGCATGAATTATTTTAAAGGCTATTGCTAAAGAAGGACTTTAATGGTCACAATTTTGCTTCCTCAAAGTGAAAGCATTACAATACCAGATGGTAGCTGAACTCCCAGTCTAATCTTTGTCTTCACAAAGGGACATCCTGTGCCACCAGTAGGCAGGGAGGTGCTTTGCTGGAAGTGTCTGCCTGCTGGTTACAGTAAAGTATAAAAACTGCATTCAGAAATAATTTCTGCGTTCCCCTTTTCTAAACTTCCATCAAATAATCGACTGTGCTCTTAGAGCCAGAATGAAAGTTTGATTTTAGTAATCGTATACATATTCTAAATAAAAATAAAATTTGCATTTAGCATATGGTAGTGATGCGTAGAATAAAATAAATTGAAATAAAATAAAGAATACCACTTTGATTTTCCATGTCTTGATTTCTTGTGTTGTCTCTTGTCATTTCCTGTAGTGCATAGGTCTATAGTGCATAGGCAATGGGATGCTCAGTAGTTAGTTAAGAGAAGATGTTGGAAGTCAGCATCCTTGGACTTTCTTACATTCAGTCAAAGACAGAAACCAAGTAAGATCATAAGGAAACTTCAGTGAAACATGTCCTCTTCTGTGAGGCCTTGTTTGAATTGAGTTGTGATTACATTTATTTAAGAATTTCATACTGATATGTGAAATTAGACCTTTTAGAAAAATCTGAGTAGAGAAAATATTCTTAAAGACTATAACTACTAACCTGAGGAACACAGACAGACTTTTTTTTTTTTCTCCTTTTTTTTTTTTTTTTTTTCAGAATTATCGTCTACCATCTAATAACAGCGGCATATCCCAGGGAACTCACTGACAAAATGCAATTGTATAATCAAGCTTAAAATCTAACAGAAGGCATATTGTCCAAGTGTTGTTTCTGTCCAAAAGTTGTGAAATGTCGTGCGAGAAACACAGATTGAGTGGAGGCAAAATTGGAACAGCAGCTTGTGTCATGTACAACGGTCTGTAAAATAAGTACAGATTGCACCTCTTTGACAAGGTTTATTGGCACAGGATCGTGTAAGCACATCTAGGTGCTCTGTTCTTATCCTCCGTGAAGGAACTTCCACATTCTTCTTGTTCAAAAGAGAGCAAACTACACAAACCGATTTTACTTACCAGAGAAAGATGTCAATGGGGATAATTTTTTCCTGCTACCATGAAAAGAAACAGAAATTCCTGAGGGCTTCACCTGAAGATACAGATTTAGAGCACATCAGAATTTGGCAGTACCATCTTACTTGCTTTGAATAGCATTTGTTTTCAGAAATTAAATCAGTGTTGACCTTAACAGTGCATTCTCACAGCTAAAATTGGACTGAAAATGTGTGAGTCAGCATTGACCTGAAAACAAACAAAGCTCTGTTTGAAGTTTCACAACTGTTCTTGGGGAGCATATGGAAAACTGGTTTCTGAACCAGCTATCCGCTGGCAGTGGGTATACACAGTATCACCCAGTGAGTATACCCAGTATTTATGGAAAAATAGGCAGTACCTTTCAGTTGCAAGAAAAGCTTGTTGTACTGACTCACTTCCCTCACTCCAGGTTTTGATCGCTACTTTTTCCTATAGGAAACCCCAGAAAAACAGGTATTATCAACTGCACAAAATTGTCTCCTCAAACCTGGAGAAAACCTTTTCAAAATCATGATGTTTAGTTTTATAGTAAAAAGCTTGTCAATTTTTGATCAAGAAAAAGTAACTGCAAAGCTTAAAATTAGTTGCCTTTTTGATCCTTTCATCTCCTTTTGTCCTCTCCATACTATTTATAAAGAAAGCTGTCAGTATAGTGTGCTTCATCTCACAGTTCATGACACCATCTCCTACTGCCACTCTCTGATTTAGGCTTTTCTGAAAACCTGGCTCAAAAATGTCACAAAATGAAATTAAATTGAAAAGTAGCAGAGGATTCTCCTCAGTTTGTGTCTCCCTTTCTGTGGCCTCTGAGATAATTGCCTTTAAATTTTCCACTCTTTGCATATGCTTTTCCATTTCTCAGATTTCAGGATAAAGACTGGACTGAAATCTTTATATTGACTTGTCAATGCATAACTGATAATACAATGAAGATATTTCTACACTCACTTTTTTTCCTGCCACTGCTCCTTGCTTTTCCATTTCCAGGACAGCTGCAGTCCTAATTGCTAATTGTTGGGCTTTTTAAAATTAGCCAGTGCTATAAATTCTACGTAGTAATGACTAAAATCTGGAGTCAATTATGTAGCCAGTTTTGCATAAGGAAGAGGTGCACTATCACTCTTCAGATGTAGCTAATGGATTCAGCATTTGTCACCTCCTAACTAAAAAGGCTTTTTATTTTTGTACAGGAAAGCCAGATGGTTTTTATCTGTCCTTCATAGCAGGTTTGACCTTTAAATGAGAAGTCATCAGGGACCAGTGATTCATTGGCAGACAAAGGACTCAGCAGGCATTAAAGGACAGTGTCCTGATTGACTGAGCTCTGTTTCAGATGTCCATTGATTAAAGAAGGTGCTGCAAAGATGCTGCATTACAGGCGAGGTTATTGTGTGTACAGACAGCACAAATACCTGGCTCCCATAAGCAGGAGCTTAACTGCTGTTTGTGAAAGTAGCCCCATTCATTTTGATAGCACCTTGGGATAGACACAGAAAAGGCTGAAATCAAGCTGTCCAGAAGAGAGGAAAGGCATCTATCTGTGGGCTGTAATACTGAGAGCACCCTCTGTGTTTCCAAGGCTGTGTGAACACTGATGGGGGCTCACTGATAAGAAAATGATCAGTGTAACTGTTTGGAAAGTAGCAAAAAGAGAGAGCAGACATGTTTTGTTCTTTTAACATTAAATATATCATCAAAGTGAAGTTATTTTTGTTCTACAGGTATAAAAGCTGAAGCAGAGATGTGGCTGGAGGTACAGAAAGCTTCTGAGCTAACTTTTTTCTAAACCTGAGCTAATTCTTCCAGGTTTTTTTAATCTGTCTTGTAGTGAAACTCACACTGCTTTCCCCCTCCCCTGTGCTCTCCAGTCAGCCAAAGGATAATTGAGAGTTGAGTTCCCAAATTAGTGAAATGGAAAGGACTTTTTAAGTTGGAGCTTGTTAAGCCTTTTTAGACAGTGGATATCTGTCCCTTTGCACCTGACCGAAAATACCAGTATTTGTTAAAAGGTGGTGCTAGGAAATCTTCCTGAGATTTATTAATGCCAGTAGGAAATTTACAGGAGAAGTAAAGTCACTTTTGCTTGATTAGAGTCTGTTTGTTTCTGTAGTCGTATTTTCTTGCTGCTCTGGGGAGGTTTATGCTTTGTAAAAGTGTCACATTGACATGGAGCTTATTTTGCTTCAGCAGACGTTCATCTGTCTGTCCATTTGGGTAATGACGCTGCAGCTGCACACCCCGCTTTTTTGTTTCTAGGCTGTTGATTTTTCATGCATATTAATTCATTTCAAAATACTGAAAAAATACTAAAGTTGGAGTAAACACCAAATCATGAACCAAGTGTGAGAACACTCTTGTGCTTCTGTTGCTTTATATCACAGTCTCTAGTTGATTGTAAGTTTTTGGCCAGTATGGTAAGATTCTGAGCTGGAACAGTGTCACCTTTGAGTACTGTAGTGGCTGAAACCCTGATTGTCACAGAAGTTCAATTTAGACATGTTCGCTAACATCTTTGTTGTCTTTTATTTAAAAAAAAAAAAAAAAAATTAGAGAAGTCTACATGGGCTTGTTTACCGCCTTTTGTTCAAATTGAACCCTTGGAAACAAAGACTGTTGTCAGAATAGTCTCTCAGACAAAATTGTTCATGCAAATAAAGCATCTGAATAGTTTATGGTGTGAGTTGTTAGGACAAGAAGCAACAGGAATAGCAGGAAAGTATTTACTGAAAAAGATGAAATGCGGTAAGGATTAAGCCAAGCACTTAATGCCCATTTCTGCCACATGAATATTGCATGCTGACTACATAATAATTACAAGGCAAAACAGTAAAAATAATCTTGAAAACTCTACTATTTTTTCTTTTTTTGCTGTTAATTGATCTTTGTCAGGTTTTAGTAGTACTTATATCCCATGTATATTGTGAGCCACTGGAAAAGGACACCGAAGTTTCTCGTTAAAGCAGCTGAAGTTAGAATGAGCAATCCCATACCAGTGTGATAAAATTACATCAAACACAAGCAGTGTTGTTTAATGCTGCTGAAAGAATACTGGAGCAGCCACAAGTCTTCAGAATGGCTGACTTGGAATTTGTCTGAAAACTTACCAGGGTTGAGAAAGGGTTCTCATATGTACACCTTCTGTGTCACCTCAAAATACATTACTACTTTCTTCAGTAATTTTGCAAAACAGAGCTACAAGTGTTCATGGAAAATGGATTTTGATGCTGCTCTAAGAGTATAAAAGCATCCACAGAATTTCTAAAGTTAGTCATAACCTTTAGCCTTAAGTACCTAATCCATTTCAGGTAATGTTTTACGAGTGAGAAGATGGTTGCTAGTGAAAAAGAAAAATTCCTGAGTTTAAAATGGTGACTGTGGTCCATATTGTACAGTAGGTCAGATTTGAGGACAAAAGAAAGTCCATACAAATCTGCTCTTTGGTAGAAGGGAGGGAGCAGTCTTGTGCTTGGGGAACAAAATGTTCAAGTGAAAACTTTGGAACTCTACAGGGAAGTGCACTTACCCACAGTAGTACTATTCCCAGCTGTGTCTTCATATGATTTCTCAATCCTAAGCCTGTCACACTTCCAGAAATACAAAATAGCCAAAGACAGAAGGTTGAACTTGGAGATTCATTCAGCTGAATGAAGACACTGGCCTGCCATTTTCTCAGACCTTTAACTACCATTTTTAGTAAGATGATTAGTGTTTTCTTGAATATTTCATCTCTTTTTGTCTTCCTTTTCTTTGTATTTTACACAGTTCTGTGGGGGTTACTGGGAGTTTTCTGAGTTTTCTGTCAAATCATAGGACATCTTTGATGCCATTTTCCATACAATACTCAATTTAGTTCTTCGTGAAGATACTTCAAAGAAAAAAACAGAGTCTGAGTTTGCCATCAGTTAATGTTGCCTGTTATTCTGGTAGATGTTGTGCTTCTTCCTCTGAGTTAGCTTTTTGGGATAATCATGGTGTGAAGTAGTGTTTCTTCTTGTTGCTGTAAAATATTTTTTCCCCTTTTTTGGTTTGTTACCTTGCTTAGTTCCCATCCTCTGTGAGATTGTGCTGCAGGTGATGATCATCTTCTTTTTGCATTAACAGTTAAGCCATTAAATGCTTCTCCCCCCACCCTCACTGTATGTATTTTCTTCTTAACTGTCCTTGATGTTCTTTTCCCCTTTTAATTTTTGTCTTTTCAAAAATAGAAGCAGTATCAGGGTAACTGACAGAACTTCCTTACAAAGTGCTTAATATTTAACTGAAGTACAGCAAAATTTCTAGTCAAACAGTTTCATATAACTCTTCAATCTGCTTTTTGTACACTTTGATACTAAACTATCCACTGTTTAGGGGGATAGGAAGTGGACAACTTTAGTTTCAGATTGAATGTCAGTATCTTGATAGACTATACTTACTGAACCTCTTCATCTTTGGAACACTCAAGTTCTTCTGTTGAGATTTAATGTTTAAAACCAGTATTTGTGTATCATGTGGGGTTTAACGTTTCCTTTTCTGGAAACAAAGCAGAAGTTCAGCTAGATTCATCAAGCTTATTTCTCCTCTGTTTTACAAATCCTGAACTATAACAATGCACTTGATTTAAGTATCAAAGTGGGAGCTATAAGTAAATCTTCAGGTGGGACATCTTTGATGCCTTCATGGTGGTCTTCATTTGTAAGTGTGTAGAGTGAGATAATTGTATCTCATCAGAATTTCAACCCCCAAATTCACCGTTTTTTTTACCACCATGCAAAAATCTCTTCTGTTGATCTTCTCTGTGAGAAACTACAGGCTTTTAGAATTCATCCCACATTGGAATTCAAGAGATTTCAATTACGAATTACTATTGCTTTCCTACAGGAACTGTAAGTCAGTGTGTATTAATCGTGCTGCTGTTTCAGCTCAAGAGGTAATTTGTAATTTTTCTCATCTAGGTTTCACCAATGAGTTTTAATGCAGGGCTGAAAAACTTGCATGCAGAGATCTAATACTGGGCATCATTTGATCCTTCTGTTAATTGCCAGCTGATTGCAAGATCTAACCATGGGTGAATTTCTTTGCATATATATCAGTGTGCCAGTGTGTTTTGTGGGAAGTGGGTTTAATTAGTCATTAATTCCATAGAATGAAGCTGCATCTTGATGTAACTAACTGCAAAAATTCTGAGAAGATCTGGCATGAACAAATGAGAAGATTGCCAAAGTGTTTGATTACTAAAGTTGTGTAAAAGAGCATTACGGTGATTTTTTTTCTTTTTTTGAAATTGGAGTTAATGATTTTCCTGAATTCTCATTAACATCACCTTTTCTGTGAGCACTAAAATAGATCTGAAAGAAATCTGTGCTGTAATTTGGGGATGTATTTAAGGTTTCGCATAATTGCAGGCATGTGAGTAGTCCATTAAATTCCGTTGGATTCTACTGTGCGTCATTCACTGTTGAAAATTTCTGATGTGGGAGTTAATAAACTTCTTTCTCATCCTGTTTGTTATGAAGATAAAAGTTCTTCATAACAAGAACTTCTTGGAATATCTGCTGAATCTCTCAGTGTTAACATGGTTCATTGAAAGTTGGAACTTTTTTGGCTTGATCCATTCTTTCTTACTGATCAAACAGCTTTTGGAGAGGAAGTTGAGGAAAAACTCACTTTATGCTTACTTCAAACAGCCCAGCAACAGAGTTACAATGGTATTTTGAGTGAAGAAACTTCATGATTATAGAGCTCTTTTCCAATAGAAAGGATTCTGTAATTCTATAATCTTTACATACTGTGCTGGCTAACTTAGCCTTTTTATTACAGTGCTGAAGGGCACTATTTTGGAATATATTGCCTTTGAAAGGAACACAGAGTTACAGTAAACTGAAATCAATTAACACTGCACTGAAATCTTGGAGCATTTTTGTTGTCATAAAGAGGGTGGTTGAATATGTGGTATCCTTGGTGCATAGAAAGCATACAAAATAAGACATAAAGGTAATATCATCTCACAAATTCAAATTGTTGAAATAACTTGGCTCACATTTTTGTCAATGGCTAAAAAACAGTGAATTCATGGAAAATGTTCAGGAAAGACTAAGATTCTGTCTTACAGTCACAGTCACGAGAAGGTTAAGAAACAAATCATTTGATATTTCCCTATATGAGAGAGATTTCTGATAGACAGCTCTTTAATATAAAAAGTTTTAATGAGCTCAACTGTTTGAGATGGAAATTGGACAAATTCAGATAGCAAATAAGTCACAGTTGTTAAACAGGACAATTAATCTTTGAAACAATTTACCTAGGATGTGAAACATTCTGACTTGGCATAAAGATAGGGTAAAAGAGTTTGTTTGATACCATTTTATCTAGTTCATTATGCAAGAGGCTGAAATACTTGAATATTATCACCTCCACAAGAGCTTGCATTGTTTGAGATTTATCTTTATGAGAATAAAGCATGTGACTACATGGCAGCAATAAATCTGCAACTAATGTGAATTTGCTGGGCAATTTACATATTGTTACCAGCACTACTTTTCAAGGTAACTAGTACTTCAAATGATGAGGATAGTACTGCTTAGGCAGTGCTAGGATCTAGGCTCATCAGAAGAGATTTGGACAGGGAAAGGGATAAAACCAGGCTCAATGGAGTTAGGGCTGGGTAGCCCTGTCTGTTAGGGAAAGTTGCCATCTGGATCAGTTCTGAGTGGTTTTCTTGGAATTAGTTGGAAGTCACAGAAAGGCATCTACTGCCCCTTCATAAATGTTCTTGGCATTCCCAGGATGGAAATAGGAAAGTATAGGTATTGCCATATTCTTAATTATTGTGCATTCAGCTTTTAACTCACATACAAGTTGCAAGTACTAAGCAGAATGTGTTACTGGTACAATGTTGCTGTCAAAAGGAAAAACCATGTAAGGGCTAGCAGTGTCTCCAACCAACTGTTCATGGACGGTGGATACAATCAAAGTTAATGAAATTCACACTTGCTACACAAAGGTCAGTTTTGACAGAGGTGGTTCGCTCACACTTTCTTCCCATTCTGTATTATTTACTTAACTGTGTTACAGTTTCTGAAAGACAAACAGGTTTAGAGTAAGGAACTGTTACGTTCTTTCAAAAATCATTAGGATCATCCAGACTCTTCCAAATTTGTATTTAATATGCAAAGTTGTGTGTTTTTTCTCAAGTGGCATTTCATTCTCCAGTGAATGTTGAATGTATTCTCTTTTTCTCCTATCATGCTTGTATTTCCATGTGCTTCTCTTGCCTTTCTGACCTTGAGCTTTGAAATTACTAGTTTGAACGAGAGGACTGTTTCTTGCTTATTTAAGCACTATTTTTATTAAAGGATTTTAAATAGGTGTTTTAAATAACATTGTACACTTCCAACAATCTGCTGTAGCTTAGAAGTAAAAGAGAGATTCTCCACTAAACTTTCACAGCCGAAATCACTATATACATGGATAGAATAATGCATGTTTTTAACCATTGAACTAATGTAGCCATTTCCACTCCCATTCCAGGTGCAGGACAAATTTCGTTTGGACCTGTCTGATGAAGAAGCTGTTCATTATATGCAGAGTCTAATTGATGAAAGTGTCCATGCCCTCTTCGCAGCTGTGGTGGAGCAGATACACAAATTTGCACAGGTGAGGTATTTCCTTCTCAGTTGCTGGTCTCTGTGACAGCTGAGTAAGGCGAGAGGTTGCAAGTGGTAGGTTTAAAGCATGACTTCACTGTGACATTGTAGTTCATTTTCCTGCAAGTTAAAACTGTGTTTTAGCTGTCAGGACTGGTGAGCAAGCTCATCCTAGAAAATTTTGGTAACTCCTTAGCACTCACACAAGGTCTGGCACGTGGGACAAGGCAGTTTTTGGGTCAGTTCTGGCTGGGGAATGAACAGACCTAGAGCAGCCCTGCCAACGATTTGGTGCTGGTGAGTGAGAGGCTGGACATGCCCCGGCCATGGCACTCACAGCCCAGAGAGCCAAACGTGTCCTGGGCTGCATCCAGAGCCCTGTGGGCAGGAGGGGAGGGAGGGGATCCTGCCCCTCTGCTCCGCTCTGCTGAGACCCACCTGGAGCACTGCATCCAGCTCTGGGGTCCCAGCACAGGAAGGATATGGATCTGCCTGGAGCGGGTGCAGAGGAGACCACCAAGTTGATCAGAGGGATGGAGCAGTTCTGCTAGGGAGACAGTCTGAGAGAGCTGAGATTGTCCAGTCTGGAGAAGAGAAAGCTCCAGGAAGACCATACAGCAGCCTTCTTGCTAATGATCTGGGTTGACAATAAACTATTGCCTCTGTTATTTTTGTTATTACAATATACCCTGTGTGAAGAAGGAAGTGTTTAACCCATCTTACTCTGTGCTCTTACTACAATCCACAGTAAGACAATAAAATACTTGATTCTCATGTTAGATAAAACTGTATTCACAAAAGCATTTCTGCTTTGAATTTCCAATGTTTTTTTTTTTCCTTCAAACCATCTGACATTTGGTTTGTATTTGTCAGGGATTTAAGATATTACACTGTTTGCCTTAGGTATTAGACTCATGACAAGAAATGGAATTAAGAGGAAAAATTAAACTGCTCTGAAAAGCCAGTCATTATCCTGGGTTTTTTATTGATTCTTTCTTCAAAAGGCTTATCAAATTCTGATATGAACTGAGGAGAACTATTTTTATGGCTATCCATTTTGGTAAAAAGCATCTGTTCTTTTCTTCAAGCTTAGTTTTTATTTTCACTGTAGTGCAGGATGAGAAGAAATAATGTCATTTCCATCTATATATATATTCAATGAAGGTGATCTTTCATGAGATGTGAAAAAAGGAAGTGTAATTATGTGGAAATGATGCAAAATTTGTTGTCATTCACTGTGGATTACTCTGAACTTCAGAAGGAGGATGGTAATTTCATAAGACAAAGTGAAAAATGCCTTGCATCTACCTTAGGCTTCAAATAAAAAAACCCCAAACTATTAGAAATATTCAAAATTGAAGTTTTAAGTTTGTCCAGTGTAGACCTTTCTTTTCATCACATACGGACAGTCACTTTTTTAAGACATGTCTTTTCACTTCATTGGCCTTAGGTGACTGCCACACTCTCCAAGATAATTGTTACTGCATTTGTAAAAATGTATTAGTAAGTCAGAGTTTACAGGTTTGATTCAGGGGACCTTTTCTTTTTCCATTCAGGCTTGTTTTTGCTTGATCTTTCTTCAGTTGTTAACACTGCTTTTAAAATCACAGGACAGATTTGTTCAGCATATTTAAAAGTAGCCAAGAATGTTACTCCAGGCTTCTGTGGAATTGGGCTCTGAGCAGCCTGGTCTAGTGGAGGGTGTCCCTGCCTATGGCAGAGGGGTTGGGATTAGCTGATCTTTAAAGTCCCTTCCAACCAAACCATTCTGTGATTCTGGCTTCCGGGAATGGTGTTCTAAGCAAAAAGCTGGCACACATTCCAGCAGGCACTGATTGCGTTTTCCATTCATATATTTGGGAGTTAAAGTGCAAGCCCACTGGTGTACTACACTTCGGATACCAAACAAGCAGATGTGACAGCCACTAATGCAGGCCTGATCTAGTTATCTTGCTTTGGGTTTTTTACCTCTCTATGCTGAATTTCAGCACAGAGGCATATTCCTGTGGCTCTGAGCAATCTTTGTGCACTGCTGCAGAGTGTGCAACCTATGTGCTTTTAGCTTTCCTTTCTGCTTTGGGAATCTGGTGCCTAGAATGAAAAACAAGTGTCCTGATTTGTGAGTGCTAAAGCATCTCTTCACTCCATGTGATGCTAGTTTTGGAGTTCCAGCTATTGCCTTTATTCATGCTCTAAAAAATTTAGGCTTGCAGGCTTTCTCCTGCAAAGATACTGGATTGCAAGTGTGAGGAGGATGCAAAAAGAATAGACACAGATTAATCACCAGTTGGCAAGTCTTAAGAATCTGTGCCCTGTTCATGTATTTAAAAAAAAAAAAACCCTCAAAAAAAAAAACCCCCAATCAAAAGTAAGTGTAATTAATGTCTGTTCTCTCTATATTAAGGGTGAAATAGGATGTTTCTTAGCGATATTTAGTACTTCATCAGTGAAAATCATTCTCTTTCCTTTTTGTCTGAGGCACTCCTAAGAATTCGCTGTTGTAGTTTTCATGGAGTCTGCAAATCGTTGAACAAATAAACAATTAATGGATCATGAATTTGCTGTAAAGAGGTCATCTTACCCAATGGCCAGTTGAAGCTTTCAGTTTGTTCATTTATAATTCTGCGTTGAATTGCCAGTGGCCTTGCTCTTCATAGTTGTCTGGAAAAACCCCCAGCGTTACACAGGTGTTCTGACACAAATGTAAATAGCAAATTTGGCCTAATGCTACACAGTATTTCATTTAAAATGCTGTTCGACACATTTTTTGTTTATCAGTAGATATTTATTCTTTTACTGCCTCTGAAATAGGCTTGCAAGGAATCTGTACAGTCTACTGCTGCACTTAAGAGCTTTTTAACAAGGTTGGTTATTATAGTAACCATGGTGCTTCAGTATTCTATATGTCACTCTGCAGTAGGTAAAGCTCTTGGATAAAGTACTTTGGATGTTTTAGAATCAGCTCAGTATTGTTCTTTTATAACAATATTCTAAATTGAGTTCAGTTTACAGCTGTGTTATGAAGCCTTTAGTTTAGTTTCTAATGTGTCTCTAATCTGTTATTTTATCAGATATTTTCCAGAGCTTTTCATGCATTGCCTGTCTCCTTCTTAATGGTTATCAAAAAAAGGTTGTCTCAAAAGTAAATAAATTCAGCATTTAGAATAAGCTAATGGTGTTGTACAATAGTTCTCAAGAGGAGGAAAAAGTGCATACTAATTTTAGTTGATCCTAATGAAGACTGGATAGCCATTTCTCCCTGGAGAGTCATTTTCATTTTAGCAGCATTATTTACTTCTGCAGAGGAAGGAAACAATCTACAGTTAAAGTGTCTAATCTTGCATTTTATTTCCCTTGTAAATTTACAAATCAAGTCAGTTGCATTCAGGGCTGAAGTGGTAGGCAGTGATTAGGAAAGTGAAAGCTTGTGGTGTCTCACCTAAAGTGTAACACAGTTTTGAGGGTTTATTTATACTTGACTGATACCTGTTTAGGAGCAAACTCAGTTTCAGCTGTAGAAGTTGCATGGATTTAGAATATCTCCAGGCTGTAATACCAGTGCTTCTGCATCACAGAATGCAGGCACCTCAGCAGAGGACTTCTCTTTTTCTTCCTACTGGATGCCAAAATAAAATAGGGAATGTTTACCAGTAAGATTGTGTGTATTGGATGAAATAATTTGTGAAGGGGCATACAGAGTTGCTTTCCATGCTGCTTTTTCCCATGAAAGTTTGTGAAAATCATCTATCTTTAGGCATTTTGCCATGTTTTTAAACAGAGTTCAATTTGAGCATAACATTTGTTCTTGGAGAGTAAACCAGATTGAGTAATCTCTGTGCTGTGTGTTTTTTTCTTTTCTTTTAGTATTGGAGAAAATAAGCTTTTTGCCTGCTTATGGTGGAAACAAGCAACTGCTCAAGACAGCAAATTTCTCAAGCCCTTGTGGTCTTCACCAAACAGTTTTGGAAGGAAAAAACTGCAGATTTATTAGCATGAAGAACTGAGAACTCAGAAGGTAGAGAAGCTTTTTGAGTCTCTGTTCATTAAAGGTTTAAAACCAACCAGTTTTTAAAGGAAGATGATTGTTTGTACCATCGTTGGGAGCCTCAAAGGTTGAAGTAAGAAACTTCCTCTCAAGCCAAAGATAACTGGAAGAGGTTGGATTTAATGGTGAATTCTTGTACGTGTTAATATATTTTCTTATTTAAAAATAGAAGTAGATACAAAGCTGAAGCAGGGAAGCTACAATTCCTCGGTGCAGAAGAACCCCTCACAAAACTATGGCAATCCCCTCTCATCCCTCCCCACCCACTTTGTTCCTTGAGTAAGTTTTAAATGTAATTCATATGATCCTTTATTTCCTGCCTTGGGCAATGTTATCATTCAGAACGGACAATCATTTTTTGCCTGCTTACAAAAGTGTTTTTAAGTGCTGATAAGTTACCCCAGCTGTAGGCAGCCAATTAAATGATCACTAACAGGCTCAGCAACAGGAATGCACAGTGAGCAGTTCAATATTTCACGCTTTAACTCTAAATGTTTTCTGTACAGTGATTATAAATTCTTTATCTTAATAAAACCTTTGTTGTTGCAGAATTGAGGTGTTCTGTTTTGTCTTTTTAATCTTACCTGCTGAGACATGGCACACTAGAGGATTATATTTATAGTTGCTGGCTTTTTGCAAGGATTTTCACTTCTCAGTTCACTTGATGCTAGAATAAGGCCTCTCATGAAATGACTTTTGTGCCACATGTTGAGTTCGTAATGAATCTAGTTTGTATGATCAGCAATGTAATTAGCTCTTCATAAATGTGTGGCTCTCTTCAAAGGGCACTCTAATACTCCTGTATTTTTTTAAATAACATTTTAAGTCAGAAAGAAATCCTTCGTAATTATAAAGATAAGAGGGACTGATTTAAATGTGAATCTGACTGGTATTTGTGAGTCAATCTTGCTTTGTGCTTTTGCCCCTTTTTTCCCCTGTATTGGTGATTTAAGAACTGCATTACCCTACTTGCTTAGGGCTCATGTTATCTGGAAACACACAATGCCACAGAGGAGTCACAGTAGTACCCGTCTTACCTTTAGCTCACTCTTCTTTGGAGAAGTAGTAATTACCATTTTCCTGTGATTTGTTGGGGGTTTTTTCTGTCAGACTTACATATTTCTTCACTACCTCTTTTTTGCATGAATTTGTTCCACATAGGGTACTTTGTGGTATCTTCCAAGTAAAATTCTGAGAGCGTGGACTTCTCAGATGGTCAGACAATTCTGAAAAAAAAAAAAAGGTCTTTTTCCTTTTTTTAATATCTTTCAAATGTGCATCCTACGTGCTCAGACAACTTCTGATCTTTAGGAAGCAGCCACACTTTATGTGACTTGAGTTCTTGTTTCTGATCCTGCAGCCCTTTCAACTGTATATGTTGTAGAATTTTTCCTCTGTTTCTTTTGAAGAAAACTTCCTGTTCCTCCTGCTCAAGTCTCATTATGAAGGATATGGGCATGACTCACTGTGTGCCAGTTGACCAGACAGGCCAAGGTTGTCTCCTTATTAAAACCCAAAAGGCGTCATCAACTTGATCCTACAGCACATTTCACTTTGCAGAGATGTTTATAAACTGTTAAATATTGATCTTTATATACATATTATGAATTAATGCATGGTTATTCACTATGTCTTGTGTTTTAAAATTAACCTGTTCATATGCTGGACTACGCAAAAGCCTATTTTAACTGTACTCTTAAGTGAGTACATGCATGTGAACCCAAGTGGAATGTGATTACAGTAGGTAAGGCTTAGGAAGAGCCTGACTTCACTGTAGTTCACTGTCCACATTTTAAATGGAGAATATCAGGCACAGAAACAGAAAAGCTTGCCTAATCAGGGGAAAACAGTCCAACTGGTGTGTTCATCCGTGTTGCTGCATGTTGAGTGACCTACTGCATATATTTTCAGTGTATTTTCCAAAGAATTTTTTAAAACAGTGAGCCCTGACAAACTAACTGGATGTGTCTCTCATCCAGCTAGTGGCTTTTTTAAGGCTGATGTGCATATTCTGTTCCTAGCTCTTACAAACCCTTAGAGAATGAAGAACAGGACAGTACTGAGGCTGCTACAACATACTAGATGTAAGTAAATTTATACTTAAAAGCCTTTTCTTCTAAATACCAAGTATTGTGGAAAATTTAAAAACATAAATAGGTTTATTTTTTTTAATAGTCTTATACAAAGTTCTGACTTTATTTTGTAAAATCTGATGGCTCTTAGCACTTCATGTGGCATCATTTATTTAAAGTAAACAGACAGTTAAGAAAAAACAAGCTGGGGTACTGAGGGGGAAAAAGTTACTTTGTTTGAAATGAAAGGTTTTCTTTTTTTGGTATGTTATCTAAATCATTGATTTACTGGAGTTAAAATGTGTGATAGGTTATCTATCATGGCTTGATATGACTATAATACCATGAGTGTATTATGTGTCTGTTGTCTCTAATAAATTCTGAGTCCCTTGAATAGCTACTGAAAAGTCTGTCTTTAGGACTACAGTTCTTAAAGATTAAATTCTTGTATGTTTCACAAAGGTAGAACCCCTGAAGGTCCCCACGGGAATGTCAGACAGGAGTTTTGCCCTGCAGTTCTGTTTGTGTAAGTGCATAAGCAGGGGGTAAGCACACACACGCAGCTCTGCATGGAGCGAGGTGGTGAGCTTGGTGAGCTCCATCACGTGTATCCACGTGTGGTGCAGTGTGTGGTAGGAAACCAGGCTGTGCCAGTTGTGCCACAGAGTAACTTGTCACAAGTTGTTAATTCTTTCCAGGAAGCATTACAGACCAAAAGAAGTAGAACAGTCAGTAATTTTGCCGTGGGCTTATTTTGACCAGCAGTTGTATTTTATATAGCTAGAAATAAAAAGTACAATAAAACTACCTTGTGGGTGCTTTATTTGCCTTTTAGCATTTGTCTTGGTCTCATCCTGATTTGATTTTCTTACAGACTCTCTAGTGGTTCTTTGGGATTGAGGGTGGGAGAAGCAAATGAAATAATTTCATTTTTCCTTCCCTACTGTCATTGCTTGTTTTCAACTACCAGTGCATCAGGAACAGAAAGTGCCACAGTAGGCTTTTCTTTTGGGGGTGAAGAAACAATAATTGCCAGAGTAGTATTTTGGGGGAAGGTAGGCTAGGGGAATGAGAAAGAAGTTAATGTGCTCTGTGCTTTCAATGCAAAAGGCCTCTATCCTTTTGGCAAGAAGCATGCCTGTTCATATATACAGTTACCTGGTTTTGTTGTTCCTGTGTGCAATTTAAAATAAAAAGTGCTTTTGCAAGGCTTTACAGGAATAATGACTTTGGAAAAGGGAAGGAGGAACAGTGAATGGGAATCTTAACACCTCCTTGAAGAGTGGGGATAGCAGAAGAGAGGTAGTCTAAATGGCCTGCCTTTTGTAGTCAGGAGAGGTTTTACTCACAAGACCTGGTATCATCAGCAGATGGTAAAATACTGTGGTTATTATGAAGTATCTGAAGCGTCTACATTTAAGGAGTCTTAAGGGAGTCATTGAAAACAGATTGCAGGTGGGTTGTGTTAAAATACATTTTTGTAACCAGTGGATGTGATGATTCTTTGTAGTAGTGTAACTTTGAAGTGTGATATTGGTGTCCTCCTGTCCTGTCATTTAGATTGGACCCTGCCAGGGGGAAAGAAATTTCATTTTGGAGGATGAAATGCCCCATCCCAGTTGCTTCCTGAGTATTAACAGTGAAGTGGTTCACCTGCCTAGGTTCAAACCTGAAACAGTGAGAACACTTCTTGGGGAAGAATTCATAGTTCATCTACACACAGGCATTAATCACTTCAGCTGTGTGTGGGACAGTTCTTTCCAAAGGGAATTAAGCTGTACCCTAGGGAGGTACTTAAATTCCAAATAAAACTTCTCTGCAATTAGAAGCTGTGCAAAATTTAACCGCTTTGAATTTACTTCCCTTGGTGAAGAGTGTCCTAAATTTTTCCCTGCCCTGTTCATCAGTGGTGCGGGATCAGAAGGTGGCAGTTTACATAATATAACCTGCAGTGTAAGAAAAGTGATGTGAAGGTGTGGCTGAACCAGTGTGGGCACTCTGGGTTGCTCTGGAATCCTTTCTTCCATGGTCCAGCCTGTAGTCCCCACAGTGACTGACAGATAATTCCACTTTCCTGTCTTGCTGAGTGTTTAGATGTTGATTGGATTATGTAATAGGTATTTCATACAGATACACATCCTGCAGTGCCAGACAAACTGCTCTGTCTCTAAACTGGGAAGATAATTTGCCTGAGTCTTTTTTTTGGTGTGACTTACCTCTCTGGGTGTCAGATTATAAAGTTAATTGTAACCAAAGTGTTTTCTCTCTCAGGTCTAATGTAACATCTCTTGCTGATGTGTCTCTCATCTGACTGAAAAACTCATGTTACAAAAGAAAAATGACATTTTTTTAAATAAGTTTATTTTCTTGCACAGATACATAAAGTTTTCTAGCTAAGAAGATGAGAAGTAATTAGGTGGAATCTGCTTTTAACATACCATCCACAAACTTCTTCCCTTTGAACTTAAGGTGGGGTAACCTAAGTTCCATGTCTGGGTGCATGTATAGAGGGATGGCTGTGCATCTTGCCTGCCTGGTAGCATAGCATCTTGTGATGGGACACTGTGTCCTCAGGGCAGTGACAGAGCTTTTTTTATTTTCCAGTAAATACTGGATTGTTTCTTTTTTCCCTTATCTGGTGATGTCAGTTGTACTCATTCAGTGCATTCAGCTGTCTTGTTATTTTTCTAATGCTGTACTTTCATTAACTGACATACAAGTGAGAGATTTCTGATGAAAGCACAGCTGGTCTAGTAGCAGAGTGTATTCCCTGAAGTAGGCAGCTTCCATTTCAGATTAAACTTGGAATTTTTCTCCCTTTGTCTGTCCCTGCTGGGAGCCATTCTTGTGTAGATAACTGCCCTGATCCCTGCAGTGACAGACTCAGATGAATTTTCTGACCCTAGGGAGGTGAAGGGGGGATGGTTGATGCAATGATGGTTGTTTGAGTCATTCACCAACCTCAGGGGTGAGGACTGTGCTGGCATGGCAGGAAACTCGATCCTTAAAGGAGTGGTTCAGCTGAGGTCTCTGGTAAGGTTCTGTTTTTCCAAGGGAGAGCACAGCTACAAACCTTGGGACGGTGAATGAGGTTGTCTTAAAAGAAAACTACATGGCAGACACCTGGCTACAGAGACCTGTAAGACCTGTACTTGTTGAAATCCTGAATGTGGAAAAAAAATGTGGTTGTATAGTTCAGAGGTGTTTTGTGTAGTTAATCCACAAAATTTACTAAAATCTGTAGGTGGTATCTTTTCAAGGATATTGGGCAATATTGCACTTACCTTTTCCAAGTTGCAGCATGCCAGTAACAAGGTGCTGTGTGGCATCTTACTCTGCAAACAAGGAGATGACAGGTCTCAGCTCCTGTTCTAACTTGACAGATGCTACTTCTGAAATGAGAACCGAGGGCTCTGTGCTACAATCATGGGATGTTGTCCATTGGCCTTGAAGATTTTTCGCTTCTTGAACTTCGATTTCCCTCCCAGCTCTGTAAACTCAGTGGTGCAGAACCCATTTTTAACTTGTCTCACACAAGAAGTACCACAGCTTGGGGCTTTAATTTGAGATGGATCTGGGAAGCCATTATAACTTGCCAAATAGCAGTGTTTTGATTGCACTTTATGTTCAGACTTGGTTCCTTGGCTTGTGTTTATTCCATACCTTAGAGCTCAAAGGTGCCTGAAGAAATGTATTTGCTGGAACCTCTGTTCCTGTCAGACTGTGTTCTGGCAGTTCTCTCCACTCTTCTGTCTTAGAAAGCTCTAGTAAAAACAGGAAAAATGAAATGTTTCTGTGCTTTCATTAATTAATCCTACAGTTCATTGTACATGCACAAGTAAAGCTGAACTGAAATACAGCAGTTTTTCAGCAAGCAATAGCCAAAAGACATGTTGCAGGCCTTTTTATCAGTGTACATGTTTCCTGCATCTGTGTCGTCCAGCTTAGTGTGTACCTGATCCTGATTTAATATGTTGTAACATTATTTCATTCAATTAAGAGATCCAGACAGGGTAGCTAAAAGCTATATGATCTTTTTTTTCTAGTTTATCATCTCATGGAATGCAAATGGGGCTGTACAAGAACAACTGAGAATTATGAGTCCCAAGGATTATTTTCTCGTTTACAGTTTGAGACGTATAAATGAGCAAGAACAACTCATTTAAAACTTGGAAATCAGCATAAATCAGAATGCCTACAGCTCAGTATTACATCTCTATTATGTGTGTATACCAAAGGCTTATTTAGCATGTGCTCCTCCATATTTCATTATTTGGTTGCCCATGTTTATATCCTTGGTCATGTACCTACTAATATTCCCCAAGCCTTTTAGTGTTGAGCCTTCTGTTCAGTAAAGGTTGTTGTTTTTTTTTACTCATACAGAGTTCTGTTGTAGCTATTGCCATTTTTCAGCCCTGGTGTTGGTGCTGGGGCAAAGGCGGGCACAGCTATGGTTGTCAGGTTACTGGCTGTCCTGGGTTTTGTGACTGCAGTGTCAGTCTTGGATTAGACTCTCTCTGAAGATGCTGTCCCTGGTTAATTCTTGAATTCGGTTTGCACAATGTATTGTAATGTGGGAGCATGAAGAAGGAATTGGACCATTGCAGTTGCTGCCACATTGACACAGATTTGGGGCAGTTACCCCTATTTTGATTATACTAGATTAATGCTGCATGCATGTTTTAATCCTGTATGTTTCAGTATCTACAGGATCCTGTTCAGTTCTTCACTGCCCTTGGATAGCTACTCAAGAATCTCTTCCTTCCCACTTGCCTTGCCAGGCCAGCAGGTAAGGATCACCAACCTTGGCTTTATATTTGGATCACAGATGAGGATTTCTACAGGAAGTTTGTTCAAGGTAGGTCCTCAATTTAACTACTATCCCTCCTGGACTCTGGGTATTGCTCTACAGGAACATGGATTACCCATGTTTTCCGTGTTGTCTTTGTCACCCTGCCATGGCAGTCTTGGCTACCTCAGGGCATTTCAAATGGCAGTGTGTGCTTCATTTTATCCAAATTGGATCAAGGCCCCTGTGCCTGCTTTAATACAAGCTGACTCTGAAATTACTGAATTCCACTGACAATACTGAATAGATTCCCGTGGACCATGCTGGGAACTTGATGTAGGTATTTCTCTGACACTGAAATATACGTGGCAGTTTTTTTCCAGTACTGGCATGTTCCTTGCAAGGACTGAACAGAGGGCATCCCTAACTGGATGTCCCAGCCATGGGAAGTTTGGACAATTTTAAGGGAGTTGGGTCTTCCTAGTTGTCAGCAGGGAGGTTCAAGGCACTGGGCCATCTCCATCTCTAAGAGGAGGTCATAGCCATGGGCATGCAGGCTCTGAGCAGTGGAGTTCACTGTGAGGTGTGGATTAGGTGTGCATCCAGCTCACATTTAGGCTTTAATTTTTTTGACTCTATAGTCACACACTTGCTTTCCAAGAGGAGTCACAGGTATGAGAATGTTCAGGGAAAGGGTTAATCCTATCACATTTTCATCCAGCTTGTTAAATTCGTTTCCATGAGCCCAAAAGGTCTTTGTTTCCATGGGCCTAACTTAGAGCAGAAGTTAAGACCTTCACATACAATAAAGTATAAGGAGTATAAGCCCCATCACTGAGCACTGGGATACTTCTCCTACACTCAAATGTCCCTGGAAGGGGCTTGGAGCAACCTGGGCTAGTGAAAGATGTCCCTGCCCATGACAGGGGGTTGAAATGAGATGATCTTTAAGATCTCTTCCAACCCAAACCATTCTGTGATTCTGTGATAGCTATAATGAGCAGTCCCCGCCCCCCCCCCAGAACCATAGGAGGTGGTGGTGTCCCAGGAAGACAGACTGCTTTTCTCTAAATTTATTAATGGGTGATGTTGCAGCAGAGAGCACCACATTCTAGAAATGCCAACTTCTCCAAAGCTGGAGCAGAGTTCAAGCGTATTTCACACAACTGGGCACATCAACCAAGCTTAAATCACAGAGGAGATAATTACATGGCCCCAGGAAATCAAGTAGCTGTTCTGTTGTGCCCAGCTTGGGCTCTGAATCTTCCCATAGTATCCAGTTGCCACGATAGCTAGGCTTCAGATGTGCTTTCTCTGATCTCTCTTATTTACCTGCTTTCAGGTGTTTTGTGAAGCTTAAAATAGCAAATGTGTTCAGTTCCTGGTAGTGGAAAGATGCCAAGTGAGGCATAAATTATTAACTTTCCTAAGGTAGAGATTTGCATGAATTATGTGAAGTTAAACATGAATTTCTACTCATATTGCAGTTCTCAAAAGTCGCTTGAGAATTTTATTATTATTCCCTTCATATTTTGTTTAATTCTGTAAAATCCAGCATGACTGAGGGTGAGAAGGAGGATTCTTTTTCCTATTAGTATTTATTTGAATAAATAAAAAAATTTTGAAGAAATGAGGTTTACTTGAATTTAAAATAATTAAGGTGAATTCCTGCTGGCACAATAAAGGACAGACTTCATCCCAGTGCTCCATGGATATCATGCCAGCTGTTTTCCATTTCACATGTAGGAAGAGTTTTGCCAGCCTCCTTTAAATCCTGTACACCTGGCATCAGGTATCAGATATCCAAGTGGTTCTTATTTCATCCGCTGCATCCATCTGTGTTCTCTTCTCTTGACCTTTTAAATCTGCAAGGTCTTCTGAGTAAGGATCATATCATCACATTTGCATAGTGATTATCACCAAAGGTCTGGAATCAATGAGCGTTCCTATAATACAAACTCTTACGGAAGAAACCAGCAATCCAAGCCCAAATGGCAAGGCATTTGTAAATAACATAGCTAGATCTTGACAGTGAAATTAACTGTAAAATTAGAAGGGACACTAGTTAGCTGCATAAAAGCCTGTGAAGAAAATGTGTACTCGCACATTTTTACTTTGGTCATCCTGAAAATACAAGAAAAAAAGTAAGGTTTTGCTTTCTAATTCACAGTGAGAAGAGCTGTCAACTATTGGTTTTAAACCAAACTGTGTAAGCACACAGTAAAATCTTTTTAGTCAGCTTGCTTCACTGCGCCAAATGACTTCTGGTGGAGAACAAAACAGGCAATATATTCAGAGACCTTACCATTATACAAGATGGAGCTGGAAAGAAACTTCCAAAAGCTGAGTCTGAAAAATGTGATTGTTAAGGAGGCAGTAATGCCTTCCTTAGACTGACTCCACCCCATGAAGCTGTGTGCTGGATTGCAAACAGTTATCCAAGGTTTATCTGTAACAAAATGATGGAATGATGGAATAATTTGAATTTAGATGGACCTTTACAGACCATCCAGTTCCAAACCCACTGCCATGGGCAGGGACACCTTCCACCAGACCAGATTCCTCAGAGTCCTGTCCAACCTGACCTTGGACACTCCAGCGATGGGGCAGCCACAGCTTCTCTGGGCAACCTGTGCCAGTGTTTCACCATTCTCATTGTAAAAAAATTTTTCCTAGTATCTAGTCTAAAGTGACCTTCTTTTAGATGAAAAGCACTATGCTTTTTCCTGTTGCTAGAGGTCTACTAAAAAGTCTGTGCCCATCTTTCTTATAAGCACTCTTTAAGTTTTGAAAGTCTGCTCAGTGGAGCACCACCATCACCATAAGGAAAAACTGGCATTGTACAGCTCCAACTCTTAAAATGCTTATTCAGGAAATAGATTTCAGAGTTCTAATACCCAGAATATTTTTAGGAAAAATCTTTTCATGCTCAGTAGCAGTCAAAGAGCAGTTGAACATTAGGATTTGTTAGAATTAGAGAATGTACAGAAAACATTCTCATGCTGCTGCATGTGTGCATGTGCATCCAGACATTCCGTGCAAGCAAAGCTATGGTTGTCCCATTCCAAAATGGATTCCAAAATGGGTTGGGCCTAGAGAATGGGAAGATAAGTAAAAAGCATAAGCAGGGGAAGAAAATGCCTCCTAACATAGGACCAATAGCTGGACAAGGGAGCTTCAGTCTAGGAAAGTAATGAATGAAGAAGGACATGAAAGAGTTCTTTGAAATCTGCAGTCCCATGTCCACTTCTGGGCTACCCATTACAAGAAAGATAAAACCTTGCTGAGGAAGGATTTTTACTTAGTAAGGAGAGGCTGAGAGAGGTGGGGCTGCTGAGCCTGGAGAAGAGAAGGCTCAGGGGTATCTTACCCACAGCCAGTGGGAAGAAGTGAAGAGTAGGGTCAGACTGTTCTCCATAGTGCCCAGTGGCAGGACAAGAGGTGTGGAAGTGTTCAGATTTGGGGACAGGTTGCCCAGAGAAGCGTTGAAATCTCCGTCAATGGAGATGCACAAAACCCAACTGGACAGCACCTGCTCCAAGTGGCCCTGTTTGAGCAGAAGAGTTGGACCAGGTGGTCTTGAGAGGGTCCTTCTATCCTAAGCTATTCTGAAAATCCTGAGTCGTAAGGGAAAAAAGTGGTGAAGAAGAAATTACTGTATTTTTCTCTTTCTTAGTGAACAGATGGTATCAAAAGGAAACTAACAAGACAAAGGTTGGAAACAAATAAAAGAGAGCTTTTTACACAGTGCATAATTGAACTATGGAGCTCTTTATCGTAGTGTTTGTGGATGCTAAATAGCAATTAGATAAATGCATGGAAGAAACATTTATCAAGGTCAGTTAAGTACAGTATTACCCACTATTCGTGGATTTACTGAAACTACAAGTCATTGGAAACTGAGAGAATAAATAGGGAAATATTCATATATTCTTACCAACACAGTCTCACTCTTCTTTTGACTTTTGCTACTTGTCACAGTTGAGGACATGACATGATACAGCTGACCTTTCATAGCTGGTTCCATCTTTAGAAGTACAATGCATGTGCACTTTGTGATCTATTTCATTGTAAATGCTCTGTTAAAAAAAAAAAAAAGAAAAAATTACATAAATCAGTGTTTGTCTTACAAGAAGAAAATATGCCTTAAGAAGAATATTATTTGCATAGAGGTCAGGTTTGTTCAGCAAGAAAGTTCCGTTCTCTTATCTGCTTTTGATGAGTTCCAAGGCTTTTTAAAAAACTGATATTTAATATATAATGCGGTAAATTCCATATTGAAAACTATTCAAGCGCAAGTGAATATTTAATATGCTTTTCGGAGGCTTGGTGTACTTCTAAAGTATAGATGTATAAATAAAATTACTTAAATGACTTAATGTCAAATGGGAATTAGGAAATCTGTGACTTTTACAGAACACAAGAGTATATTAGGAGACTGAAGACTTTCCTGTTTAAAAAAGCAAATCTCACAGTTTTAAGAAAATCTGAAGCATATGCTGGAGAAATGTTTTATCATAATTAATTTTTAGGCAAAATAGGGAAGAATTTGATTTGCATAAGGCAGAAGACCAGCTATCTCTGTAATGGATTAAAATTGAGATTGAACCCTGGGGGTTGTCTTTAGCTTTGATTATGACAAATAAGCAAGTTAATAAGCAGCTACACCATTGGCTTGCCGTGCAGGGAAGGAAAAGCCTGGGTAAGAGTTTTTGTACTTCCTTTTTTGCTCAAGACCTATGTGCTCAAACAGAGAAGAATAAGTGGATGTGACAGGATTTTGTGCAAAGATTCTGTACAAGGTTGAAAATGTTGAGAAATTGGACAGTGTGGGGATTAATTGAAGTCTGGGCAAGAAAGTTTTCTCTTGAAGATGAGAGCAGCTGAAGCTGCCTTTGAACTGATATCAGTGAGACATTGTGATTAAACACATCTTGTTTTTAAAGTGCTGCTGGTCCGTGTGAAGCAGTGATTAGGAATCAGATCAATTATGCTTCAGTATTGGTAAAGGCAGCCTTCTTTTTTTGCTGTTGCCTTCACTCCAGGTCTTTGAAATGAGATGGTAAGAAAGGAGTAACTCCAGATTTCTAACCCAGGAAGGTTGTTAGTTTTGTTTGGGTAGGAAGAATCCCATGGAATATCATATCTCTTCCTTCCTCTAACTTCATTTAGAATATTCCAGCTTTGGGTTTTGGGGGTTTTGTTTTGTTTTCTTTTTTTCCTTTTTTTTTCTTTTCCCCATATCTGCCCTGGGTGAGTACTGACTTCTGTTGCCAGCACCTGAGCCTGATATACACTGTGTCTTGATGCTGTTCTGACTGAAGGGTTGAACACAGCTGTAACTGTTCTAAGTCCCTTTGTCTGCAGTTTGATTGCTTTGATAATATTCTTCAATTATGTGTGATGATAATTAAAGAACATTTAAAGCATCGTACACTAAAGAAACATGTAAGTTCTGGAAGCAGGATAAAAGTTGCCTTTATTTAAATGCTGCGACTGTAGGGAAAGTAAAAGGAGGAACCCGAGTGCTCAAAATGGCTTTTATGCAGAATTTGAGTGTGGTGCTGAGTCCACCCCCTAAGTCAGATCACTTTGACTAATCTCTCAGTCACTCTCTTTGACCTTAAAGTTTGTGCCTCAGGTTGAGTGTGATATGCCTGTTCTGCTGGGTTTAAAAACCACCAGCACTTAAATCAGGACTCTGAGAGCAGGTAAGCCTCTCAGTTTGTGGCAGCCTCAATCTGATGGGTTTGCTCTGAAGAAATATGAAAGAAAGTGCCCTTCAGGAGACTCAGACGTCATGCAAATTTTCACCAGCCACATTACAACAGTTGTCAGCTACTGCTGAATGTTCTCCAGAAGAAGAAGAGCCAAAGCCTATGTCCTTCCTGGGCTCCAGGCTGCAAACGAGAAGCTGACATCATTTCCCTGAGTACTGCTTCTTTCCATGGGCTGTTTTGTGATTTCCCTCAGAAATCTGTCTACTGACTGAAAGTCCCACCATACTCCAGGGACTAGAGCAAGGACGTGGCCAGAACCTCTCTGTGTGGCATAATGCCCCAAGCTGTTGGACTCCTTGTTCTTTAGAGCTCACAAAAGCAGCTAGTTTTGATGACTGATTGATATTAATTACCTCTAGGATATAATCCCTCCTGTCCCTGACTATTTAAATACTCTTCTGAAAATTCAAGTGAGAAAAAAACGAAAAAATCCCTCTTGGAAACTGCTTCTATATCCACTGTTCTTAGCCCATTGGCTGTTAATTATTCAGTCTGTGTGAGCTCACATTGTACCTTGCCGACAAAGCACCATGCAAGATGTTATCGATAGTGTTGATGAACACAAAGAGCTTTGTAAAACCACTTTTAGTCCATAGCAGTCAAGCCAAACCTATACTCCAGTGAGTCAATTGCCTCTCAGATGATTTGGATAGACTTTTCTAAAACTCAGCACATGGTGATTTTGTTCTCTTTAATCACTTTTCCACAGAGGGACTTGCTATGAAAGCAAACCCTGGCCCTGCTGTCAAACGGAACTGAGGGTATTGGGGTTTTCTCTCTTTTCCAAAAGAAGCCAAAACTACAGATACATTTGTACATACATATTTTGTTAAGGTTTGTTTTCAGCTCAATGTTTTCAACTGGTGGAGCTGTTTGATTAGCTGAAATTAACTATAGTATATGGAAATTATATCTGCCACAGGAAAAGACCCAGAGTGACACAGCAGGACATGAGAGGCTGCTCTAGAAGAAATAGTTTTCCCCTGAAGGCAGTAGAGCTCATTTTGGGATTCCACTTTAATCATGTGCTGTGGTCTCTCAGTATGTAAAAAAGACCCCAATCAAAAGGGAATTACTGCCTGAAGATCACACAGTCCAAGAGACATGAAAAATGATGTGCTGCTTCCATGGGGAACGATTTACTGGCTCAGCACAGGTCCCTTAGAAAAAGGGCTTCTTTAATTTTGTTTCTTCCTAAAGGATGAGGAGAGGACACCTGTGCTGTGGCTCAGAATACCTCTTTCAGATGTTACTCATAGTGCGTTTCCACAGGAGATTTTCTCTAGCAGCAAACCCATATTAGGACAGCCTTTTCTTTCTATTGTCCCATGGCTCGTTCTTGCCTCAGTGTTAAACTGTGAGATTGTGTGCAATGGAATCATACAAATTAACATGAAACACAGTGACAAATACAGGGTTATCCTGAATGAAGAAATTGGATGAAAAAAGTTTAACTGAGAGAAGTGACGAATTTAAAGTACTTCCAGTTCAGAGGAAGACATGCCTTGTTAACACTTAAATGAAGATAAATCAATTTCTGTTCACTGCTTAGAGCCCCCAGAAACTGTGATATGAGTGAAGAAAGCTCCCTACATGTTGAGGAATGCACGCACCTGCTGATCAGTACTATGGAAGGAAACAGAGACCCCAGAGTTCCGTCTTTCCCAGCCCTTAGGGACTATCTCTATATTTTGGAAAGGCAGCTGAGCTTCCAGAATCAGTCCAGTTCTTTCTCCATGATCCTATTATCTTCTAAGGACTTTCTGTGAAGGGCTGAAATGCTTTGGAAAAATTTAATTGTGGGATGAGGGTGATTTAGAAGATCAGTGCCCATTCATCTTGATGTCTATTTTTTTAATAGTCAGATAATCTAGTGGGATAAATGAATGTCAGACAGACATTTAATGAGAAGGATTAAAATTCTTGGAAACAACGGGTTTAATAGCCATTAAAAGTTATCAGGCTTCTTTATTTGCCTCAGGCACACCAGCAAAGTTATTGGAGACTACTGTGGAGTTTGAATTAGGTGAACTGAAGCTGTCTTCTAGGAGACATGCACATGCAAGTAAGCAAAATCACAATCAGTTACAAAAGGAGAAAAAAGACAGTGTTGACTTTGCTTCCTTCTAGATACAGATTGAATCCAAGGGGGCATCGCTTGGACAAAATAATGCACTGGGACAACTAACTGATTCTTTAAACACTGGAAGTGTTGAAGAATGGAAGAGACTGGTCTGCTATAGGGTGGTCACTCAGCTCAATTTTCTTGTGCCTGCCAAAGTGCAAATGGTGACACTATTTCTTGTTTTAGTTTGGGGTTTTTGTCTCCTAAAGCTAGGGGGATTATAAAAATTTCTGGTACACCTTTTCTGTTTAAAGAGTCTTGCTCTCACACTGCAGCTGTTTTAATCAGCAGGGAAATTAATATGGTCTCCCTTCTTGATTAAAGATTCATTTCCATGAAACATACATTCATTAAATCTCTTTGTGACCTCCCAGTCCACCAGATATAGTTGAAACCAGCTGGCAGCTTCAGCAGTTATATTGTGAGGAAGCTCAGATGGGTGAAAAGTGATAACCTAAACCTTCTGGCACTGAAAATGTTCACCTTAACTTTGATGTCTGTCAGATAAAATTATGCTAGCTAATTTCTCCTCTACCAATCCCTAGAATAAGGGATATTAGGAGCTTGGATTTTATATTAAAAAAAATAATCTCTGAACCCAACATGGTATCTTAATGAAAAATGCTGTTTTATCACCTTGGATCCAGGGGCACAACCATCACCTTTGGAAAGGACTAGCCCTCACTTCTCATCATCTGTACTAAACAAACTACTTTTTTAGACACTTTATTGTTGTTAATATTAAATTTAAAACAATCCACATTGTCTGTAGTTTCACCTTCCGTGTATGCCCTTCCCACTGTCCTTCAGTCTCCCGTTGAAGACCGGGCACATTTGGAAAGCAGTTTCATGGATGCAATGGAAAATATCCATGATAAAGTCTGGACATATCCTCTCCAAGATAATCCTTGTCTACATTTTATTGCAAGCAACTTGAGCAGTCTGAGCCTGATGAAGGCTTTAAAGTCCTGCTCTGCAGCCTGAGGAGCTCCTCAGCTTCACAGACAGCTCAAACGGGGCCAAGAACTGCACTTGGCTGGGATTACACAAAGTTCAATCAAGGCACAGCAGTTATAACAGCCTTGTGCAACTCTGTGATTCAGGTTTCAAGCTTTCCAATAAATTACTATTTCTACAGCCTTGATGGTCTCTCCCTCTGAGAGAACCCATTTTTTCCAAGTTTCAACATCTGCAGAGAAGCTTGAACGGCTGCAGGTGAGACAAGGAGGCAGAAAATGATCCCTCCGGCTAAGGCAGTGATACAGTTAAGGGCACAGTAACCTTTCTCTCCTAGAAGTGATGGAAAAGTTCCATAATGGAGCAGACATTCCCTGAGCTGTGCAGATGTCACATTAATGCCATACCCAGGTGTACAGTGGGAGATAATTGAGGCAATTGAGCAGGATATCGGAGCGTCGCAGGAGTCACCAGCCCGGCACGCGGGACCCAGGTGTGCCACGGGAGCAAATTGGATCAGGGACTGAAGGCAAGACGAGGCTTTGACAGGGGAGGCAGCAGGCTTGGGAGGCAGGAAAGACAAAAAGAAAAGAAAAATTAAATTAAGGAGTTCGGTACAGCAAGGAGTGGGGGGTGGAGCTGAAAAGAAATGCGCAGCGCATGGCTCAGCGCAGGGCTTTGAGGGCAGTGAGTAGGATTTGATGGAAACCCCAGTGATGTGTAGGGAGGGCTGTTTCTCACCCAGGCTCCCTCCTGCTGCTGCTGCTGCTGCTGCTGGTTCTGCTTTGGCAGGTGCTTGGCAGCAGCATTTGCTTCCTTCCATGAGAGCCAAGTGTGCAGTCTGGGATGGGAGGAATGGACTGGGGAGCTCCAGGGATGTATGTGCTCCTCAATCCCCATTGTTCACTCATTGAGGTTGGGAAAGAACTCCCAGATCATCGAATCCAAGCACTGACCCAGCACTGAGCTGAAACCTTCCTTGAGAAGAGAGGATATCAGTCCTGCCTTTCTGATAGAGGCAAGCGTCTAAAGCACTTGTTTCACCCCCATTTTGAGGCATTTTAACATTTCCTCCATTTTAAAGGCAGTCTGAAGGCTGTTCTGAGCTGCTTCTGGAGAAGAGACCTGCCCTCCATTGGAAAGTGTAGAGAGCTGGGCACAAGGGCTGGGTCCTTCCAACCCCCGATGCCAACTTAAGCTACAGCCCACCCAGGGGTAGTATCTGTTTCTAATCAAGTAAGTTTAGCCACCCAAAAGCTCTGCTGCATCATGCTCCTGTTGCTGTAGGATGTTGCAACATCTGCCTGGAGAGTTTGTTTGGTCCGTGGAGTTACCCACTATAATCTTTGAGCTGTTTGCAGACTGAGCAAATGCTTTGTGCGTATTAAGCTGTTTTACTGCTTCTGCTTTCTGAGGTAACTTAACAATGATGTGAAAATTGTGTCAGTTCTGAGTTTCCCATGGAATTTGGCTTGTTTTGCCACCATCTGTCTGCATTACTGACTTTCAAAACTGTAGGCTGTGAGATAAAGACTGATAGTTTATCAAGCCACCTTTCTGATGTTCAGCTTTTTTCTGGCAGACTGATGAAAACGTGTGTTGAATCCTAGTCTTGTCTTAGAAGCAGAGAGTCAGCCCTAAAGAAATCAAGCTGAGACAAGTGGGGTTTAGATTGTATATTAGGAAAAAATTCTTCTCCAAAAAGGTGGTCAGGCACAGGAACTGGCTGTCCTGGGGCAGTGGTGGAATCACTGTCTTGGGAAATGTTTAAAAATTGTTTAGATGTGGCACCTGGGGATGTGTTCTCATTATGAACCTGCCAATGGCAGGTTAATGGTTGGATTTGATGGTCTCAGAGGTCTTTCCAACCTTAATGATTCTGTAATTCTAAGTAATAACTATTCTGTAATGCCCTAAAAAAAGTTAATTAACTGGTTTAGACCTCAGTGCACTGGGTCTTGTATGTCTCTATCTTTAAAGGAGAAGGTTCAAAACAAAATATACACAAAAGGCAGGGAGAGGAGTCATTTATTTCTCTGAACAGTGGTTGCTTGAAAAAAAGAAAAAAGGTTCTGCAGAGGATATGATGGCACTGTCTTTTTAAATTGGACCTTTTACCTGATTTCTGACACCTAAATATCAAGAAATACATTCAGCTTCTCATTCATCATAGGCACCTGGTGGTGCTCACTTTATTGCAGATCTGTGAAGTGCTCTGGGCTCCGTATTTTTAGTTTACAGAAGACCCTGTAAAGGTGAAGTTTGTGCTGTTTTATACAGGAGTGGACTTCAGAGGGTAGGATTTCTAGCCTGCCTTCTACTTTGTTGTTTGCGGAGGCACAAAAGTGTTTCCAGTAATAAATTGAGCATTTATCTAATTCACAGTAATTTTCATGACACCTTGTCTTGGGTCTTTAAGTGACTCCTCGGATTTCCACTTCACCTGTATAATTTCTTCTTATCCTCATTTAGATTCTGCAAAGTCAAAATCAGATTACAGACTCTAGTTTTAAAACACCATTTATGTACATTAACTCAGGGAAATAAAACCCCACCACACAACACTTTGGCACTGAGCAAGGTCCTAACTGCCGTACAATCACACTGAGCTGAATCTGTCCTAAAGTTTGTTCTCCCCAGGCAGAATGGGCACAGCAAACCATTTGTCTGAATGGCTCCCCTGGGAGTAGTTATATCCTACATTTTTTCTGCAGCACACGAAGTTCCCTGCCATCCCTTCAGCACTGTTGATACAGCTGCAGTTTAAACCAGGTCTCTGAAATTATTTGGGTTAAAACAAACAGCAAAACCTTATTTACTGCATCATTTTTATGTTTTTGCCTTGTTCAATATCACTGTAGACTCTGTTGGGAAGGGGAAGGGGAAGGGGAAAGGGGAAGGGAAAGGGGAAGGGGAAAAGGAAAGGGGAAGAGGGAAGGGGAATGGGAAGGGGAAGGGGAATGGGAAGGGGAAAGGGAAGGGGAATGGGAAGGGGAAGGGAAGGGAAGGAAAAGGAAAGGGGAAGAGGGAAGGGGAAGGGGAAAGGGAAGGGGAAGGGGAATGGGAAGGGGAAAGGGAAGGGGAAGGGGAAAGGGAAGGGGAATGGGAAGGGGAAGGGAAGGGAAGGAAAAGGAAAGGGGAAGAGGGAAGGGGAAGGGGAAAGGGAAGGGGAAGGGGAATGGGAAGGGGAAAGGGAAGGGGAAGGGGAAGGGAAGGGGAAGGGGAAGGGGAAGGGAAGGGGAAGGGGAAGGGGAAGGAAGGGGAAGGGGAAAGGGAACGGGAAGGGAAAGGGAAGGGGAAAGGGAACGGGAAGGGGAAGGGGAAGGGGAAGGGGAAGGGGAAGGGGAAGGGGAAGGGGAAAGGGAAGGGGAAGGGGAAGGGGAAGGGGAAGGGGAAAGGGAAGGGGAAGGGGAAGGGGAAGGGGAAGGGGTGTTTGTACCTCTGTCCATTTATGCTGTGCTCTTTTCTTTCTTGATAGACAAGGGTTTGAGCTGGCCACATAATTAATAGCCAGTTCCCTTTCAAAGGGAAAAAAGATGAACAGTGACCCCCAAGTTAGGAGGGAAGCACAGGAATGCTGTGTAGTGCATGCATTTTCCTGGCACATATGGCAGATTTGTTTTTAATACTCCCAGCATTTTGTAACTTGAACTACTGCCTGCTATTTCTTTTTACTTAATCTGTGTCATTTCTCTGCGTTTATTATCTTCCTTCCCACTGTCCCTTAAGTTTTGCTTTTCTATCCAGCCTCCTACAATATTAGCAAGCCTTTTCATGAAGGGAGAACTGTGTTCGTGGCGAGAGAAAACTTCAATAAATTAACCATGCAATTTGTAACTGTCAGAGTACAAAATACAAAGTACTTAAAAAAAAATAAATAAAACAAATGTTTGCATTTACATTCCATACTGGGAACTTTTATTTTCAGCTAAAACTAAACCCTTTATCTGAACTGTCAATGTTATAGATGGTGCCTTTATATATTTGAAGATTTGCATAGTTTTTATCAAATTGATGCACTTAACTGATTTAACATTCCAGCCATTTATTTAGAAAGGGGGAAAAGATAATATTTTAGAAGAATATGAAAAATGGATCGCCTTTATTCAGGTCGGTTCATTAATCTGCCTTGCATTAGTTCACTTCAGACACAGCAGCTCTTTTTGGTGTTGCTCAGGATATAGTGTCTGAAAGATGCATTCTGGGATTGATCATCCATCTTGGTTTTCATACTCTCTCCTCCCATGCTCTTTTGTTACCAGAAGTCCACGCATGGTGATCAATGCCCTGACCAACAGTGAAGATTAATTCAGGAATCACTAGTTGAAGCAAGGAGGTTTGGGTTGGTTTGGTTTGATTTGTTTGCTTTGAAGCAAGTTCAGGATTGCATTTTCAGATCTTGAGATCAGCTTTAACCTACTGGCTACTGTGTGTTTTGTGACCATTCTGCACAGATGGTACAATTCTACTGTGGTTCCCCAAAACTGCAGATTCCTCACAGCCTAACTCAGTCTGTCAGAGCTGCCTCTTCCTGTTCCAGCACTGGGTAAGGCCTGTGCCTACCCAGTTCAGGCAGCAAGCCAAGAAAATCCTGATCCATCACTTTTATAGTATTGGACTTCTTATGGCTGAACTCACTGAACTGATTTACTCAGAGAGCTCAAGAACACCAGGGGTGGTGTAAGTGGGTCAGGGTGTCTCTCTGTGTCAGTCCCAGTTTAACTATCTGGCCATGGAGCAGAACCTTTGAAAAACCTCAGACTCTTGGTACAGCAGATTTTAGTCTTGAAAGTGCCCATTTTGGTCCCTGGTGTCTGCTGTGTGATTGTTTAACAGTCTTAACCAGGGAAATGATATGAAGGAGTATTCAGTCCAGTGCACTAAAGCATAATAAAATTGGATAGCAGGAAGGTTAGGTCAAATAAATTCAAATGGAAAAGAATGAATTCAGTCAAGGTGTTTAAGCACTTTGTATGCTTGGCAAAGAAGGTGGTAAATTCACAATGGAGCGTTTACACCAAGACTGGATGTCTTACTTAATGATAAGCTATAGTTCAGCCACCAGCAAGTTATTGGGCTAGATTGTGTTCAGTTAGGGAGAAAGAAAGAATAATTCCCTCCGCCACAGTAGGTGAAATCCTATGGCCTGTGTTAAACAGAAGGTCATGCTTGCAGAGGGCTATGATCAATTCACCTTCGAGATCTATGAATCTCTCTGGTAGGTGTTTTAGGTTTCCATTTGCTCTGTGTTTTACCAAATATGTGAAGGGAAATCCCAGACCTCTGTATGTGAAATTGGTTGCGGCTGTATTAATCTCTCAAAAGCTCTCTGGCCTTTGAAAACATACACCTCAATTCAAATAGTGACAGACTGCAGTGTCATATAGGCACTCCTAGGTTGCTAAAGCCCTAGAACTTGTGTTACAGTATTAAAAGTTTAAATCCTGTTTCTGAGAAGGAAGTGGAGATTTGGACAGAAGCTCTTTCAAATTTAGACTTCCGTATCCCATCCTCCAAATGAGTTTTGGACCCTCAGTATTAGGCAGCCTGGATTCACACGTGGGAGAATCCAATGACTGAACAAGTGCAGCAGAGAACCCATAAGCAGGTGAGATGTGTCAAAAGCAGTGGGCATGTCCATCCATGGAAAGGCCAACTCTGGGACTAATTTTTCTTTTTTTTTAACCTCATGAAGTGACAGTTTCTGTTCTTCTACCTGATACTCTGTGTTATGTCACTCAGGAATGAGAGTTCAGACTCCACCTGGCTGAGCTGGTGGAGTTTATCCACAGGATTAGGCATCATAGGATCACACAATATCCTGAGCTAGAAGAGACCAACTGGATCACTGAGTCTAACTCCTGGCCCTGAACAGAGCCATCCCCAAGAATTCCACCATGTGCCTGAGAGCATTGTCCAAACACTTCTTGAACTCCGTCAGGCTTGGTGCTGTGATCATTCTCTGGGGAGCCTGTTCCATTGATAAACCACCCTCTGGGTGAAGAACCTTTTCCTGACATCCAACCTACACCTCCCCTGACACAACTTCAGATCATTCCCTGGTGTTCTGTCCCTGGTCACACAGAGTAGAGATCAGTGCCTGCCCCTCCTCTGCCCCTCACAAGGAAGTTGTAACTGCAATGAGGTCTCCCGTCAGTCTCCTCTTCTCCAGCTGAGCAAGACCAAGTGCCCTCAGCTGCTCCTCACACAGCTTCCCCTCAAGGCCCTTCACCATCCTCATTGTCCTCCTTCAGACACTCTCTAACAGCTTTAAATCCGTATGTTGTAACACCCAAAGCTGCCCCCAGCACTCAGGGTGAGGCCACCCAGGCCAGAGCAGAGCGGAACAATCCCCTGCCTTGTCCAGCTGACAATGATGTACCCCCTCTCTCCCCCCACAAAAAACCACCCCAGACAAAAAAAAAACATCCCCCGCCACAAATCCAACCAACCAACCAAACCAAAAAACACATACACACAAAAAACCCCCAAAGTCAATACACCCATGCTCTCCATTTTAAAATTAAACACTCCCTCTATCTTCAGTCTTCAGTGAAGTCTCTGCTCTTTCTGAAGCCTCTCCAAGTTCAGTATGAAGCTAGAATTAGAATTCAAGTGTTCTTCTGTCTGCAAAGCTGGTCTTCTTCTGTTGCCACAAGGTTTCACATGGAAAGAAATACCAACCGAGTGAGTGCATTCCTCTTTCTGTCTCTCTCTGACAACTTCCTCTGAGCATTAATGACACTGGAGGACCCACAGGAATGTGAGAGAAGTGTTACGAGCTCCCATGCCCTTTGATCCCTTTGTACCTAATCCTTGACATCAGGAGTTAGCTAATTCATGTAACAATACTTGGTTTCTTTTTTAAAGATGAAAATCTCTCCTTCTCAAGTGCAAAGAAGAGTTCACAATTTCCACCTGAGAGGAAGCTGGAGCCTCCAAATTGCGACACAAGGATTTTCTTTTTTAAATGTTGTGATTATTAAACTTGATTTCACAATTTTTGGGGTGGTAAAGGGTAGACCAGTACTGTTATCCAGCCTCTCTCAAATGCCTCTACCTCCTGCTATTCACTGCTGCTCCAGAGAAAAGTGAGTTTTACTACTTGTCAAGATTATGTGGATCCAATACAATGGCAATTACAATGCGTTATGGCAGCTCTGAGCACAGGGCTGCAGTTCTAATGTGGGCAAAATCCCCCACTGCTCTCTCTGCCACGGCAGCAAGCATCTCATCCATTTTCCTTGTTTCCTCTCTTTGATGTTCTTACTGAAATTAATCACTTGACAGCAGCAAAGGCTTGCAACTGGCCTCCTGTGACTTAGCTATCTATTATGGATTTTATTTAATATAATAGTACAAAACCTTCTTGCACTCAAATCTGTTTTGATGTTTGTTTAGGAAGTTCATGAGTTATTATCTCCCTCCTGGCGCCCGATGAAGCTATGCAGAGCTTAGGAACTGCAGGTTGGAATTGCACAGTCACAGCCATGGTGGCCCATCCAAAGTGCTTGTCTTTGGAATTAAACTAAGCTTGTTAACTAAATTAAACTTCCTCCTTAAGCCCAGTTTGCTGCCTTTTTTATCTCCTGGCAGAGATAAAAGGGAATCTCTTCGACAGGGTTGCACAGAGCCTGTGAGACAGACCAGGACCGTAGCAATTCTGTCATGGGATGCATATTTGGGTCTGGGAATGGTTCTCTCCTCCGTGTGTTTGCTAGTCTGTGATCTCCCTGGAGCAAAACTCCTAGAGTTTTTTGACCCAGAGCAAGTCTGGAGTGTAACTCTCTGTGAAAAGGCAGGCCTGCTTTTCAGGTAGGGAGCCAGGTGCACACTACCTACTTTAAAAGGTAGAAATTTATTCAAAGTCAGTCATTTAATGGGGAAGCAGATCTGTGGTCCTAAACAGATGCCAGACAGGAGCACAAGGGGCCTGTTTGAGTGTCTTGGAGCTTGGTATTAGATAGGGCCCAGAGCAGCCTGGTCTAGTGGGAGGTGGTCCAAATTCATAGAGTTAGGTCTCTTGTATCTGGGAGAAGCCTGAAGATCCTTGCCAGTGCCTGACTAAGAAAGTCATTGCCTCCTTCCCCGTCCCACTGAAATCAGTGGGATCTCAAACTGCTCTCATAACTGAACAAGTGACCAGTAAATGGAGACTGTCTGGGAATTTGTCCCAAAATCATGCCACAGCTCCAAAACAAATACTTGTAGTCACTGCCAAACAACTTGATAATCTTGTTTTCTTTTCTTGCATGAATATAGCAAAGGGATGTGTTGCTGCTGGAGACAGAACAAAGCACCAAACCAGTTCTCCCATTTCTAGACCACAGTCATCTGCTCCATTCAGTAATACCACAAGGCAAAGAAATGTGTGTGTTTCCTCTCTTTAAGCAGTTGGCTCCCAAACCTGTATCTTAACTGATGAAATAATATCTGAGCACTAATCCTGCGGTATTGAGACACTATTTATTTTTATTGTTTCATTTTTATATTTATTATTCCATTATTTGGTTTTTATAAAAATGTATTACATTTACTTCATTTTCTGAAAGTGTTTTAAGAGGAAATACCTATTAGAACAGATGAAGCGGGTAATTAATGGCATAAGTAACTGGGAAAAATAATATTTAAAATACTTATAAGTGTTTTTACCACAAGATTTTCATAAGCGCTCTTAAAAACAGGGTAAATCTCTTCAGTCAGACGGTGGAATGGCAGTTTGGCACTATTTAATTCTTTGTGAAAGCTTTGTCACTTGTTAAAGAGAGAGGACTACCTGGTCAAGGAGTTTTGGAAGTTAGGACCACAGCTCTGCAGTGATGAAAGATGGAAAGAGTGGCATATTTTCTAAGAGAATGAAGATGGTGTTTGAAGGATCAAACATCTCCGTTTTAACCGCTGGACTCTGCCTAGCAGGCTGCTGCTGCCTGAGAGCTCAGCGAGGGTTTCCTAGGGCCATGCCATTAATCACATCCCAGAGTCCATTTCGGACAGCCCTGTGATCTGGCTCTGGCAGCCAGCAGCGTTACAACGCAGTAGATGGCAAAGAAGGTAGACAAGGGTCTCCCATGAAGGCTTGAGATGGCTTTAAACACACCTCGTCCCCAAAATGTTCAGAGGCAGAGAGACAGAGTGGTCTGGGTGCGGGGCGGTTTGTCAGGGGCCCAGGGGCGGTCCCTGGGTGGGGTTGGAGTACAGGAGCAAATAGGGACAAACCGAGGCAGTGGCCAAGGCTAGGGAGGGAACAGGCCACCACACCTCTCATCTTTGATTCAGTTTGGCTGCGTCATTTTAAGTGGTAACTTTGGGTTACTGATGGGGAAAGCCAAGTTAGATTGTAGTCATCTTTCTGTAGTCCGTGGAGATAGGTGCCCTCAGAGGAAGAATGGGGTAAGTAGTGCTGAGTTTGGAACATCCTGTCTTTTTCCATTAATATTGCAAGGAGTCCATTGAGCGGGGGAGGAAAACATCTCAAATGTTGTAATCATATACAGAGCATATGCTGGTAAAAATATAAAAACTTTTGTAAGTTTTTTGAGAGTAAATGCCATTAGAATCAGTCATTAATTTCTGCTCCTGGATTTTTATGTAAGAAAAAAATAATATAAAGGTCTCAGTAGTGTATATTTACTTACTTAATTTCCAAGTTCTCACGCCTGCTTTGTTGGCTGAAATATTGTCACAAAACCTTTCTATCAAACACCTTTAACTTCTTCAGGACATTACCTTTGCTGCAGCTTCTGTGGCAAACAGAAATGGACAAATTGATTCTTGAGTTTTCTTCAATGGCACAAAACCTTTAAAATTAAAACGCATTGACTGAAGTCCTGGACCATATTGAATATTCAGAGCACTTGAGTTCATGTACTTGTTGACTCCAAAGGCAAAGCAAGAAAAATAGCCCTTATGAAATCTAGTGTTTTGCAGAAGCAGCATGATTCTTGTGTTATTTCATATTGCAAACGACTGAAAGCAAATTCCATGTTTTTAATTCATTTAAAGAAGGGCTGTACTGACAGGTGTTTAAAATAACACTGTGAGGATAGTATTGATGTCACCTCAATAATTCTCTAAATAAACAGAAGCTTTTAGTGGTTTATTGAGTGGATTCTTCTGTGTTAGAGAAAGACTGTTACCCAAAAGCTCCACTTACCTATGTCTGAATCATCAATTCTGGTGGATTCCTAAGGGAGACTCTGTGTTACACTGCAAAAACGGAGGGTGGTAATTAAGAACAACTGCAGAAAAGTGTTAATAGCAGTGAGAATTGAGGAGGGACTGTTAAAATCAAACAACAAGACCTGTATTTTTTTAATCGAAGTGTCCATTATTGTCTGTTAGATTTCTCCCAGGGAAATCTACCAGGAGATTAGCAGAGCCATAGATGAGGATATTTGCTTTCTTTACCTGTTGGGCCAACACTCTTGGTATCAACACCAATGGGGCCTTCCTGGATGGAGAACACCTCTCTTCAATTCAGGAGAAGCCAAAGACTAGTAATTTAATCTGCTATCAAGCCCATAATTTGATTTCATTATGTATTGTATTCATGCAGTGATTTGATCATTCTGAGTCTAGTGATCTACTGATTTAATTTTGTGACCTCAATTTGACCATTACGTTGTTCAGTCTTTAATTTTCCCAGTAAAAATGTTGTATATTAGCTCACTAATAGGTGCTCTTAAGTGAACATTTGCTTGCTCATCCTTTTAAATAAATCCATTAGAAGTACACAGAACTGTTTTATTCTGCCTGCCTGCAATGTAGGTCACGCGTTCTGAAGAGACAATTAACCTCAAGTGAGAAATTTGCAAGCTCTAAGTTATTGCACTGAAAAGTAAAACCAAGATTTTTTCACCTCATTATGTAAGACACTATAAAACCTTCAGTTTCTTGCTAGAGAGAGAGAATTCCAGAGCAGAGATTAAAAGATAGGATGAAATTAATAGAAACACTGAAGTTTGGGGTTTTCTTTTTCTTCTTCCCTTTCCTGTTAAGATATCACTGAGTGAGTACAGTTCCACCGAGGGCCCATCTAGTGGCACTGTTTGCTGAAGTCTTTATTTCACAGACAGAAGGACAAATCCTACACAAGGAAAAGAGAAGGAAAAGGACAAATCTCGCTAATGGAGCTTTTTATGTTGCAGTGGTCAAGTGACACGGTCAAGCCTCACTTTATGTGCCTGTACCATCATGTTCTTTTCAGTCCCATTCTCAGGATTCCTGCACAGGGAATACTGATCTTTTTCTTTCTCCTTTTTTTTTCTTTTTCAAGTTACAACAAATACTAGAGAACAGAAAAATATCTATTTTTAAATAAATGGCCAAGTGTGTGAAAATCTACAGATATTATGTGTATATATTGCATCTCTTTTTTTTTCCCTATCAGAAATATGGTAACACTCAGGCTGTTAAACTTATTAACATTCCTAAATAGGAGCTCAGAAATTTGAAATGCAGATGTGCTGAACACATATCTTGAAATTTCTTGTTTATTAGTTTCTATTTTTTACCTTAAAAAGCACTCAATATGTTCCTACTTGGAACTGCTTGTGAAGACACTTTTGCTCTCTCACAATTTATGCAATTATTAAAGAGTTACTATATCCCCTTTTTCTTGGATGAAATGCAGCCCTTTAAAGTCACTAATATTACTGAAATTTAGTGGTATCACTTGAGGTAGATGATGGAAAGATTCAGGTGCCTAAAGATACATGTCCAGAGCCATTTTGGATGCCATGGAGCATCCAAGACACTCCCGTGGGTCAGACACAGGAAATCTGGGGCACCCAGGGTCCTGATGGAAAGCCTATGGGCACTGCAGTGGGAAACCACATGGGATTATCTCTCTCTGAGTGTTACAAGACCTTTGTAAAGACAGGATGCATCAGCCTTCGAGGGAAAGGGTTCAAAGGCTGCTCACATCAGTGTGGCACTGGGGTAGGAGCTCCTTCCAGGTTTCCCTCCTCGGTGTATCCTCCTGTCATTTGTTTGGTGCTGCCTTTGGCATTCTTAGGACCCCTGTCTCAGGGCAGGAAAGAGTGGTAGGAGTTTTCTGCTCTTTTATTTAATAAAATTGGTACAGCAAAGGTCCAGTACCAGCTCAGGGGAGGGTGGGGCCTCATGGCTGTGAGGAAGAGACAAGAAAGAAGGATGGAGACCTCCACTTCTGGCATCAGAAGTCCATTATGGCATTTTGTCCATTTGAATCAGCACCTCTTTTGTTTTCCCCAGAGGGCTTTGGTTCACTCTCCAGCAGGCCAACTGGCTGTTTTCGGGCCCCAAGCCAGCATCTCTCCCCCAGATGTGATGTGGGAGGATATTTGGCATCTCCCTCATCATGGCTTACACACCCTGTGGATCTACCCACCAAGCTTTGTGGTGCTGGGTGAGTCATGTGGATTTTAAAGATGGGGTTCAGCTGCTTTTATGTGAAAAGTATCACACAAGTAAAATTGCAAGTAGGTACGTTGGGACGTTTCTGAAAGCATCAGCAGACTGAGCACCCAACACCAGATGAACACTTGTGAAAGTCCTGTTCAGAAAGAGATGTGATAGCTCATCCTTTCCTACCCCTCTTACTTCCATACTCCCCCCCCCCAATATATTCCCAGTTAAGTAGGGATAGATTTCATTTGTGGTCGCTGTGGAAGTTTAGCCAGGTTTAGGATCCACTTCCTAATCAAGCCATTAACTTTTAAGATGCAGCAGAGAGGAGCACAATGTAACAGCAATAAAAATAATTAAGGTTGGAAATGAGTCTTTGTTGCTGTCTGGGAATTTGCGGAAGAAACCTGAGTTTTGACATACACTGTTATTGTCATGCTGTATTAATATTCAGACTGATGGTTGCTCAATGAATCTCTTCTTCTTCCAGTATAATGTGAGACAAATTTGCACAAGATGAGAATATCTACGTGTTCAAAATGCAGACTTTCAACCTGATACTGTAAGAAAGGAAGTTTGTAATTGAAAATTAATTCATACTGGAAAGTGTAGTCAATAGACAATTACTGAGATACAGCTTGTGTTTATTGCTTGAGGAATTTTACACAAGATTTATAACAACTAAAACCAATTACCTTTACATGTAAAGAACAGTCTAAAAAGATGAAACTTAATTAATGTAGAAGCCTTCAAACATTCTTTATCTCATGCACATAATCACCAACCAAACAGTAATTTAAAAAAAAACAAAATAGGATGTGAAAGCATGTTATTCATATTGAGAAAGATTACAGAATATCCCCATATTGTACACAATTCTTGTCCTATTAGATTTGCAGAAGTGTTACACCACCACTCTACTCCAGAAGAGTAGGAGGTGAAAATTTGTTATAATTTTTGTGAAATTGAAGTCAAATAGGCACAATTTTTTAAGAAGTATTCAGGTGCTTTTCTGCCTCTTCCATCCTCTATACCCACTCTCTAGACCCCACTGAAAACCCCGGAAACTTGGGATTTGCATTCTTCATGCAGAGACTTCAGAAGGAGTTCCCCTGGATGTATTAATTCTCATTTGTGGGACTGGAAAAAAGTATTCTACTCTTGGCCCAAATCAGAATCAATATCCTGTTCAGAGCTCTGACAAGAAATTCCTGATGACATCAAAATGGGATTCTTATACCAGAGACCACTCTTCAAACCCCTTTCTCCTGACCTGTGGTCATGTTCTTGTATTTTTAAAATACTTCCTTGAGACAAGTTACAGTGAGGACAAGTTTCCTGCTCTTGGGAGGACTATGAGCTACCTTGGAAAACATTTATCTGGAGTGCTGTGTCCAGGTCTGGGCTCATCAGGACAAGAGAGACATGGAGCTCCTGGAGTGGATCCAAAGGGCTACAAAGATGACAAAGGGACTGGAACATCTCCCTGATGAGGAGAGGCTGAGGGAACTGGGGCTGTTCAGCCTCAAGAGGAGCCCCAGCTGAGAGGAGACCCCATCCCTGTGTGTCCCTGTCTGCAGGGAGGGCTCAGAGCAGGGCCCAGGCTCTGCTCCAGGGGCCCAGCAGTGGCACCAGAGGAATGGGCAGGGACTGATCCCAGGAAGTTCCACCTGGACATGAGGCAGAACTTCTGTCCTGGGCAGTGACTGAGCCCTGAACAGATTGTCCAGAGAGGGTGTGGAGTCTCCCTCACTGGGGATATTCCAGAGCCCTCTGGACACAATCCTGTGCCCTGTGCTCTGGGATGGCCCTGCTGGAGAGGGGAGGTGGGACCAGATAACCCCACTGTTGTCCCTTCCAGCCTTAACCCATTCTGGAATTCTGTGAGATAATGAATGCATTGCATTTCAAAATGCATTTTCAATACTTTTCCATATAACAATACTTCTTAAAAATCTCAAAGATAAAGGATCTTAAACACATAAAGCTAAAGAAATCAGATCAACCAGGAGCCTCAACAGCAAGTATAGAAATGGTTCAGAATATGAAGACCACCTCAGCATAGCTGGAACCCAAGGGCATTGGCCAAATTGGAATAGTATTGAAGAATTCTAAGGTGAAACCTCTTTTGCCAGAGTCCTGGACTGTTTCTTGTCCATGCATCCAGAGCCAAATGTCTGCTGGGTTCAGGTCCTGAAAGATGCTTTCCCTAGACGTTTTTTCTGGGAATTGCCATTTTGGTTCAGATTTTGGAGGAAGTATGAGTCTTTAATTTTTTTTTTTCCTTTATTTTGTGACTCCCATTCTGAACAGTCTTGGTATGGTAACTGAAGAGCCTTTGGCATTAGCGATATCTTATTTTTCCTTTTACCTCTGTGAAAGAATAGTTTAGACTCTCAATGACTGAAATGCCTACCTTTAACTGAGGTGTGGGATCAGGGTAAAATATGGAAGACACAGGCAATGGTCTGTAGAATGCCAAAACTCAGATGGGATAAAGTAATTATTCCTTTTCTTTCCCCTTTAAAATCTGTGAAATTCAACCTGTGTACTTTGGTGTTTTAGTGAGTTAATATTTTTGTAATATGTTCCTCTCTGTCCAAAAATCCAAACAGAACATCCAAAATGAAGAGCATGAAAATTGTCTTCTATTCCTAATTGTTATGACCTTAATTAACTTTCAGATATGCATTCTGCTTTTTTTTTTTTTTTTTTTTTTAAAAAGAGGACTGATATATGAATAAGTGGTTTTTGCCTCTTGCTTAAGACGAGGATATCCAGCCTGAAGCCCTGTGAGTAACAACATGGTTATTGCAGGGGAGTTTTGCCTCCATGCACAGGCACAGGGAAGAAAACCAATGAGAATTGCAGTAATTTTCACCCTGGAGTGCCAAGAAGCTGAAAATTGGTTATATAGAGAGAAATAAGTGTGTGAGAGGAAATTTTCCACTGATCTTCCCTCTTAAAATTATTTATGAGTTTAAAGAGTAATTAGAGTGGGGGGAAAAAAAGCCACAAGTAGATTTATTGGTCTGTTAGTCTAGACCTTGGGGTTTGTGCTGCTTTTTTTGGAGCTGCAGCAATCTTAGGGTTTATTTTAGGTTCTGGGAAGGCACCTAAATCTTTAACACCTGCACCAAACAGAATTTAGTGCTGAAGTGACCCAGGAGAGGGAAAAATATGCTGAGGGGAACTGCAGCCTGCTTTTCTGTGTGAAACGTGAAAAGTGCAGATCTCTCCTGTCGAAGTCACTCTTCCCCTTTCTCCTGTGCAAGGGTGGGATCAGGACCTGAAAGCAGGACAGATTTGGTGCTTTGTGAGCAGTTTTGGGCACAAAAGACAAAACATGTGTGTGGGCTATTATGCCCAGACCTCCTGGGTGACTTCTCAGCACCTGATTACACTTTAATTATTTTTGTAATGCGAAAGTGAGCCTTCTCTCCTGAGAAGAAAGTACTGCTTCTATTAATCTATCAGGTTATAGCAGGGGATCAGCAATTAGCTGTGTGCTTTCTATTATGCTATAATTATTAATGAGCAGCCTACAGGAGCCACGTTTTCCACAGCAAATCCCATTCCATCCAGCAGTCGGATGGTTTGTTCTGGTCTGGGTTTGAGAGATGGATCCAAGGCAGTGTGAGCTGTGCTGAACTGAACAGAGCCTGGGCAGGCACCTCTGCCTGGTGCATCCCCTGGGACATGGTGGCACCAACAGCACCAGTCCTGGCAACTGCACAGACAGGTTCAGAGGAAGTAGAACACAACCCACAGCCTGATCAAGGAGCTTCCTTCCTTAATTTCTGTAGCTGTTATTAGCAGCACAGATGGTGTCTCCAGCATTTAAAGCTACCTTCCCTGCCTTTCAGTGAAAGCAGAGGGGGAGCATTTTGGGGGTGTATCGTAAGTGCTGGTCCTGTTACTCCCCAGTCATCTGCCAACAGGCAGTCCTGGGGGTGGATGATATGTTGAAGGTTGGATTTGATGATATTGGACGTCTTTTCCAAGCTCAGTGATTCTATGATAGGTGCTCCTATTACAGCACCATATTTCAAGGTACCAATGACCTGCCCTAAATTTATTCAGCCTGAAGGTTTCCAGCCCAGCTATCTACAGCCATGTCTCACAACAAACTCAGGGAGAACTATTTATAAATATTTCTTTTTTTAAAAAGACAAACCCCATTCTTACCACTGTTTTACTAAAAACATGCAATTACTCAGAATTTCTCCAGGAGAGGCTGGCTGAAGTGCCACTGGGGAACTAACTGCAGTATCAGAAATTGTATATGTTGGGTCTGAAAAATGCCACAGGTGCAAAAGCGATTTTGAGAACCATATTTTTGACACCACCATTTGGTTAGAACATGCCCCTTTAGTAAGTTTTCCTTTCTCAACTGTTGCGTGGTGTGAAAATTTAATTTGTGAGAAAGAAAAAATATATATGACCAAATAACATACACATACAGAACAGACTGTGAAATAAATCCTCAGTTCTAACTTATCTGAATTTTCCAGATCTTGATACTGCAGCCCGATTTTTTATTCTAGGAGTGTTTTTGGCAAGTGTTTCCAGACCAAGTAACTTCCCAACAAAAGGGAGAATTTAATAACTGTAATTTTGTTATGGAGTCCTGCTTCTATTTGATAACTTCTGCTAGGAAAAGAGCTTTATAAGATTAGTGTCCCTCTGAGCAATTAAGTAGCAGGGTCCCCTAATCTCTGAAGTCATACACAAAACAAGTAGAGTAGTAGATTTTGCTTCTCTGGGATCATAACAATTATTTATTGCTTTTAATAAGTCTGAGCTTTCTTGGATCTGTCAGAATATCCTTTTGTACTAGTGTCAACAGGAGTAATTGCAACAGTCCATGGTGCTGATAAGGTGAAATCAGAATTATGACCAATGTATTTTTAATTTCTTGCCATCATGAAGGAAAAAAAGAGCCTAGAAAAACTCTGTGGAACTTCAAACCCTGTGGATTTCTAGCCCATTCATAAAAACATGTTGTTTTTAAGTTTCAACTTTATAGAGCTTCTCTCAATTTTCTACTATAGAGCAGGTTTATAGTGGACTTGCACTATTCAAAGTCTTTCAGGACAGAAAACCACTCACATTGATCTTCTTTCGTGGTTTTGTTTTGGTTTTGGTGTGACCAGGAGGGTGGGAAGGACCTGCCAAGGCTGTTTTCCTCTCACACAAGTCAGTCAGGTTGTTCCTGAGGAGATGGAATGAGATGTGCTGCGTCAATAGCTTATCACATGCTGCTGTACTTTGTCAGGAGGGTCATATCCCAACATTTGAGAGTCAGTCACTCCAATAATCCCAGGAGGAATAAGCAGGAACAAAAGTAGTGTGAATGATGGAGCTGGTCATGGATACTCCTCTCCATGTTCTCAAGCAAGAAGGGGGCCTCCAGCTCTGTGGAATTTTTGCCCTGGGAAGTTGCACCACTATCTGTGTCCAGCTTCATTTGATTTAGCTGTTTCCTCACCTCACTTGTCTGGGCAGGAAAGGTTCTTGCAGGTGGGTTTTGGCTCAGTTGTGCTTAGTCTTGGAGCCATTTGATATCATCCACTGGTGTAACAAAACTCTGTGTACACAATTATTTGTATATTTGCTTGTGTTTTTAATATACATAGGTAGTAGGAATCATTTCCTAGGGTCAACAGGATCCTACCATTCTCTGCTCCACTGTGCTTTGTGTGCTGTCTTTTATACACAATGATTTTCCATGTATTTTCCTATATTTCTGTACATTTCAAAGCATTCCCCAGCTCCTGGAAACTCTCCCCCCAAAAGCCAACACTCTGGATGAAGCCAGGCTGTCCTGGAAGAGTGGATATGTTTGAAAACATATTTTCACAGCCATCACAATAAATTACTTTCATGATGCAGCCTTCAAAACTTGTAAATTTTTCCTGTAAGACACCTGGGTAATACCTGAATGGAAGGTATGTCCTCCCATGCAAAATGTGTTCTCCTGGAAGCTTTGTGCAGAGGCACAGGCTTCTAAAGGAAATCAATGAGGGACAGAAGCACCAGGCTCTCAGGGAGAGTGGGTTTCTCACTGCATAACCTCCGGCCTCCCAGTCCCGAATCTCAAGGGAAAGCTGCTCTACACCCCACTCACTGCAAACAAGCCCACACAAAATTGTTCAAAAAACAAATGTCTGAACTGGAATTCAGAACTTCACTAAACACTAAAAATCCTGGATTCAGGAGAAACACTGGCTTGACATGTGCTTTGTTTTACTTCTCCCTTTTCCACCTCCCACATTTCCTAAAGGTGATGAGTCACTGGCTCTGCTTTTCCCTGTAAAGGATTATCACCTTTTCCCCTGTGAACACTAATTTTTGCTGTACAGATACCAGCAACGTTTTCCCCCAGATGATTTAACTGCTTACAATATCAAGTGTAACACAGAACAGTTGTTCTCCACCCGAATTTAACACTGACAGTTGCTGCTTCTCTTTCAGGCTCAGAGAAGAGCTTGTGTGTCAGCAAGCTTGGCTATTTCTCCACACATAGCAGATATTACCATTCCCTGAGCCCTCACTAGACCCTAAAAACACAAAGGAGCTCTAGGGCTGTTCTTCAGAGGCCCATGTTTCATGCTCTGAGAATTATGGCAAGCATTTTAAATGCAATTATTTTATACAGTGATTTCAAATTAATAACCTTTCCCTGTTTCAGTCCAGGATGAAATCTTGATGAAGGGAACGGAACAAAGAACTTTGTTTCAAGGTGGCTCTGCTGACCCCGTTGGGAGTGCTGGAACGGGGGTCTGTGAGGCTGAACAGGTAAATATTGCCTGGGGGGATGCAGGCAATAGATGTGACTCATCTCATGTCAGGACTGGCCTGGCCTTTCCAGTTTGTACAGAGAATGAACTCACTGTCCATTGCAAATATTCTCTTTCCAGCACAGATTCTCTATGTGTTATTTGCAGTAAGAAGGGAATTTTTATGTTGCCTTTTTGATAGTTTTTTCTTCATTAAGGGCAAATGATGGTAAGCAGAGCTCTGCGGAGGCTGAGGTGAAGAAGGACACCCAATTGGTTTCTCCTGAGACCATCAATGGGTCATCCCATTGTCCCTCCTCTGAACCTCACCAAAGGGAAACAACCAAATAAATTGTCCCCAAAACCATTTCAGACTAAATATTACAGGGTTCTGTGTGGCGTTGTGTTGCCTGCATGAATACAGGACCTATCATAGGGTGTGGGGAAAGAGAGTTGGGGAACTGAGTAGAATTTTTGGTGGTATATTTTAAGGGTATTGTGAGCATGATTAAGCAATTTGGTGTTATGGGGAAGGACAACAGGTGGAGAAACTGTGCCACAATGTCCCACCCATTCTGGAGAGGAGTTTGTCTCCCTGTTTAAGTTTGCCAAAAGGTTTATGTGAGGTTGTGTGCTGTGATTTCCATCATGTTTAACGGTGTTTAGTATGTAACTGCTCCAATAGCAAGATGCTGCTTGGTGAATTTTATGCTGAAGTTTTCCATTAAATCCCTATAAACAGGGGTATCTGCAATTGCTGTAGTTTTTTCACACTCGCAGTTTAAATACCAGCAAGATTAAAAGTGCTGTAGAACTGAAGATAGTGGATCATTGAACTGGATCACATGGGATTGTTCAGCTGTCTGAGCAGAGGGCTGGGCCAAGCTCCATGAAAGCACATGGAAAACTCACCTTCGGCCTCTGATGATGTAAAAGTGGGCTAGATCACAGAATCACAGAATCATAGAATCACAGAATCACAGAATAACAGAATCACAGAATCATAGAATTTGGGTCAGGAGGGACCTGAAAGATCTTCTCATTCCAACCCCTGCCATGGACAGGGACACCTTCCACTAGACCCGGCTGTTCAGAACCTCATCCAACTTGTCAGAGGATTTCAGGGGTTTCTGACCTGTATTAACAAATGGAATTAGGGTTGAGGCCAAAACAATCAATTTTGAGATTCTGATTGTGAGTTCTTCAGAAAGAGCTGCCCAAAATCAACGTTCAGGAACTGATTTGCAGATACACCACTATGATAAATTTCAAATGGGAACCCAAGCCATCATTTTGATTTCTCCATTTAGGTACGTACACAAACATTTTAAAAAAAGTTGAACACGAGCCAGCTCATGTAAAAATCAGCAATCATCAGCTCTGAAAATCCACCTCTTCTCTCTCTACACTGCCATCCTCTTCTTTTACCTGCTCTGCTTGTTTTTCATTGCATTTTTAATGCAATTTATTAATGCATTAAAAAATACAGTAGACCCAGACATGCACCATCTGTTTTTAGCTGAACTGCAGACAAACCACTTAGAGCTTAGAACCCAGAACTTCTCAATTCTAAAAATGAATTTTTTTTTCTCCACAAGCTTCCTCCTCTGTATCTCCCTTATTTACCTTTTAGTACACTCAGAGCAGATAAAATGGAAGGTGACTTCTAGCCATGTTATTTTTCTCCAACCAAGACAAAAGTTTCCTTCATCAGCATTACTTAAGCTGAGGTCTTCAAACAACCCAGGAGGTGATTCCTAACCAACTTCCAAAATCACAGCAACCCGTGCTGTTCCTTTCCAGATAAAAATTCTGACACTAAGAAAGTGTGGTGGTGCAGGAAAAGTGTTGAATATTGACAGTGATCCACTGCTTTGGGAGATTTGATAAAGCTGCCAGTGGCTTGTCATTGCTGTTACACAATTCTTTCTCTGTTGTGTAACTCAGAACACATTTAAGATGGGTAATAATTGTCATTTGAAAATATTTCAAAAATCTGTTTTAATGGGAAAATTATCTATTTAATAATTTTCCTTAAGAGGCACTTGTCAGAGACTGAAATATTATAATTTATGACTTAAACATTTTCTTGAAGGACTTTTAGAATTGTGTTACAAAAGCTGCAGAGAAGACTGCCGCTGTTGGGGTTTTGGGAGATCCCCTTCAGTTTTCTTTTTTCTTGAGGAATTTTCCCCATATATATTGCCAGGGCAACAAACTGCTGGGTGCTTAGGAGAAACAAGAGACCTGGCCACTGACGGAGGGGTCCAACGGGCTACTCTTTGTCACCTGGGCTTGTGGGCTGTTAGTTCTTGGCGTGTGGATGGAGAGAGAGGCTGGAAGGAATTCATCAGCACGGCAGGTTTCTGTTTCTTTTCAGCTGCCTTCCTTCTACCGGAGAAACTCTGGGATCCCAAGCTCGCCTTCCCTGCCCCGCTGGGAGCCGGGCCATGGCCGCCCTGCCCCTGCCATTGCTTCGAGCCTTCGCTACGTTGTAGCCCCACTCACCCTGCCTGCCCAGACCTCTGGGGGTTCCCACCGCAGCTCCGCAGTTCGATACATCTCGTCTGCCACCCGGGATTTGTGCTTGTCCCTGACGTTCCAGCCTGCCATTCCAGCCTGCTGTTCCTGAGGGTCCGGCCGGACACCGGGATCGGCTGCCCAGGGGTTTGTGAAGCCTTTGTTCCATCCCTTCCCGGGATCCCAGGGCACCGGTGCCGCGTGCTCCCCGAGCTCGCTCCGGAGCGCCCCCTGCAGCCGCGGGGGAACCATCGCACCTGCCCTGCTCACCGGGAGCTGCCAGCGCCCCTGCCGGCTGCGAGCGGAACTGCACCCGAGGGGAAAGGGCCCAACAGCCGAGAAGGCTGGCACTGGGTTTGTGATTGTTTGCTGTTACTGCCATAGATATTGCTGTTTGTTTGACTGGTTATACACATATAGGTATATAATAGTAAAGAACTGTTATTCCTATTTCCCATATCTTTGCCTAAAAGCCCCTTGATTTCAAAATTATAATAACTTGGAGGGAAGGGAGGTTGCAATTTTTCATTTCAAGGGAAACTCCTGCCTTCCTTGGCACACTTCTGTCTTTCAAACCCAGACAACCACACCCTGAATGGGGCCCTGACTGAGGCCTTACATCACTCGCTGATGAAGATAAAATAAAGTAACAACTCAGGGCTGGGGACATTCACTGAGCACAGGCTTAACACCTCCAAGGTGGAGACCACAGCCCCAGGGCTATCAGCTGCCAGGCTCGAACAGACCTCTCACCAAGGAGTGGAGGGAGGAGAGGCTCTGGGTATCTGGGAAAAGCCTCTGGTCAGAGGCGCAGTGACTGCCCATCCTCCACTGTGCAGAGGAGCCCAGCTGAGGGGTCCTCACTGGCGGGGGGGAAGCTCATCCACAGCAGAAGGGGTGACATGGCCCATCACAGGGGCCCCCCTCAAAGGGGTCCCCAGACCCTGCCCCAGAGCACCAGAGATGATGCAACAGACCCTCAGTGTTGCAAGGGACAGTATGTCAAGCCAGCCCCTGCAAGGACGTGGGCGTTCCCACCTGGCCCAAAGTGTGCATTAACCCACGGAATTCTGCACTCTTTGGCGTGTGGTGTGGCAGCATGGCATGGCATGTGGCAGTGTGGCCACAGTGGCGATGGGGGACCCTCACCACCAGCAGACCAGATGGAGGGGAGCAACGAGACGTCGTTGGGACCCTCGGATGGGTGATGTGCTTCCACCCAACCACTGCCACCTCTCCCTGTTCTTCCCCCACCCCCCACGCACACTTCTTTTTTCCATTTCTTTCTCTCTTTCTTTTCTCTTCCCTTCTCTTTGCTGCTTTTACTATTAAATAAAATACATCCATTTTTTGGCATCAACATCTAACCTCGTTTGGTTTTGATCTCATTTCTGGGAATATTTTGAACCTTCTAAGTTCATTCCAGTTTATGCACAGAGACTCAGCTTGCTTTTCTTTTCTGGGTTTAAACCGGATCATAACAGCACTAGGTGTTTCAAAGTTCTTGTTTTTTTTTCTTTGCAGATATTCAAGTTCTGTGTGTCTGTTTATGCATATCTGTGCAGAATCATTTTCTTTTCTTCATTACATAATTTTTTGGGGAGAGGAAAGACGAGGAGAAAAGAAAATATCCTACTATAAACATCATCAATTTGAGAGAAGCTGTAAAATTTTTTAAAAAAATGTAAACTAAGCACCAGAATCTTTCCAAAATTACTTAAATAGGAAAAATACTTATTTTCTCCTTTATTATTTTAAGATAATTTGTGATTAGTTTTATTCTATTTATCTCAAATGGCAAACATGGGGATGATACATGCTGAAAAACACCCAAACTCTGGGGATCTAATTTGTTGGCTAATGTGATCACATTGGACAAGCTTTATCTAAAATCTCTGTGCCTTCAGAACATGCAGTGATTTCACCATTACTCAGAGTCTGGATTAATTTCATCCATCTCTGTTTCTTCCTGGAATTTAGTGATGCCCTTTGTAGCAAGGCTGTTCTCATCATGGTGGTGTTGCTATATACACGCTGGCCTTTGATAATATAGTCTTGTTTCCTGGATGGTCTGCATCCATTTGAAGGGGATGCTCTGATCTAATTACAGACTCTTACTGCACTGGTTAACCCAAAACCACAGAGCCCTGAGCTTCCCTCACTCTTCCTGAACTGAAACAGATTGTTTTTCAAGTTTCTGAGTTGATTTCAAACTGAGGTGGAGTAGCCAGTTGTACAGCCTACTTTGCAGTTATCTTTATCTAGAATCATAGCATTGTTTATGTTGTAAATGACCTCTCAAACCATCAACTCCAACCATTCCCCAGCATTGACAAGCCCACCACTAGCCCAGGGATGGGGACTCCACCACTGCCATGGGCAGCCTTTGCCAGGGCTTGACCACACTTTCCATGAAGAAATTTTTTCTAACATCCAGTCTACACTTTTTGTCAGGAACTAGCTGGTGCTCCACACTGAACAGGGGGTAAGGAGAGACAGGACCTCTGCAGTACTGCCCCTGAAGTTATGGAAGACTTTGGCTGGGAGCCACACAAAATGTGGCATTTGGGTGGGGAGAAAAAAAAAAACAGGAAAAATCAATATATAGAAATTAATGTGCCTTTGTGAAGATTCAAAACAGATGGGGAAAAGGTCAAGGATTCTTTGTTGCTAAGTGCGTTTCTATGACAACTGCAATGCGTATGTTATGAGTGAGCAGTCATTTGTTCCAGCTGCTGGATCATTAAAGGGGCTGCATTTCCCGCAGAACTGGAATGTTACACATGGATTATTTACTTTTTGCTTACCCCTCTGCAAACCAAGTTTCAACAGGTAGGACTCAGCCAGTGCATAAAAGCTTCAGCCAGTCACAGCTGCAGAGCTACACCACAGGCCTGGATGAGCCTGGATGGCAAAGTGCCTGCCTTAGAGGATGCTGGGGGAGCTTTGTAAGAAATCCTGGGGCATTATTTTGGATCCAATCATGCAATTAAATCTGTACCCTCATGATGAGATACTCTATGACTCCATGATGCTGCGCTGTGTTGGACGTGTTTCTGTAGGATTTCAGGCATGACCTTAGAGACATGTGTGACTTGTCACACAGCATGTACAAAGGCTTACAAAATGTTTGGTTATTGCCTTAGAAAATGTTAATTAATTAGAATGATAGTAGAAAACTACTTCTTTCTTCACACATTAAAATAAAGGAAAACGCTGTAATGATGGCCTTGCCCATTGCTTCAACAGCATGGCAATGTGGTCCAAGAAGCACAGATTTTATTTTTCATAGTATGGTGGGTTGACCCTGGCTGGGTGCCAGGCATCCATCAAAGCCACTCTCTCACTCCCCTTCACATGAGGACAGGGCACAGAAAGTATAAAAAAAGGTTCATGAGTTAAGGACCAGAAGAGACGACAAGCCAATTATTGTCACAGTAAAAAAAAGACTCAGCTTGGGGATATTAACTGAATGTACTACCAATCAAAATCAGAATAGGATAATGAGAAGGAAAACAAATCATAAGAAAGATCTTTCCCCCACCCCCCCCTCCTTCCCAGGCTCTCCCTCCTCTCCCAGTAGCGCAGGGAGATGGAAATAGGAGTTATGATCAGCTCATCACACGTTGTTCCTGCTGCTGCTCAAGGAGAGGAGCTGGAGTCCTTCCCCTGCTCCAGTGCGAGGTCCTTCCCACAGCAGACAGTTCCCCATGAACTTTTCCAGAGTGAGTCCATCCCACCAGCAGCAGTTATCCACAAGCTGCTCCAAAGTGGGTCACTTTTCCATGGGGTCTGATCCTTCATGCCCAATCTGCTCCAGCATGGATGTTATGACCTGATTTTTACGGAGACACCTCTACCCGCATTAAGGTGCAAACAAGACCTTATCCCAAAGACAATAGTGATTTTATTTAACAGCAAATATGAGGTAGAAAGAGAGAGAGAGAGAGAGAGAGAAATAAAAAAGAAGTGGGGTGGCGGGGACAGAGAGGGTGAGAGAGAGATGATTATATAGAAAAGTTATCGCCACCCATGGATCCAGCAGCGTTCCATTGGTCCTTCTTCACCTTGGGATTCTCAGTGGTGGGGGTCCAGAGCTTTTCATTATTTATACATTTTAGCAAACAAAGGAATTAATACTTCTTGACTTAACTTACAGTCCAAGTTCCAGGAATCCAAATTGAGGGCATATTTGGGATGAGGGGTTGTGCTTCTGTTTTTATTGGTGGTTGCAGGTGACATCTGTCCCATAACTCAGGGTGATCCCTGCCTGGCCAATGAAATGTGTGCAAGCAGCTGCCTCTCCACACAGTTTGCTGCAGTGGGGACCATTCTCTGGGTACATTACTCAGGATGTGCCAGGCCTGGAGCCATCACCATTCCACTGCTATTTTCTGTGCTTATCTCATGGCAAAGCCCTTCTGTGGTCTTAACACTGTTTGAAACAGGGAACTGTGATTTTTAAGCTTCTATAGTGGGTCCCTTACAGGGTCACAACTCCTACCAGGACCCTGCTCCAGCACAGGCTTCTTATGGGTTCACAACTTCTTTTGTGGCTTTGTGGTCTCCCTGCTTCAACACAGGCTCCTCCAGGGGTCGCAGGGGAGTCTCAGCTCCAGAGCCTGGAGCAGCTCCTGCCCCTCCTTCTGCACTGCCCTGGGCGTCTGTAGGGCTGCTCCTCTCATGTGTTCTCACTCCACTCTTCTCTGTCTGCAATTATATCCATGCAATAACCTTTTTTCCTTCTTAAACATATTATCTCAGAGGCTTGACTACAATCGGCTTGTCTTGGCCTCGGATGTGGCAGAAGCTTCTGGCAGCTTCTTGAAGAAGCCACCCCTGTAGTCCCCTCCCCCCCCCCACTTCCAAAATCTAGCCACACAAACCAAACACAGATAGAAATTAAATTTGTGAAGCTGTTCCATTCACCTAATTTTACTAATTTTTTCCCCCTAATGTTTGCATTAAAAAACCAGCCAGCCAACAAAACCCCAACCAAATAACACAGCAACACTAGAACAGAGGTGATACTGTGTCAATACCCACTGCCAGTTTCACTGAAAAATTTAATGGGTAATATTTCTGTTCTCTGACTAGTGAATCTGGAAAAGGTGACAGCTTCACTGTGTCTGGCACTGAAAACTGGGAAATAAACTCTTCCAACCAATTTGCTGTGTTAGAAATCTGACAGTGCTGGATGCATGGGGAATTCTCAAAGCATGGACAGCAATCTAACAGACCAGGTTATACTCATGAAACTAGAACCTGTTCATCACATTTCTATTACTTATATATTACGTTTCTTGGATACCTACATACATGCTAAGTATTTCCATGAACTTATTTGGATATGAGTAAGGGTCTTTTGAGGGTCTTTGGTGCTTGTTTGGGAATATCCCATTCCTCAAAATTCCTCCTTATTACCCTGGACCTTCTGATGAATCTTTTTCCTTGGGAGTATCTCTATTATGTGGTCAGGTTATGAGGCACTTCTCATCACTCTTTACTCCAACACTTTATCTCTGTTCTCAAAACTAAGATATCAGTGAGAACATATTAGTCACTGATACATGCAAACAAGGAAGGAGTAGCTGGCACAAGACTTATTAGTCATGATGTAGGGAGTTAATACAAGGCCACATTAATCTCTGGCATTTGCACTAAGCACTGTGTGGCACAAAACGAAGCATTACCCACAAACACGGCGATTATACACAATGTGCTAAAGAATTTTACAGCATCTTCCCCAGCTGCTGCACATATTTTATCCTAAAGACATATAACCGGCTTGGTAACATCTCTGAGACACTGCTCATGGAACATGCAGCCCTCTGCCATTGCTGCCCTGAATTGCAGTGCTCCAGCTGACAGACAGAAAGTGCTGCTCTCTAACTTTCAATATGACATTTTGTTGGCTTCTGACTGCTTGAACAGTTTGCCGTTCTTCAGTAAGGTTCTTTTTTTGTTGTTTTTTGGGTTGGGTTGGGTTGGGTTAGGCTGGGGATTTTTTTGCATGTATCAGTGCAATAGATAACATAAATTTCTATTTATTGATTAAAAGACAAGGGAAAAGCATACAGTCACAAAATGCCCCCTGGGACTGATTGCTTCTCTAGACTGATAAAGAAGGTTTTCTAGACTTCTTTTCGATCTTGTCTAGAAACCAAAATGTCTTTGACCATTTACGGCTTCATAATATTTCCATTGGAAAACTGACTATGCAAACATATTGCCCCCAAGAAATAAAAGGGGATGGATGTGGGGAAATAGGTTTTTGCAAGAAATATTAAAAATCTCTGAACTTGCATGATGGCAAATAGGGCATTCCAGTTGCGATTAAAAGGCTCATTATCACATGAGAAACAGAAATTGTTCTACTGCCATGCTTTCACCAGGCAGTAGAGTTAGTGTTATCTGGTTGGGAGATGCAGTTTTAGGCCCCTCAGGAAAACAGACACACTGAGAGGCTGGAGCGTGTCCAAGGAAGGGAATGGAGCTGGGGAAGGGGCTGGAGCCCCAGGAGCAGCTGAGGGAGCTGAGAAAGGGGCTCAGCTTGGAGAAGAGGAGACTCAGGGGGGACCTTGTGGCTCTGAACAACTCCCTGACAGGAGGGGGCAGCCGGGGGGGGGGGGGGTCGGGCTCTGCTCCCAGGGAACAGGAACAGGAGGAGAGGAAACGGCCTGAAGTTGCACCAGGGAAAGATTAGATTGAACAGTGGGAAAATTTTGTCACTGAGAGGGTGGTTAAGTGTTGGACCAAAGTGCTCAGGAGGATGGTGGAGATACCAGCCTTGGAAGGATTTAAAAGCCGTGTAGATGTGGCACTTGGGGATAAGATTTAGCGGTGGGCTTGGCAGTGCTGAGGGAATGGTTGGACTTGATGACTTTAGTGGGCTTTCGCAATATTAATGATTCTATGACCTATGCAGTGGAAGTTGCAATAAAACCGGGCCTTCACTATCAGAAAGTCAGGTCATAATACAGGCTTGGCTAAAAACTTTCCTTTGTCTTCTGACAAGTATTTTTTCTCTTCTGCGCATATTTTTACTTCCTCTTGCTTTCCTTGTTGCAGCTGGTGGAAGAAGAACAAAGCAAATCATCTGCTCTGTGTTTTGGATCCTGTCCATCTTGCCTTGCTTCACCATATGGAGTGACAATGGACTCTACTATTCAGATCTTGTTTTGTTCTTTGAGAAATATGTAGAGGGAGGCCATTATTAAATTCAGTCGAGAGTGTCAGGAGCAAGACTAAGCATCCTTCAGTGATTTAGCATCTCTGTGGTTGACAGTCTTTCTGGAAGACTGGACTCAGCTGCCCTCTGCAGCTCTTTATCCCTCAGTTTAAGCTTCTCACAGCCAGCCATAATGCACATTTCTCCATGTCACCTCATATAATTTTGCTGATGCAAAAAGAGTTTAATCCCCACTTTGCGGCCACGGCCTGGTGAAACAACTAATCACATTGGTGACTTCATCTTGGTGCCTGTGCTTGTAGATACAAAGACCTGGACTCACATCTGCTTCAAAATGAGTACAGACAGAGAAACTTAACAGCACAACACTGGACTGAAACATCCCCATGGTTGTTCCTGTATTGGGTCACTTGCCTTTAGAGAATTGGAATAGGAGATGTGGGAAAAGATGCGGGACATCTCTCCCAAGAGTGCTTTTAAGGGAGAACTGGGACTAGTTGTACAAAGATACAGAGATGGGATGGAAACTACTGTACTTCTATCTCACCACATTTCAGATCAGCTTGTCTTAGATCAGCTACCCAAGATGAATGGCAGAGAAAGGATGCTTGGGTGGAATGAGATTAAACATCAGATTTGGAAATAAAGAAGTAAAATATGGGGAGTCCTCCAGACGATGAAGATTTCCAGAGTCTTCAAGGTGAAGTCAAGTTCTGAAGTCTTGTCATTTGCTGTCAGAAAATCTCCCTTCCATGTGGGTTTGTCCAAAAAGATAACAAGACAGTTTATTTCTTCTTCCAGTTTTCCTCTAGCAGAAGTACCTCAGGTAACACAGTCCTGAATTTGATGGCTGGCTCCTTTAAAAATCTTGGAAGCACTTTTCATTTTTCTCTGTTCCTTTTACAATCACTAATCACAGGAAAACCTTGATTACAGTGTGTAAATCTTTTACTCTCACTATAACATCACAAGTACTGACCTCCTGCACCACTTTCTGCTTTATGGTGGAGAAAAACCAGGCTAAAAATCCTAATTATGTTGTTCCCAGTGTAGCTTAGGGATATTTAAGCTAGCTGAATATGAGTTGCTTTGAGCCACATGAAATCTACCTGTGTCCCGTCACATGGTGCCCCAAGTACCAAGCCTTAAGCTGCACCCAAATGTGGGACAGGATAGCAGGGATAACCTTCTCTGAAACCTCATTTATTAACAGTGAAAAGTTAAAGCTTAAGAAACCCTAATTTTCACTCTGTTACTGAATCTCCCACTACAACCAGCTCTGAAATGAAAAGAGCAGAAAAATGAAACATGAGTTAGCACAGTAATCAATGTATCTCAGAATGGAGATAAGCACTGAGTGCGCAAATGTGAATATTAACAGGTGTTTGCAAAAAACTGGTAGTTATTTCACAAGGCATATGCTGTAAAATGAATTTTTTTTCAGTTAATAGAAAAGAAACATATAAAAAAAGGCAAACCCTCAAAATATATTAATCAAAACATAGCATAATTCTAAATGATTTATTGATTTACTTTTTTTATCCACTGCAAAACTCAGGGTCTCAGATAGGTGGAAAGATCTGATAAAAGCCAAAGCCAAAAGAGACAAATCTACCAGCCCACGAAGCAGTCTCACTCTCCTCTAACCTCCAAGTCACCCGGGTGGCTCCAGTCAGTTCCAAAACAAGAAATTACAAATACTAATTAGCTCATAGAAGTTACAAGACCAAAGTGTGAGGAACGAGACAACTCTTAGGAAAATTAAGATAATTTATTAAAACAGAAAAATTGAAAAATTATAAAAATCTGGAAAATATCAAAATTCGGGATCCTAGTGGCTCAAGAGATATTTCCGGGAACGTAGGGATTAGAGATCTTTGGGCTTAGACAGCACTGGACCTCCGGTGGAAAACTTGCAGTGCTGGGCTGACTTTTATCTAACCCAAAAGTCAGAGAAAAATTATTAAAGGCTCCTAAATAGAAGTAAGGCTTGAGTGCCCAGCACTGCCGCCCACAACAACTAAATCTGCAGTGGTCTGCCCCTGCTCTGAGGCTGACTCACTATTTTATAGTACCCTTGCTCCACCCCAGTCCGCCCACGGACCGCCCATGGCACACCCCTTTGGTCCTAAGTGATTGGTGCTTCCCTTTTGACAGATTATCTCTGTCTACCAATAGCTCGTCGTTGTCAGGGGGGTAGTAGCAGCTGGAGTAAGAGTGGTAACATGTCCTTATTAAGATTCAGGTTGCCATGGAGCTTACTTACAGACCAACGGCTAAAGGTCTAAAACTGGCTGTTGGCTGGTAGAAACTGGGGTTTGGAGCTGGTTCTGAGCAAAGTAGAAACCCTTAAAATAAATATTAAAATACATCCAACACATCTCAAGACATTTGCAAAAGTATACAGAGAACATGAGAAAAACAACTTTTTTGAAGTTGGAAAGGGAATTTTAACTGGGACACTTCCAACTAGGGGATTTTAACTGGAACTGATGCAGATAAACTGCTTTGAACAAGTGAAAACACTAATAGCAGAACTTGATATTTGTACCTGGACTGATGGGTGAACATTAACACTCAATTAAAGTTGTGTAACCCAAAATTAACTAATCAAAACACTTAACATGCAAAGACCAAGCTAATTAGGGAGTTCATGTATGACAAAAGTGTAGTAGCACTAATTAATCCTCAAGTCAGGGTGAACCAGATCACGATTCTTAGGGCATTTGAGAGCAGCACTGCCATGAGGTGGAGGCCAAGCTTCAGGGGATGCCAGGAGGGACCCAGATCTGCACCAGGCATCTACCACTCCATCAGGCTTGGCAGCTGTATCCACAACACTGAAAGACAGCCCTGCCATTGGAAAAAGTGCCCAGCAGCAAGGCCAGAGGTTCTGGGCACAGCGTCAAGCTCCTAGAGAATTTGGCAGCTCTTTTGGAAACTCCCAGAACAACCTCCTTAAGGGCTGCACCAACAGGTTGGGAAATTGCAAGCTGCCAGCTTGAAAGGAAGGTAACCTCAGGCAACATGCTTTGAATGTCATAAACACCCCTTACATTATTTGCCCTTAACCAGTTTCGGTTCATTTTTTTAAAAGGAGAAATTTCAGAAAAGATTTACTGTATTTATTTTGTTAATTGCTTGAATTTTTTATTGATACTCAGCTCTGGGGTCTACCTTTCCTGATTTACTGCATAAAATAAATTGTGAAATATTTTTCTTCTATTAAATAACTTCAAAATCACTCTCTAATGACAGGATGTTTTCATTGCCATCAGTAATAAAATCCTCCTTAATTCAGAGGAATTTATAAGCAAACACTCTGTGTGTTTCCAATACTTTCCTTAAAGAATCTTCTAATTCCAATTCCAAGCTTGTCACTTAAAAAAAAAAAAAAAATGTTGTAGGAAGCCCAAGTAAAGTGTCTCTCATTTAGGGCTTCTAGCAGAGAATTCAAATAGACCTAAGCTCAAAACAGCAGGAAGGAAAGAATCTTTGTGAAATGAAGGATGATGTCTCATACTTCAAAATTAAAACCGGAAGTTGTTTACTTTTGAGGAGCTAATAATCTTTTCATTAATCCAAACACATATTTTTCTTCAAGATATTATGAAGTTTAATTGTGTACTTCTGAGCTGTAATGTGCTAGAGAAATGCAGACTGGCATTGCAGCTTGTTAACCATTTAGGCTGAGTTTTTCAATTATCTAGAGAGGGTAATTACTTATAAAAGTACTGCAGTCATAATCCTTACCCACCTCTGCTGATATCAGTATGAATTTCAGCTCACTAGGAAAGTTTTTCTTCTGCATATTATTTCCTTTGTCTCATGATTATCAGTTTCTTTCACATTAAGTTCAATGCATCTTCAATCACTAGAAAAAATTCATTTTTGCTGTGATGGATCCAGCAGATATTTTCCTCACAACAGTTGAACTTTGCAAGACAAAAATAAAATAAGTGACTGCCATGGTGGGTCTCTGGTTTGTTTTGCAAGCTGAAGCTCTCAGAACTATGAATATGAAAAGTTTGTAGCTGATGGTACTGCTGATTTCAATAATGGACTTTCAAGAGTGGGTGTGAGTATTTGCAGAGGAGAAGTGAATACATTTGCTGCCATTTCAAGGACAAAAAGAAGAGGGAAAATGACCCGTAAGGACAAAGTGTCATTCATACTGAAGCAGTTAAGAGATAAAGTACTCTGGGGTAAGAATATGTCTATGAAGGTCTGAGGAAAGTAAATAATGAATAGTGAAACACTGTGATTGAATTGGGATACAGCTGACATGGAAGAAAGGCAGGTGAGTCCTAAAACCTCCTGGTGTTTAGTGCTCAAGGCCAGGCTTTGTCAAGTGTTCTGACAAGGGCAGGCTGCCCTGAGCAAGCTGGGTTAGTGAGGGGTGTCCAGGTCAGAGGGGTTGGAACAAGGTGATCTTTAAAGTCCCTTCCAACCCAACCCATTCTGTGACATGATGATTAAGACATGAACTACAACAGCTCAACCACTACTTTTGTTTCCACAAACTTTCATGATAGACCTTACCACTTCCATGGTGTGTGTTTTACAGTATTTCTTTTAGAGTAATGAAAAAATGGCAACAATATTCATTCATGTAATTACAATATTGGATACCCCAGCTGCTGATTACAAAATTTAAGATGAAGAATATAAAGATTGATCTTAAAAAGTCTCATGAGTAAACCAGATTTTTTTTCAAGAAAGTAAGGTGCATTTGATAACTGTTATCTTTCTGCAGGCTGTATCAGAAGGTTGTAATATTGACTATTATTTAAATAAATAATTGTAATAAACTTGACTATTTCTAAGGTTACATTCCACTGTTAAGAGTCAGTATGTAAACTTCTAATGATTTTCAATACTCAAAAAGTCAATGTAATATGGTCATTTCACTGACAAATTAAAACACATTTTGGAGAGACCAGAGTGATATTAAGCCACACCAGCTCACCATCTGACTATGAGGCTCTCCAATAACCACTTTAAATTAACTGTTCAAATATCTTTAACATGTTTTAACAGAGAGCTGATTAACCATACAGCACCTTCTGACTTTCTGTGTAGGACAGGAGCTACTGATTTCTCAAGTGCTGGTGGCTGGAGTCTTACAAGTGTAATGGGATGCGTACTATGCAATCTTTTTGCAGTCTTGATAAATTCAGGGGAAATGGCTCTTGACCAAGATTGGTGGCTACAGACACTGGGGGGGATGCAGGTGGTTGCCAGAAGGCAGGAGGAGGTGTTCTACCACCCCTAGCAGGACAAGGAATTTTGATGAGAGGAAGGTGGAGTTAAGCTAAAGAATTAAGGAATTTCACTGAAAAAGTTCCTTGGAGTAAGAGCAGGAATTGAAGGTGTCCAGGTGCAGAAGAAACTCTAGGAGTGTGTGGGACAGAAGGTTGAGGGCTTTCAGCAGATTAAGGGGCAAATAGGTCTTTAGGGATTTTGCATAAAAGGCATTCTTGACTTGGTGGCCCTTCAGTCCCTTGGGAAGTCCACATCACATCTCATTGCGTCTTTGTGTCTGTTCAGGCACATCTTCCACATGCTAAACTCTGGTTTTGAGCTTTTTACCTTGTCATCTTCTGAAGCATTCTCAGCCGGCAACTGCAGCTAAATGCAGCTTTCAAATAAAGCAAGGATCCTAAGTGAGCAGATTTCTGTGCATGAAGGAGAGAAGAAATTACCTGTGAGGGTCTCCCCTGTCTCAGAAGTCATGATATGTTTTCTATCTCTCTTTTCTCATTCTCTCACAGTGTTCCAGGGTGAAATCCCACCCTTTCTGAAGCCAATGGAAGGTTTCCTTTCGACTCCACCCAGCCAGAACTCAACCTTTTTACATTGAGTTGCCTTTAGTCATGTTGGTTTCCTTTCTTCTAGTCCTATCACAGCAAAAAAACTCTACATTAAACCCAGTTAATTTAATTGCAAAAAATCCCCAAACAGTGAAAACCCAAAACCATGAAACAAAAAACCCCAGAATAGTTTAGGATAGTTTCACATCATTGTTTTGATGTCAGAAAGTCCTGGCTGAGGTTCATTCTCCTTATGGCAGTATAAAATGAAAGGGTGAATGAGGCGAACGTGAGTTTGGGGGTTGGATCTCCAGAAACAGACTCTCATTTATAACAGGTGCTTTGCAACAGCATTAATGTGAAGCAACTTGGGTATTTCTTGTCATAGTTTACGTCCTTATTTGGCTCAAACTTACTTTTTACTGTACTCAGTGGAGCTACGTAGGCTTTAAAAAATCTTGGAATTTGTGCCTATTTACATTAACATTGAACAATGTTATGTGGGAGCCCAAGAATTTGTTGGACTTCTGTTGATTTCTGCATTAACTACTACCATTTCAATTGCAGCTAATAAAAAACAACCCCAAAAAGAATCCTAATATTAACAAAGTAGAATAAATATTTCTTTCTACTCTCCAAATGAATGGCTTTTCACTGGTGGCTTGGTAACACTTATACAAGACAACCCACTACATTGACATGTGCAAGGACACCTTCATGAGTAAAACCCCTTATATACCAGACTGAAGCTCTGAACTGTGATATAGGTAAATAACTTGTTGCCAGCTTTCATAGTTTTATCTTGGATGTCAGTTAACCAGGTTATTTTTAAATGCCCCAAGTTAGTGGATAATGAAGTGAATTGAGAATTCTTTCTTATTTTGAAAATCAAGTGCAAAAAAGTCAGAGTCACAAAGCAAAAGCAAAAGCCTGACCCTTACCTAGGACCTCAGAGGAAACACAGCTGCAGGTGCATGTTTTACTCAAACCACTGCACGGGTGAGTTAAGAAGGCTTTGTGTGCCTCAGTAGATTAAAGGTGCCTGTAAGGGTTGTTTTCTGAAGGCTCAGAGTTTTACAATAGAACCAATTTCCTATATACTTGGTATCATAGTGATAACCCGTCAAAAAGTCCCATTGTACCACAAGTACAAAGGACTAAGCTTGTTTTTAATGCCTTAGGCTTTTTCCACTCCTGTAACCGGTCATGTTGTTCTTTTTGTAATGATCTTGCACTCTTTTTTTCTGTTCCTTGGGTTTTGATTTTTTTTTTTCCCCTGATGTTTCAGTTGGGAATATCAAAGAGGAAATCAGGCAAAAATGCCGGGAGCCCTGTGTGGATGAACAAGGAGCTCATGGACAAACTCAGACACAAAAAAGGAAGCCTGCAGAGGATGGAAGAAGGGACAGGTAGCCTAGAAGGAATACAGAGAGATTGTCTGAGGAGCCGGGGATCAGGCTAGGAAAGATAAATCCTGGAAGAATTAAACCTGGCCAGGGGCATAAAGGGCAACTTGGAAAGATTCTATAGGTATGTTGGTGATTAGAGAGAGATAAGGGAAAATGTGCTCCAGAGGGCTCCAGAAATAGGAGGTCTCATTGCCTGTGCTCCAGACACACTGCCCAAGTTGCAGAAAGCAAAGAGAGGAACTGAGAGAATGAAGAACTACCCATTGTCAAAGATTAGGTTTGAGACCATCTGAGAAAACAGAAGGTCCATGGGGCCTGATGAGATACAACTGCAGATCCTGAAAGAAGTGGTGAAATTAATCACTAAGCCACTGTCCATCATATTTGTGAAGGCATGGCACTCGAATGAAGCCCCCACTGACTGAAGAAGGGGCTGCATAACACCCGTTTTTAAAAAGAGAAATAAGAAAGACCCAGGGAAGTGCAGTCTTACCTCAGTGCCAGGCAAGATCATGGAGCAGATTATCCTGGAAACTGTATTAAGGCACATGGAAAATAAGGAGGGAATTGGTGACAGACAACATGGCTTCACTAAAAGCAAATCACACCTGACCAATTTGGTGGCCTTCTGTGATGGGGTTACAGCTGTGGTGGATGAGGGAAGAGAAACTGACATGATGTGATTGGATTTGTGCAGAGAATTTGGTAGTGTGCTGAACAATATGCTTGTCTCTAAACTGGACAGACATTGATTTGATGGATAGACCACTCAGTGGATAAGGAATTGGCTGGATGGCCACACTCAAAGAGCTGCAGTCAATGACTGTTTTTGTCCAAGTGTCCAAGTTGTGGTTCAAGTGTCAACCTGTGATGAGTGCTGTTCCCCAGGGGTCAGTACTGGGACCGGTACTGTCCAACACCTTTGTCAGGGACATGGACAGTGGGAGCGAGGGCACTCAGAAAGTTTGGTGACAGCACTGAACTGTGTGGTGCAGTCACATGCTGGAAGGTAGGAATGCCATCCTGAGGCACCTGGACAGGCTGGAGGGGTGGAACTGTGCGAACCTCATGAAGTTCAGCAAGGCCAATGTCATGGTTTAGCATAGGTTGGGTTTTTGGTTAAAGAGGGCTCCATCAGCCACGGAAGTGATTCTTTGCAGAGAGGTGCTTACAGCTTCCTCCAGACCCAATAGAACCGAACAATGGCTAGTCTGAATATTAAAACTTTTTAAAGCCATTTAAGAAGCTTGACACGCCTCTGTGATCTACATTTAAGAACGAACAAAGCCCAGGAAAGCTCTCTCCAGGTAACTGGGGGCCCGCGGCGAGGCCCAGCAGGGCCGGGCCGGGCCCTGCTCGAGGCGGCCCAGCCAGGTCGGCCGTGGGGCGGCTTGGCTGAGATCTCAGCCGCTTCTGCTCGCTGGACACCCAGAGCAGCCCCCTCAGTCTGGGCCGGGCCAGCCAGGAGACAGCCACCCTGGAGCCCCCGCGGCCCTGCTCCGTGCGGGTGGCCCCGCAGTGTGGCCAGGCCAGGCCAGCCCTCACCCAGTGCAGCCGAAATTCATCTGAGGCCACTGCCCGGCAAAGATCGTGTGAGCAACAGCAAGAGGTGAATTCCAGCTGCAAGGCCTGGGTGAGATCAACCCTTTTAGTGCTGTAAGATTCCTCCAGAGCAGATGAAGCCTGCAGACATCAATACTCTCCCGAGTCAGAGGAAGAGGAAAAGTGAAGGCACGTGAAGGAAACACCATAAAAACACCAAAGTCAGGGAAGAAGGAAGACCTGAAACCCTGAGGGAGGAGAAAGAGGAGGTGCTTCAAGCCTAGAAGCTGAAATTCTGTTGTAAAGCTATGGCGGTGATGGACTGTGAGACATCAGAGCACCCATTGTAATTTCGTGAAAGCATGGGAGGTGGAGCGTTCAAACTGTACTTGTGAGCAAAAGTACCTGTGCTGAAATATGGAAATGTTGAAGTAGCTGTGATTTGATGAGAAGCTTGAACAGAGAGAGATGAAAGTGATGAAGACCGTTGCTTCCAGGGAAGAAGAAGACCTCTGTTCCTAGAGATGAAGATGCTCCCAGAGATGGGTGAAGAGAACGTTTGCTTCTGAACAGCTCATCCTTAAAATGGTACCCCAGTATCTCAAGATTGGACCCTCGAAAGCAGTTGTGGGGAAAGCTGTAAGGGAAGGGACTTTCACATATGAGCAGAGAACCAACCCATGCAGCTGTCTTGCTGTGATACCAAAGCCATGAGACAACTGTTTCTTGTGGAGATGTTTCCATAGCATGAGCACTCTCCTCTCCCTAAGTGAACTGAAAAAGATTATTATAGAGGTGGTAAACTGACTGAAAAAATCTCAAGGGTTGTTTTTTTACGTTGTCAGTGGGAGAAGGGAGAAAGGTGGGGGGAGGAGAAGTCTTCCGGAGGTTTAGTCTGACTTTTTTCCCTTTCTTTTCGGTCTGTTAATAAACTTTATATTCTTTTAAGTTTTGTGCCTGCTTTGCTTTCTCCTAATTCTTATCTCACAGAAGGAAAATAAGTAAGTAATGGATATTTTGATCCAAACCACTACACTTCATTGGTGTTTTTGCCCGATTTGGACAAATTTGGAGGAAAATATCCTCTGATAGAAGGCAGGTTACAACCAGCCCTCCCCCACCAGGTTCAGGAAAAAACAATTTTCCTCGAAGGAAAGTGAAAGAGATAAAAACTATTTATTTAACAAACACACAGGAAAAGGATAATAATGCTAAATAATAAAACTTCTTGCTGTGGAGAGAAAACCTGGGAAAATTTCAGAGTCCCTCCTTAGGTAGTCTCTCTCCTCCTCCTCGGAGCTGAGATGGGGTGGGCCCTCCTCCAGGGCCTTGATGAAAAAAATCCTCCCAATGTCTTCTGATGTTGAAACAGTCCAGAAAAAAAGAAGAGAAAAAACCAAAGTCCCAGGAAAAACAAAGTTCAACTCTCCGTCTCTCTCTCCAGAGAAAAGAGGCTGAAAGCTGGCTGAAAAGCAAGCAAGCTGCTTCCTCCGCTCTTGCTGCTGTTAGAAGAATGCAGAGGAGTCTGTGTGTATATCTCTGTGTCCTTGAACAACTGCTTTGAAAAGTTTTGCTCAGTTTTTTTCCTCTCCCCCCTCAGAATCAGTTTAAAGGCACAGAAAGACACAAAATTAATTTTGGGCATTGGGCAGTGATAGGGGATACACATCATAAAGTCACCCCAAGACAGCCAAGTGCTAGGTCCTGCAGCTGGGTCAGGGCCATCCCAATCAGAAGTAAAGAGAATAGGAGAGCAGCAGAGAATAGGAGAGCAGCCCTGGGGAGAACTTGGGGGTGTTGGTGGATGAGAACTCCACATGACCCAGCCATGTGCACTGGCAGCCCAGAAAGCCCCAACCATGTCCTGGGCTTCATCTGAAGCACCATGGGCAGCAGATTGAGGGAGGGGATTCTGCCCCTCTGCCCTACTCTTGTGAGGCCCCACCTCTAGTGCTGCATCCAGCTCTGTGGTCCCCAAGGACCTGTTGGAGCGAGTCCAGAGGAGACTATAAAACACCACAAGGGCTGGAGCGCCTCTGGGTACAGGCTGAGAGAGCTGGGGTATTCAGCCTGGAGAAAAGTCCAGGGAGGTCTTAGAACCCCTTCCAGTGCCTAAATGGGGCTAATAAGAAAGATGGTCATTGGAACTTTCTAGTGGGGCCTGTAGCAGTAGAAACCATGTGTTTAAACTAAAAGAGGGCAACTTAGGTTAGATATAAGGAAGAAATCCTTTACTGTGAGAGTGGTGAGGTCCTGGCACAGGCTGCCCAGAGAATCTGGGGCTGCCCCATCCCTGGAAGTGTTCCAGGACAAGTTGGACTGGGCTTGGAGCAACCTGGGATAGTGGAAGGTGTCCCTGCCCATGGTGGGGAGTAGAATGAGATGAGCTTCCAACCAAAGCCATTCTGTGACTCTGTGATAATATTGGAACACTTTTAAAGTTAACCCAGATGAAAAAAATAATTGGCTTTTTTATTTTTTTCAATACAGGATATCATTACTGTGTGTTCAGAAGTGTGCAGGCAATTGATGTGTCCAGTTATTTCATTTCTGTTGTGTGCGTAAGCTACTAAGAGCAAAAATGCTACTCTGGCTCTTTTTTAGGGAGGAAAGACAGTCATCTTCCATTAACCTATTAAAGTGCTGATAGCTCTTTCTAATGTCTGTAGAACTGTTCAAAGAACAACTGCCAGTTCATTGATGTGCTAATACAAGCTAATAGAAACACCTTGTGTGATTTTAGATAGGGCTAGAAGGCATGATTAATCAGCTGTGTCTGATGCCCCAGCACTGACTGGGAGATATAGCTTAGGACCTGATTATGCACTGAATGGAATCCAATAACTGAGGCATTACTAACTAGCTGAGATCCAGGTAAGTGTGAAAATACTATGCCATCATACTACTCATCTCTAATTTTAAGAAATGTAATTTAGAACTCTTTTTGTATAACAAGCCTGCAATTTGAATAAACTTTTCACTTCTCTTCCCATCTCTGTATTCTGTTATTTATTTGTTGCATTACAGCAATGCAGAGGACAGGTGCTCTTTCTGTAGACACACATAAAAATACAAAACAGTTTGAAATATGTTTGTACTTCATTCTGTTGCATGTGGTAAAGACACAGACATTAGAATAAACTAGCACACAAAGACATCTGCCCTTTGATGAAATGTTACCTTCAGCTCCATGTGGTCAGCTGGCAAAAGTGAATCAGAAGAGGCAATGAGCAAATAGATCTGTTTAAAGGGAAAGTCATGTGGAAATAAGTTCCAGTCATTTGGACACATCTACTGGGTCTGGCTGTTTGCTCTTTGGCCTGAGAAGAGGCAGCAGTCACCATGGAGGAATCAGCTAAGTCCTAATATGGGATTTAATGATACTGCTCAAAGCACAAAGACCAGCTCACTGTGGAGCCAGGAGAATTTATGTGTCTGACTCATCTGTGGAATGGGGAGGAAGGTTTATAAAAGTGCTTGGGGCTCTTCTCACTGGATGTTGCACAAAAACATAATGTGTAGATGATGCAGACTCAAAAAGATTAGTATTGAAAGTAAAAACCCTCAGAATTTCTTCTTTGTGGATGAGGAACTGAAAAATAGTCGTGACACCAAACTCCTGTGTTTTCTTGGTCCTGATTCCAACATGAATGCTCAGATAGTCTGAGCTACCTAAACTTTATTCATATTCTGCACTGTATAGAGGGCAAGTAGAAAGGCAGAAGAAACAGTTGAAGGTCAAACCCTGCTCTTGCTCTGCCTCTGCACACAATAGAGGTGCAATGAGCTCGAGCCAGTGAACTCTGAGGTGATTGATCCAATCTCACCGTACTTGAGCTGTATGCTCCTAAAAGAGCACAGAAATAGCCATAAAAACCTAAATCACTGGGAATTTTACATTTCAGAAGACACCCTCTTATGACAGCTGGTGAGGGGTCAGTAGCTCTGACCAAGGAAGAGGTGACCGGTCCAGAGAGATGGTCCCGAAAGGAATCGCCTTCCCAAGGTCCGTTGTCTTCCCTCAGCTGCTGACTAGGAGGGCCCGTGCAGAAGCTGTCAGCTCTTTAGTGATTGTCAGCTTGTGATTTCAGCTCAGCTCTGCAGGGCAGCCTCCAGACCAGACCAGAGAGAGACGAGAGGCTCGTGTAGCTGTTCTGCACGAAGTAGCTTTATTGGTCCGTACTCTGGCGAAGGGGAGCCAGGGATGAGCATCTCTCTGCCCTTGCAGATGTGGGGGTCTAGCTTTTATAGGGATAGAGGGGGTGGGTGTCAGAGGGTAAAGGCCAATGGGCTACAAAGAATCTGCATAGGGTCTCCCAGAGGATTCGGGGTCTGTCTTCTCACCATAACTGAGAAGCGGTTGCCTTTCCAGAGGAGTTCTGCTGGGAGATTGCTCCATCTCCTTAGCTCAGCAGACATCCCTCCAGGGCAGTGGCTGGGCATACCCTACACCCTCTTTACTTGGAAACTAAGGGCTCTTTTAACTGTGATATTAACTATTTTCTTAATTCATAGAATCAGAGAATCATAGAATGATTTGGGTTGGAAAGGACCTTAAAGACCATCAAATTCCAATTCCCATTCCCCTGACAGGGAAAGCGACACCTTTCACTAGACCAGGTTGCTCAAAGCTCCATCCATACTGGCCTGGAACACTTCCAGGGATGTGGCAGCCACAGTTTCTCTGTTGCATGCTTCCCCACCCTCATAGTCAAGAATTTTATTCCTAATATTTAATCTAACCCTGTCCTCTTACAGTCTGAAGTCTTTCCCCCTTGTTCTGTCACTCCAGGCTCTTGTAAAATGTCCCTTCCCATCTAAATTGTAAGCCCTCTTAAGGTACTGGAAGGCTGCAACTGGGTTACCCCAAAGCCTTCTCTTATCCAGGATGAACAATCCCAAGTCTCCCAGCCTTTCCTCAAAGCAGAGCTTCTCCATCCCTCTGATCAACTTGGTGGTCTCCTCTGCACTTGCTCCAGCAGCTCCATATCCTTCCTGTGCTGGGACCCCAGAGCTGGATGCAGTGCTCCAGGTGGGTCTCAGCAGAGCGGAGCAGAGGGGCAGAATCCTCTCCCTCCCCTGCTGCCCACGGGGCTCTGGATGCAGCCCAGGACACATTTGGCTCTCTGGGCTGTGAGTGCCATGGCCGGGGCACGTCCAGCCTCTCACTCACCAGCACCCTCAAATCGTTGGCAGGGCTGCTCTAGGTCTGTTCATCCACCAGCCTGGACTGACACTGGGGTTGAGCCAAATAGCATGAGAGTTAGCTCCAGATTAAAACAGCCAATGAACATGGAGGTGTCCAGGTGCACCTCCTGCTGCGATCAGTGGTGGTTTAGAACTCAGCTGTTCACACAGAGATACCCAGAACCATCTGAGATGTCCTCAGGCATGGACTAACTGACTTTCAGAATTGTTCCCATATAGCAGATGCCATCCTCCACAAAGGTTTCCTGTCCCCAGAGACCTGCATGTAGGTAACTAAAGCCTGACACCATCACTAGTTTGGTGAATGGCTCAATCTCCACTGAATATATGAAGCAGATCCCCACTGACCTGTGAACATCCTCATTCAGGTGTCTTAATCTTGAAATAAATCTCATGCAGGTTAGAGTCAGTCTTTGAAAACAATAGGTAGGTTGTGAACTCATTATCTTCTGCGTGTTAAATTCAAAGGATTTTGAAAAATACAGTTACTTTTTACTGTTTCATAAAACAAGTTGCACTTAATTACTCACTTGGAGCTCAGCCTCTAAGAATCATTTCTGTACATATCCTGACAGTAATTCTTCTCTATAGGGAACTCCTTTTGTTGTCTTAATAATTTTATGGAATAAGATTACACCCACACTGTTTCAAAAGCAGCCCTAAGGCCTAATTTGCCAGCTGTCCTCAATGTCTACTGTCATGTGGGGCTAGTAGTTAGGTTTCAGATGACCACCTGGTGCAAGAAGAGGGAAAACCTTTAATTTGCCTGCTGAGTTGAACTGCTCTCTGGTGCAACATAAATGGAGCTTCAGAACCTAAGATATAGGTTGTCAAAACCTGCTACTTCTCTAAATGCCCACAGTTGATGCTTTATTCCCTTACCAGCTGACTAGTTGATGGAGGGAAAGGACATAATTCTTGATCTCAGACCTCTTCTTATTCCTTTCTTCTAACCCTGAACAGATCCATAAGTGAACTGTAAGGTAAAGAGCAGCCCTTACTATGCACATTTTCTTTTCATAGGCTATTCACTGTCACTGCTCGACACAAATGAGTGGTTCGTGCTTACAAAAGATGACACAAAAGCGTAAAGAATTCTCTGTTTAACAATAATTCTGATCAAAATGTCAAAAGCTTATTCACTGCTTTGTGTCAAACCTTGGAAATAATTGGCTTTTATGAAGAGAAGGCCATGATGCATCAGTGGTTCCCTGGGCAATTTCAGTGTCAAGTATGAACACCTCTGTGGAGTTTAAATACCTTTTCTTTAAAGCCAGCTGAGTATTTGCCATGTTAGTCCACTGCTCCAATAAGCTCAGTCTCTGTTCATGCCGATTTGTTGCCAAGGCACTCCCTTAGCAGGAGATGTTCCTGCTTTGCAGTGCTGCAGGCCTGGCACGGTGACAGCTGTGTCCCCAGGGAACTGTCACAGGTGTCACAAAGAGAGGAGGAATGCGCAGTGCATCCCAAAGTCCTAAATGCTTAAGAAGAAGAGAGAACAATAAGGTTACCTCTCCCCATCCCTCTATTCTTGCAGGTTTACTTCCAGTCATATAGTCTCCAAACTAATTAGAAAGGTGTGAGCCTTAGGTCCTCACCTCTTCTCAGGGGGCAGCTGTTGCACAGGCCACACTGTTAGAACACTGAGTGAAGATATAATTTCAGTTTGGAATGATGAGAAACAAGGAAGAAAGGAAAAAATTCCACACTGTTTTACTTTTTCAGGGTACTCAACTATCTTGGCAATATTTATAAGTGGTTTAAAGAAAGTAGACGTTTTGGCTGTCCTCAAAGAATCATAGAACCTTTAAGGTCAGAAAAGCCCTTTAGGATCATCAAGTTCAACCATTAGCCCAGCACTGCCATATTCACCACTAAGCCGTGTCCCCAGGTGCCACAAACACATGGCTTTTGAACATTTCCAGGGATGGCAATTCCACCACTTCCCTGGACAGCTTGTTCCAGTGCCTGACCACCCTTTCAGTGAAGAAATTTTGCTAATATCCAACCTAATCATCCCCTGCCACAGCTGAGGCTGTTTCCTCTTGTGTCATTTGTTACCCGGGGAAGACTGACCCACAGCTTTCTGCAATCTCCTTTCAGGGAGTTGTAGAGAGCAATAAGGTCCCTCCTCAGCCTCTTTTCTGGTCTAAAACACACCGTCCATACTCCCTACTTGTGGAAATAAAAAAAAAAAAAATCCACCAAGTAACACTGGCCACTTCTTTTCCACAATTAATTTACAAATACTTCAATTCTCTCTGACTCTCTGAGCTTGGTGCAGATGGATATAGAAATATGAATACTAAGATGATGGTTAACCAGGAACAAGGAAAGATCAAATTCAGACTTCTGTTGGACCACCAGGAGAGAGGAAAGGATGAGAAAGAACTTTGTACAGATTGATTAAAAGAAAAACTACCATAAAACTCCAAAGCAGAGACAAAAAAGACCCAAAAACCAAACAACAACCCTGAATGAGTAACAGCTGCAGAACTGAAAAAAGAGACTGAAGAGGGAGAAGAGTTAATAATATTTCTTCATGCACTGGTCATTAAAACAACAATGTAGAAAGATTTAGAGCAGAGAAAGAACAGCAGCAACAGGATCAGAAGATCTCCTTGATGCAGAGAACTTCAATGATAGTCTTTTTCATGAGCTTAAAGAGGACAAAAGTAGGCATATAGCTAGAAAAGGATAATGATTCATTAGTTTTCCCATGAGGAAAGAATAACTAAATATATCTGTATTTACTATGAAAAAATATCTATGGTGGGTTGATCCTGACTGGATGCCAGGTGCCCATCAAACTGCTCAAACAGTCCCCTCCTCAGCTGGACAGAAGGGAAGAAAATAAGATGATAAAAATTGTTGGGGTTCCTCCCCTCCTGCCATGTACCCCTGGGAGAGGGGCCCTGGGGGGGAGACACGAGGTTTCCCTGCCCCTGGTCAGCCTCGTTCCCCATTGGTTGTTTTGTGTTCCCCTGCGCGGGCAAGGACCCTCGGGTCCCGTGATTGCAGCAGTTTCCTCAGCATCCTCAGCCATGGAGCTGGGAAAATAAACATCTCTGAAAATATCTACCAAGAATCAGTCTATACATGTTCTTTCCACGGGCCTCGTTGTCTGATACACGTGTTGCAGTACCCACACTGTAACAAAAAATCATCATGGTTCAAGGTATTTTAGTACAGCAAAAGCAAAAAACATTACACAGAAGCATGGGAAAGCAGAAAATTTATCCTTTACTTCCCATCGGCAAGGTGATGTCCAGAGACAGAATCAGAGAAGCACAGAAAAGTTTGGGTTGTAAGGGACCTCTAAAGGTCGTCTTGTCCAACCCCCTGCATTGACCAGGGATCTTTTTGACATTTTTAACTGTCCAACCTGTCTTTCATGGGAAGTTATGCTTCAGTACACGTAAGACAAATGTAGTAATGAAGAACCCCCTTGTCTCCTTTCTCCTCACTTTTATTGCTGAACAGATGTCAGATGGTATGGAATGTCCCTTGGGTCAGTTTGGGTCTGTGTTCCTGGCTGTGTCCCCTCCCAAGATCTTGCTCATCTCCAGTGGTTTAGGGGGATGTTGGAGAGATGTCACTGGTGCTGTGCCAGCGCTGCTCAGAGTAGCCAAAACACTGGGGTGTCATCAACACCTTTCTGGCTCCCAGTGCACAGCACAGCACTGGGAGTGCTGCTGTGGGGAAAATTAACTTCACTCCAGCCTGACACAATACAGCAGGTAAAATAGAAAATTACAAGGAAAGGTTGCAACTACAGCCCATAAAATCCATTAAACTATATGAATTGAGCTTTGTGAAGTCAGTGAAAGTCAAGAAGCAGTGGTGATGGTAAAAGAGGAGGAATGGAAGGTCTTGTGTGATTGTAATTACAGGTACAGAGCGCCTTCCTTTCCTCTTTTTTATCCTCACCATCACAGGTACATACCTGTAATCACAGGTACATAGAGAAAACCCCTCCTAAGTGTACTTGTTATTACAAAAGTACTATAGGAGAAGAGTGTGTTAGGTTAAATTTTAGAAAAAAAAAAAAAGGAAAAAACTAGCATTTCAGAACTCAAGGGATGTAACTTAGGCAGACTACCCTTGAAACAATTCTTTTCATTGGAGGTTTTTAAGGATAAGTTATATGAAGTGAGAATTCAGTTGTGCACTTTCACAGGGACCTGTGCTGTGGCTCAGAGGACTGTGTATGAGCTCTCACATGATCATCCTGAGCCTTGTGCTGCAAAGGGGATGTTCCCATCTCAGTGACAGGACACCTTTGGCTGGTGTGGCTGCTGCTGCTTACACAGCATGTACGATGCCCAGAGCTCATGACAGGCTCTTGAGAAAAAAAACAAGCCTTCAAGGCAACAGACATGATGCTTGGTTTTTAAATTATTTGTTGGGTGAACATGGGATTTAATTTTTAGGAATATTTAGGAGCACCTTATTGCAGCACTGCATGACATGAGCAATCAGGAAACCTTTTCTTCAGAAAGAAAATTACTGCTGAAGGGATGAGCCCTAACGGAGTAATTGACACATTTGCAAAATTGAAGAAAAACAACCCATTGATCCTCATCCCACTTACATCCACAAGGCAGCAAGAAAGTCAAGCTGCAGATTGCTGTATTAGCTGGAGAAGAGCTTGATTTGCTCTTCTGCATCCATTTTGGGATAACTGTTCTTATTGGAATTCTGTCTGACTGTGCAAGGTGAGATGGTTCAATTATTTAATCATGCCATCACTCTCAATTTGAAAGGCCAGTGCTAGAACAAATGTGCTTTCTGTTTAATTTATACCAATACTTAACCTAGTTGGTCTGTTCCCTGTTTGCGTGTCTTCAGTAATGTATCAGAATGTAATGGTTATTTCCTCCATTTTTATATCTGTCAAATTTTATGACTCTCATATTCCGTGGGTGGCTCTGAATATGAAAGGTTTGCTCACCTCTATGTGCTTTTTCCACAGACACAAAGATCCTGGGGGAGTGATGGGAAACAGAGATCACTTTAAGTCTGTCCCCTTTCATACTGAGAGGCAAAGATTTTTCAGTTTTGTTATACATCTGCAAGTAATTTATAAATGCTTGTCCTGGCTGATTATTTCCATAGTAATTAGTTTCATTTTGCAAGTATGCTAGCTTTCTGTCAGTATTCTAGTGACTGAAAGCCTTTCAAATACAGGATTTTTCCTGTGTTATACAGCCTAATATACAGCCTAATAACACTTTCAGTTTCTGCTATAGACCTTTTAAGAATTCTTTTTGATGGCCACTTAAAGTTTGAGTCTTCTTATAGAAAGTAAAATATTAACAGCAGAAATCAGGGCAAGAAGACAAGAAAAGCAGTTAGTTAGTTAGTTAGGTTAGTTGTTGGTTTTGCTAGAGAATATCCTTTACTTAAAGTCTACTTAATGAAATGTCACACAGAAATACTGAAAAAGGTAAAATTGAGATGTGTTTGGAGAAACCTCACAAGTGAGACTAAGAAAGAATTTGTAGGGTTCCTATATGTAGCTATGAGGATCCAAATATTATTTACAGACTCACAGAATGGGTCCCCACAGAAGGGACCACAGTGGGGTCATCTGGTCCCACCTCCCTGCTCCAGCAGGGCCATCCTAGAGCACAGGGCACAGGATTGTGTCCAGAGGGTTCTGGAATATCCCCAGTGAGGGAGACTCCACACCCTCTCTGGACAATCTGTTCAGGGCTCAGTCACTGCCCAGGACAGAAGTTCTGCCTCATGTCCAGGTGGAACTTCCTGGGATCAGTCCCTGCCCATTCCTCTGGTGCCACTGCTGGGCCTCTGGAGCAGAGCCTGGGCCCTGCTCTGAGCCCTCCCTGCAGACAGGGACACACAGGGATTGGGTTCCCTCTCAGACCTCTCTGCTCAAGGCTCAGCCTCTCCTCAAAATAACATGATCTCTAGGGTGATTGTGGAGTTGTGCTACATCATTCCTGGAAACAAAAACACACACATATGGACCTGAGGCAGGATGGGAAATTATTCTTATTAATTAATTAATATCAATGGAAAATTTTGATATAATGTATACTATACCAAAAATGAAATTCAGCTATACATTGTTTTAAATTTTAAAAACAAGAGGTTCCGATTTATAAAAGACAAAAAATAGTTCTAATTCCAAAATACCCTTCCATATTTTCTAAAAACATAGATATTTTCTAACATATCCTAAACATCTATTGATATAAGTCCATATTTAGAGAGAAAAACAAGACATATAAATGAAATTAAAAATAAATGGAATAGGTTGTAAAATATATACTTCTACCTTATTATGTTTCTGATACACTCTTGGTATTTCACAGAATTAGCTTTGCACAGGATCTGGAATAACTTTTATCAACCATCCTCAAAAGATTTTTCATTTGACTGGGATAATAAAACTTCCTGAAATAATGTTCCTGGAAATCATGAGCAAAAAATTGAAATCCCACTGTAATCAAAATGTGTCTTTACATTATGACAACAGTGTTTCAGAGAAACTGCAAAGAAAGAGTAGTCAGGCAAAGGGATGAAGCTCTGACAATATTTTGGCATCCTCTTGGGACATTTTGGAGTAAAATATTTTGAACTTGTTTTTGAAGAAACTGTTCAAAGCCATGCTTCTTCCTCTATATCATAATTTTTAAACAAAGGCTGAAATCTAAACATTTCAAAACATTAAAAAATATGATTTTGAAGACATCATGCTAATGCTTCAGATTTGTTATAATTTTAAGAAAACAGACTGAAATCCAGAGAGCAGTATTGTGTTACTTCTCCGTAGTGTCACTTCCCAGCTGCTTCATGGCCGTGATTGATCTTCAAACCCAAAAATACTCAAACAACCACACTCCACATCCTAGCAGTCTTTCTTCCTGTGCACTTCTGTATGGAAATGGAAATGGCTGGAGTTATATCTCTTCAGTTCTGTGACATTAGTTTGCCTAGAACTGTACCTGTTCTGACTCCGTGCCCGTTGTGTTCCACATCTGCTCTGTATTGCTGTGTCAAACAAAATTGAGGAAACACCACAGGGAACAGATTAGAGATTATTAACTAAAGCAAGTCAGGTGAACTGGTGCTCAAAAGGTCTGTCTAAATGCACCATTTATTTCTGAATAATTAATAATTAAACAAAAAAAAAAAAAAGGCAGATTAAATCTGTGATTGAAGAAGAATGATCAACTCCAATATTTTTCAAAGAGGTGACAGAAAACTATTAGCACTCTAATTTTAATGATTACTTTCCTTTGGTTTTAGGTACAACACAAACTTTAGTTTCCAACTGTTATGACAAGAATATTAAGGCAGCATGTTTTCTCATCTAGTGACAGCAATCCAGCTCTCTTGCATGGCAGTCCACTGGTGCTGTGAAGCAGATGGGAGGAGAACCACTGTGTGACTCTTTAACAGAGCAAGGAAGACACAGGAGAGGCTTATTTCAGTAAAATCCGTGTGTTGACTTGTGTTTGGACCAGATACATGATCCCAGACCAGGGCCACATGATGGAAAATCTCTTGTGAGTACAGCAGAGTCACACTCACGCAATGTGAGTTCAAAGGAAGTTTGAAATAATATTTGGTAAGGGATGGAGAACAGAGACTGCAGCTGTTTGCCCAATAAAACAAATTCAATATCCAAATGAAATTGGAACATACAATCAATATCGGCCTAGCAAGAAAAAAACCAGTAATCTTATAGCTCTTTGGAAAAGGCATAGCTTTGTTCACCTTCTGGTCATGCTGCAAAGCCATCTGTTTTTCTTCTATTTTGTTAAAGATTTTGAGGAGAGTGTAGATTGAGCTTCCTATGCTGCAGTGATGACCTATTATTGTTTGTCTCTGCATGATGCTATTATTTCAAAGTAATGAAATTATTTCATAGGAATAAGTATGCAGGAAGGACTGCAGAGGAACAAGGAGTACAGAGCATTGTTTTTGCAGAAATAAATGAACTGGTATAAAAGGACCACATAATTAAAAGTGCAGGCCAGTGGAAATGGCAACTTCAAATGTTCCTGAGAGTTGCACAGAGACTTGCCATGGATTTTATATACATGGCAGCATTTGTAGAAAAAAGGGAGACCTAGATTCAGTATGATTTTAACTTCTTATTTTTCTATGAAATTCAACATAATTAATGATATTTATAAACATTTCTCTTTTGTTTTCGATCCTTTCCTCTACCCTTAAGTGAATTGAATTTTCCTGAGGTATTTTAAGACCTAACAACCTAGTTAAACAGTACATGTCATCCTTAAATTCAGAGTCAAACAGAGATTAAAAGCTACTGTTGGAAGTTCTTCAACCCCAGGGAGCTCTTACTTTGAAGAATACAGAGGCTCTAGAAGGCCATGAATTACGTAGGTAGATCAGAAAATGGAAATTTGAGAAGAAAATTGTTGTTGTCTTCTTCAAGTGTGAAAAGTTAAGCTGCTCATGGAGGGCTTGACTGGAAAAGTGGGACAGAAAGAATGGGGAAATGGAGAGCTCAGGACACAAAAGACCACTGAGATGATGTGGGAAAAAAAAAATATCCATCTGCAGAAAAGAAGATGAAGCAAAGGAGAAATGCCAGAAAGGGGCCTAATACTTTGTTCAAGAAAGAGAAGAAAATGAGGATAGACTGCTGTTTTAATTGAATATCTTGTCAGTTTCAAGCATGAGCTTCACTAAATTAACTAAGAAAGAAGGGATTTTTTTAGATATAGGAGTAAAACTTGATATCCACTGCTCTTGGAACAAAATGACAAAATGTCACATATGTAACCTTATCTCTGCAGAGCCTAGATTGCAAGCTTTTATTTGGGCTTATGAGGCATTTCTCATGTTCTGTGAGTGACAAGGATATTGCCTATCTATTTATGTCTTTCTGCACAGTATCTGTCACTGACTCTACATTTAACCACCATGGCTTTCAAAAATGGCAAAGTCTAAATGGCAAGGTAGAAAATTTTGAATTTTTTTCTTGGTGCATTTTGCATGCCAGTAGAGGAACAGACATGATGCATTTCAGCTCCTAATAAAGGCTTCACAAGAGGTCAAAAGCACACCAAAAAAATGCAAAATACTTAGACCAAAGTAATATTTTCTGAGTGATGACTGCAAAACAACAGGTATAAGTGCAGAAAAGATTCAGTGGCAAAAAATCTTTCCAGTGCCATGTGAACACAGCAAGTACAGACGCATAACAAAGTTATACTCTGATTATTTTCTTCTAAATAGATTTTTAAAACCAGGCCCATTAGTTTACTTGTGTACATGGAAAATAACTGATTTTAAAAGATAATCCTATCCAGAAGGTTTGCAAATGGTTTCAGCTATTCTTTCCATTCTCTCAGCACAGATTTAGATGCAGGAGATGTTGTAAAGAATGCTAAGGCTGTCAATAATCACAAACATCCCCTCCGTATTTTCTGCCCTGCTTGGATTCCAAGCAGTTAAAAACTCTCTGAAAGTACACCGTGCTTCCAAATGAGAGCTTCCAAAGTGAGCCTCGCAGAGATCCAAATGTGCCATTTAATATAATTCCTCGCCCGCTGCTGAGCCATCCGCGGTGGGCGCGGTAACGGCCTCCCCGCCACGGAATGCTAATGTAATGTACAGCCCTGCCATTTGGAAATTTAACTGGGAGTCAACTTTCAATAAGTCATTTCTGCTTTCTGATAGGAAGGTTTTCTTTCAAAATGGACCTATTTGTGTAAATTGCAGGCAGGCCTGGCTTGCACAGTTGAGGGAAAGAAGGGTAGTGCTTTTTATAGAGTGAGCTATTGGGTAGATTCACATTTGACACAGAGTGCGCTGAGTTATCAACTTTCTCCAAGGGCAATCATATATCTTGTGCATCCAGAGCCAAATTAAATCTGACATTTCATTTAAAGCCTGAGACACCCTGATGCTAAAGCAGAGCATGAGTGGTAAGAGTAGGAGGGCGTTCAGTTTTTCTGGATGGATGTTTCTGTTCCTGCCCTGCTTGTCTGGGTGGTGGATAAGGTCTAATTGCCCACCATCATCCTGTATTTTAGCCAGATGGAAATCTCAGATTTAATTCTTTTCCAATGACACTCTGCCTATGTTTGTTGTTGCCTGGCAATGTTAAAGAGGACTAATCTGAGCTAGCTTCAGATGGCATCATAGCCATCATTATTTATGTAGCATGTTGTGAAGGTTTCTTTGGTTATCCTCACAGCCCTCACATCAAGCCTGGTAGTTTGTAGATGAAAATGCAGTCCCTGCATTTCCCAATCTCATTCAGTTCAAAATCTTTATACCTCGTTCTAGATGTTCATTGCAGCCAATCTTTTTATGCTGTCAACCTCAAATTAAACGGACAGACTCTTTTGCTGAGGTGGTGGATGGGTAAAGGTCACCAGGATGGGTAAGGCAGAGGTAGTATAAAAAAATTTGTCCTTCATTACAGCCATGGAAATATTCTGTTTCCTGCCCAGTTTGTGATATTTATTGAAATAGACTCATAAATTCTCAAAATTTACACAGTATTACCCAGGAGTCCTAGGATATAATTTATATTTATGGAACTAGGCTGAAATTCTGTGTTCATTCCACTTTTATTATGTTATTTTCCAGCGAAAACTGGATCAATAGCGATGACCCAGTCCCAACAGAAACATCCACAGCAGGATGTAATTTCCTAGGTATTTCATAGCAGAATTACTTCTGTATTTTTATACCTCCTCAGCCACGCCATCCTGGGTGTGTTGTGAATATCACTGTATGCAACATGACTGTTATGAAGGAGTATTTTTTCCGATTAAGAATATTGTTCATGGCAGCAAATGCCATTGCTAAGGGTGAGAAGGCCCTTTATACATGCCTCTATTGTTTTCTTCATTATACTTCATTTCACGTGTCACAGGCATGCACACCTCATACATCTTAATTACTTGATTATTGTCCAAGATGGAGATATCTTCCCTGCCTCTAAGGTGGGGGAAGTTGTGAGGAGTGGGAATATGAACAGAAATACAGGAATTCGCACCTTTTATATTTTTTTTCTTCACATTTCTTTCCTAATTGATTTTTCAAAAGATAATTTTTGTGGGTGTTGTGTGAGCTGCTCTCATTAGGAACCCATTGATTGTTAACCATTACTATTTCTTCAAATCTTGGAAATGGGAGAGAAAAGATAGATGGGAGAAAAGAGGGTCAATATTTTATTGCTTTAATGTTTGCTAATTGCCCACTTCGGGCACTTCCTTTAACATTTTTTTTCAGATAAAAACCTTGGATTTTTTTTTTTTTTTCACAATGACCTCCTTGCTTTTATTAAGGTCAAAGAGGGAATGTTTATTCCTTCATGAAGAGCAACCTTGGATTGACTGAAAAGAATAATAGCTCATTCAAGCCTTTTATTGCAAAGTGGCCAGTCTTTCAATTGTGTCCTCACTAAGCCTTGTTGGAAAAAGCAGAAGCACTACTGTTCATTTAGCAACATCACCCACCACTGCATATTCTGTTGGACAGTCCCCGTTAGTTGTGAAGTTATTCCTTCACATGATTTCCTAGAAAGATTTCCAAGAAAGGGGAAACCTGCAAAATGCTGCTAAAATTACAAGTTCTCACTTTTCCTGTGTTGACAAAATTCATGTGAAACTTCTTTTCCAGGCTAAGGAATTTGGCATTGGCTCACACAAAAGCCTTTTGGCCTATTCTGAAGGACTCCTCAATTTTCACATTTCCCTTTCTGCCTTGCTGTCACTGCAAAGAATCTGTAGTTGTTAACATACTAGTACTACAGACCCTGGAGGTAAAATAAAGAAAAAAAACCCCAAATCCCATGTGGGAACCAAGAGAAGACACTGGGCAAAGCCCACAAGGACACCTAGGCATTCTGTGCCCAGCAGAGTTCCTAGCAGAGTTCCGTGTTCCTGTGGGGACGGTGGGAAGGGTTAGGCACCTACAGCTGGGTTTCCAGGCAGTCAGGGCAGATACTGAACACAGAAAGAACACCTCAACCACCACAAAAATATATTTGTGATTCCCTCCCACTGCTGGGTTTGGATGACAAAGCCTGGAGACCTGAATAAGGTCAAGACAGGCTTTCTTGAAATATCCCAACTCCAATTCCATCCCTGATTGGGAGCTCATGTTTCTTGTTTTTGGGGCTTTTTTAAACAAATCATCCCTACATATATTTATTTATTTGCTCACTGACACCTGAAATCTTGCTTCCTTTATTACACACTTGTGCAGGAAGAACAGAGGCACACACCTCTCTTTTTTTCTTAGAATCATAGAGTCACAGAATGGCTTGGTTTTTAAGGCATCTTAAAGGATCATCGTGTTCCATCCCCATGCCATGAGCAGAGACACCTTCCACTATCCCAGGTTGCCCCAAGTCCCATCCAACCTGGCCCTGAACATTCCCAGGGATGGGCCATCTGTTTTTCCTCTTCTTGCCAAAAGCTAGGCATTCCCTAGGAAACGGGAGTTCGAGGTTTAAAGCCCTTTTGCAAAGAGAGGTGTGGAAGATCATTTCTGTTCCGTCTGAGCATGCAGAGCACAGAGCTGGCTGGGAGTGGGATGTGGTGCTCCCATCAGCCTCATTACCAATGGAAATTGCTGTGGTTGCTCAGCTCAGTGCTTGTTGCATGCTGGAGGTGTGTTCTGAGTACATCTGCAGGGCAAGGCTTTTCAGAAGATTTAAGCATGAAAAGATGAAGGAATTCTATTTTGAGTCTCCTGCTGATGTTTTTTCTACTTTGGTTTGTCATGACAGGGAGAAATTAAATGACCTCAGTCCTTGTGTACTAAGGCAATTAAATTCTTTGTAAAGTTGAACCCCAGACACCTTTGTGCTTCTGTGCATCAGGTGCTGATACATACTCTTTTCAAGGCCATAAGCACTATCTGCAAAGGATCAAGAGATTTCATCTGGAATTACACACTCTGCCCTTGTTCTTTGCCCAGCAAAAGCTGCCACTGCCTCTCCACAGCTGCCAGTTTCACTTGCTCCTTGAAGGATGGCCTGGCTTTTAAGGGCATGTCTACATTGTCAGCTGCAGACAGACATGCTGTGCTCTGAACTGGAGCTGCCTTTCCCTGGGAGCTGTGCAGAGATGTAAATGCCAAACTGCTTGCCATGCTAATGAGTCCAGCTGAGTGACATTGTGTCCTGCCGGGCTTTAGGCACATGCATTCCTTCCAGGGAGAGCACTGATGTAGTGATCAACATCCATCTTAAAACAACATTATCTTGTTTGGTGTCAGGGAGAAAAAGTATTAGAGAGACAAATAAGATTTTAAAATGACAAACAGTGGGAATATATATTTAGTCTTATGTTTCCAATTTGACATGTCACTCTGAGTGAAGTTAGATAGGCTTTGATCCCCCAAATGGGACTTTTTTAATGTTCTAACAAAGCACCAGTTTTCTTACAGAGTGGAGCTTATGTTAGTGTTATGGTTCCCTTTATTTTTTGGAGATGTCCACAAGCCAACAGTGCAATCTTTAGGTTAATACAAACAGCATGAAACCTGATCTTGTTTCAAAACCAGACTGAGCAATACTGAACAAATATTCAAAGTGTAGGTCCTGTAAACACGATTCACCATGCTACAATAGATACTATTTTAGTGCTTAATTTGAGAATTATATGCTTTAAATCAAGCCTGGGATACCCACAGACCTTGCACTCGGTACCATGTGAATCTGAAGGGATTTCATGGCCTGGAGGAGAATGGAATAAAGCTGTTATGGCTCCTTACTTGGAGTACTACCCCTTGAGTGACTAATAGAAAAAACAGCTTTCAATTTTCATTAGGTAATTCATCTGACTGTTGCCTAAACTGCTCCCTAGAGAGAAACAGTTTTGGTAGTAAAACTGTTTGTGAAACACACATCAATATACTGACAGCCACCAAAAAAAAGGGACTCAATGCATTTGACACTTGTCACATTAATGAGCACAATTCATATTAAGAGTTTGACACTTCCTAGCTAAAGTATTTGATTGGTCTTTTCTTGTTATTTTCCCCAAACAAAGCTTAGCATACAAAGTGTGCCTGCAGTCATGGGGCACCTGTTTATAAATGTCTCAGTGTTGCCTCTTGAATGAGCGCGTGGAAGCGTCAGGTACAAAGCAAAGCTTAGCTCAGCTTGGCAGGAGGATTAAGCCATTAAACAGTGTGTGAGCATGAAGTTCTCTGTACCTGCTCTCTCCTCTGCACTCCTGCTTAACCAGCAGCAAATGTGTGCTGTAATTGCCACATCGTATGCCTGCACGCTCCTGCCCTGGGTTAGCATAATAAACACCCTAAATCACATTATGCTGCATATCAGTCGCTCAGCATTCAAGATCTGTTCCTTGCTAACCTAAAATTATGACTTATCCCTGCCTTTGATTTTCTCTATTGACTGCTGGCTGTTTCTGTAAGGTTACTGTGGAAACAGGAAGAGGATCCAAGGATAGCAGTCTGTCTGTGGCATGTCTGTGCATCCGTATGTCACATCTATATGGCCTAGAGGTGTTGACGTGTAAGAACAAACACTACAAGAGGAAGGGTTTGCGAGTTAGGAGAGTGCAGCAATCACTGTTCTGTCATCATCCAATGCAAGGGCTCACAGTTGGCAGGAGTCTTAAATGCCAGTTTTCCTGAAGGATGTTCTATGACTCCTTATTCTGGACTAGGAGACAATATTCAAATCGGCAAAATGCTGCAAAACAAAGCAGTCTTTTCTCAATTTCTTTTTCCCAGCTGGAAGGTTACAAATCTTGACTCCTCTCTCATAGTAATATCCACCATCTGCAAGTCTCAAACAGTCTGTGTAACCACCCTGTCCCCACCTTAAAAATCAAGCAGAAGAGGCTCTGAATGCAGTGCCCAGCTGTCCTCCCTTGGCTGCACTGTTTGGATCCTTGCATCGACCTCAGTGGGAAACCCAGTCCCACACTCAGTCTTGGATGGATCCAGCCTTCAGCATCAGTTCCTCAATTCCCCACCAGCCAGGGGAAATAAGGACACTGCCTTAGCCATCAGACTTTTTTAGACTACAGTTCTCACCATTTGATTATTACCAGCTGTTTATTTTTATCTGTTGAACTATCAGATGCTGAAGATAAACTATTAAAAATTACTCTGAATGAAGAATATGGTAGGCACCTATTAGTTTGGGATGATTTAGCCCAATTAGTATTACATATCCTGTGATGAGATGAATTTCCTTCCTAAGGTAGATGGACAAGATGGATAGCTAAAATCTATCTTGTCCTCTGACTCAGCTTGCCTATGTCTGTTCTCTGGGGACAGATTTTTAGTACTCTGAGCTTCTTTCAACTGCTGATATTCCCTGTATGACTTTTCTAGAAAGGTGACCGTAAATCCTGAAGACAGGAGCTGGAACTCAGTGCACAACATTCCTGTAAGTCTGAAAACACAGGTCTCATTTCCCTGCTGGTGTTGTATAACAAAGAGATTTTCCTGCTAACGCCGTCAGAGAGAACATCTTTCTGCACAGGGCAGAGATTATAAAAATACCTTGGAATCATAGAACATCCTGAATTGGAAGGGACCAACAAGGATCCAGTTCCTGGCCCTACACACAACAGTCACAAGAATCACACCATGTGGCTGACACTGTTGTTCAAACTCTTCTTGAGGTTAGTGCTATGACCACTTCCCTGGGGAACCTGTTCCAGAGCCCAGCAACACTTTGGGGGAAGAATCCTTTACTAACGTCCAGCCTAAGCCTCCCCTGACACAACTTCATGCCATTAAGACATACGTCTACGACATCATACCTTGAATATGGCATGATTAGAAGAAGGTAAGGGCTGTCTGGATAACAGCTTTCTGTGGCTTGGTTCTTGCTGTTCTACTCTGCCATGAACTGGAGAAGAAGCTTTGTCAGGATTCTCGGCCTGCTCTTCTGCCTCTCTGGCTGCCCTGCTCTGCAAACATGTGCAAGGATGCACAACACAGCTGGCAGATCAACTGGGAATTGGGAATGGATTTAATTTCCCCGTGCACTACATGAAAACCATTCGTTTTACTTTACCTGGAAGTGGCTGGCTCGGCCACCCCGTTGCTCATCTACCTCATTTCTTCAACGGCATCGTGTCCCAGGAGAGGAACTGCAGGATTCAGAGCTGGTTTATCTAGCAGATAAACAGAGGCCATTAGACACTGGCATTTCTTCCTGTGAAGCACTGCTGCAGAGCTCCTTGTTGCAGGCAGCCTGAATAATTTGTTGGAGCACACGAAGGATTGGTGGCAGAGCCCAGAAAGCAATCTCGACTCTAAACTATCACTTAGAAGCTGAAATCAGTGTTCTCAGAAGATATGTATTCCAGTTTCATGCATGGGGAAGCAGAGTCACAGGGCTTTAGTAGCACAGACACCATCCTGCAGTGAAATCAGTGGCAGCTAGAAATCTCCTGGTGCTTGCTTCCTTTTCCATAATCACCCTGCCTCTGGGTAGGTTTTGAAGTGGCTGCAACTGAAACCACCTCTCATTTTCTGTAACAACACTTGCTGAGAAATATGATTCAGGCAACAGAAAGCATCACCTGAGTGTTAGTGAGATCTCACCTGTGCCAGAGCCTCACCACCCTCACAGTAAGGAATTTTTTTCCTAATATTTAATCTAAATCTACCATCTTTCATTGTGAAGACATTCCCCCTTGTTCTCTCACTCCAGGCCCTTGTCAAAAGTTCCTCTTCAGCTCTCTTGTAGCCCCTTTACCTAGTGGAAGGTGCTCTGAGGTCCTCCTGAAGCCATCTATTCTCCAGGCTGAGCTCTCCCAGCCTGTTCCCCTAGCAAAGACTTTCATTCCCATTCGTGCACTGAGCTGGAAAGTCTCAGTGCAATTCTCACGAACTTAGGATAAAAGTTAGAGACAAAACAATAAATGAATGTAAAGAATTAAGTGTCTCCTTTGGAAACCCCTTCAAGTTAGGGGTAAAACCCATAAAAAATTGTATAGCAGTCAATGCAATTATCATTTTCATTTACAGCTTTAGGCACAATGGTACTATAGATGATTTATAATGACAAATTCTATTAAAAAGTAATAAAACAACTCTCTTTAGAGGTAAGATTTATAGATGAAATTTTGAATCAACCAGACTATTATAACCAGAATGTTGGTCAGTTAAAAAAACCCACCAACTAAATTGCTTTAATTAAAAGGGTATTTTGTGTACGAAAAGAAAGTTTTAAATATTCACAGCTGGATGCTAATCAGTCTGTATTTTGACAAACCAGGAGCAGTATGTTTTCTGGGGGGTTGTCAAATATTCACCGTCCGTAGAAACTACTCCCTTTATATGTTTATAACTACCAATTGCTGTATTAATTTCTAGATAGAAGTATGCTCTGTTTCCAAAGTCTCACAACAGGGACTCTGCCTGCATCTTTACAAGCAGCAGTATCAGGGCTTTCCTTAAGAGTTGTATCCCAAGAAGATGTGAATTCACCCAATGCCATATGGTTAAATAGGCAAGCACAGTAAATAGTGGTGTCCTTGACAAAATATGCTGCATTCCTGAAGTTTCTGCTTCTGTCTAGGGAGGCTCTGCACATCCCTTCTGCCACTACCACCACCAGCGAGAGAGGCTGAGCATATGAGGCTCACTGCCCTCCTCTCAGCAGTTTCCTGGTGGCAGTAGAAACTGGAAAGCCACATTTTATAGAGGCTGTGAGGCTATATGACATCTTCTCTGCTGCACCAGAGTGGTGTCAGTCTGTCTATGAGTTGGCACGTGCACCAAAAATTCCTCCCTGAGCACCCCAAGCAAAGTGGTTCTCCAAGCCTGACTGTGCTGGTCTGAGTTGGTAGCACTGAAAAAGTCTTATTAAGGCAAAAAGCTGTGTTGGAGACAGGCAAAACAAAAAACAAACCCCAGCAAAATAGGCCACCAAGCCTTTCATCCGGACTGAAAGCAGCAGATGTGAAAGGTACACATGGGTTAAGAGCAATTGCCCTGAGTATGACTTTATAGGGCAATCAGACAGCCTGGGAAATAGGGAAGTGATCTACTCACAGTAGGAAAAGGTGTTTGTAAGCAGAGAGGTGGTAAGGATGCCAGCCTCTATGGGGTGTGACAGGTGACACACTACTTGAAGAATATACAGGGAGAACTTTATTTAATTTCGAAATTGCAAAATCTTGTCTCTGTTGAATGGCCAAAAAAAAAATTTTAATAGCATCAGAAGTAGGTGTTTTGGTTCATTCGTATTTCTAAATCTTCTCCTTTTTTCTTTTTTTCTTTTCCTTTTATTTTCTAGCAAATTCCTGCTATAAATTCAACACTTGCTTGTCATAAGATGAGTTATTGATCCAAAGGAAGTTCAGATCTGCGGAACAACTGTAATGAAAAGGCACAGTAGAGCCGTCCTAACACATCATCAGTGAAGGGAAATTTTATGCCTTACTAAAACTGATGCTGTGAATTACCCAGTTATGTAAAATCAGAAAGAATGAGTGCAGAACAATGAATTGTACAGCACTTACTGCAGCTCTGAGCCAGGATGCAGTGTCTGTGCACAGTAAATACACAACACAGAAGAATGGCCTCAGTCTCAATGTGTTTTCACTGCATTTGCAAATGCTTTGGTCAAAATGCAAGTTAAAAGAAGGACATGAATCAGAGTGGATATGCATATGAAATACAGGTATGGGAGACTTAATGGTGATTGCAGGTATGGAAAAGTGATTTTGGGAAGCAGAGAAAGAGAAGGGAAGGCTGAGGAACAAGCACTGTATCATAGCATTAAGACATTGATTTGAGAATCATCACACACATGTGCAATCTGAACTTGCCTGTGCCCTGTTCTTCCTGTTGGTAAAGTGCAAATATTACCAACCTCTTCTGCCAAGTGTTTTGTTTTGAAGACAGTACTAGGTGTCATTCCTCATAAATTTCCTTGTAATATGTGTGGATGCGTGGGGTAGGAGTGTAAATATGGTTGGTCCTTCCTTAAATAGATGCAATTGCTTTTCTGGTTTGGGAGAGGAACACTTCATTGACTCAAAAGACTTGTAAGGCTGCACTTCAGAGTCATGAACTTTCAGGCTCTGTCTTGGACCAGTAGCAAAACAGTTTCACAGTCTCAAGTGAACTCAAGAGACACAGCTTTTTCTTCCTGTCCCCAGCAGATAATCTCTTGTCTGGCAAGCTCCCAAGGTCCCTGTGAGAGACTGAACTGTTAATGGTTAATGGCTCGAGTAATCGGCGATTTGCAAAAGCAGTGTTTGCTTTGCTGACTATGTCAAGGTAACAGCTCAGGGCTGAGTGTATGAACAACAGAGGATGACTGCAAAAACCAACCTTTGTTTAGGAGGAAGCTGAGTTTAGAGCCAGATAAGGGAGGAAGACGAGAAGAAGCAGATCCTGCAAGGTGAGGTAGTGTTTTTTGTCCTGGCAATGTCCTCCATTACACAACTTTCTCAGGTGTCAAACTCCCTTCCAGGGGAGGAATCAGGATGTTCCCATGTAAGCCTGAAGGTTTTCATGACTTCTTATGGGCCATAACTGGCTTGACTATGTTGGTGTGAGAAAGAGAGGTCATGTATCTGAAGGGCTCATAAACAATCAAAGAGCTCTGAGGCGCCCCCAGACTCATCTCTGGGGCCTTCCACCACAGGACAGTGTAAAACTGCCTCCCCAGGGGATGTACCTGGGCATTCCCACATAAATTTGAGCTTACATTTACCCACTAAACTTTGTACTCCACAGGCTTTCCTCCACCCTGACCCATCAAGGCAGTGACCATCACTATGACCAACAGGCATTGAAATAACAGCAATCAAGTCTTGTAGCTGGGAAGATCTTTTTACTCTTGTCCTTTCTTTCTTGTTCTTCCTTTTCCCTTATACCATTTCCTAGGTGTTGTTTTTATGCTTTTATGTAGTTCCATCTCTATAGATAATAACAACCAAAATGGCTACATACCTGCTTTCCATGGCAACCAAATTGTTCTAAAGTAAACCCTGCATGTATATATTTACAAACACTGTTCATTCAGTGCCTTTTCACCCTAACCCACTCCAAGCGATCTATGAAAAAGAACCTGAGTTAGCCTCACCTTCAGGGACAGGTCGTAACAATCCCAAGAGAATTTAAAGCTTTGACTTAGTTAAATTCAGGTTATTTATCTATTGTTAATTCCCCTCATGGACATACACAGGGCACTATTAAAAATGCAGTTCAAGGTACTATTAAAACAGAAACACTGTGTTTTCACATATTTTTTTGTGTAGTATTAACATAAATTGCACTTTATGTAATTTCTTTCCAGGTCACTTTGGGCTACCAAATCTGGCAGCCTGGCTTTATTCCAACTTTTTCTCACAACAGTGTGAATTCTTGCCCTCCCTCAAGTCTTTTCTTTGATACATTTATGAGGGGTGTTTTCTCCCCCTTCTCTCTATTTAGTTGTTCTATGATTGTTTTTTCACCCCAGAGGAATTTCTTGTTCTTTGAATATTAAATGATAATTGTGTAAAAGAGCCAACCTTGCAGATCCTTATTGCATCTAAATAAGTTCACCTGTGCAGCTGTACTGAAAAATAGCCTTACCTTAGAGCCTGAACTGGTGTTCCTGCATCTGCTTTTCCATTGTCATTAGTGGGAATATTTCCTGTATAATATCCATTTCACAAAATCCCAGAATGGGTTAAGTCTGGAAGGGACCACAGTGGGGTCATCTGATCCCACCTCCCTGCTCCAGCAGGGCCATCCCAGAGCACAGGGCACAGGATTGTGTCCAGAGGGCTCTGGAATATCCCCAGTGAGGGAGACTCCACACCCTCTCTGGACAATCTGTTCAGGGCTCAGTCACTGCCCAGGACAGAAGTTCTGCCTCATGTCCAGGTGGAACTTCCTGGGATCAGTCCCTGCCCATTCCTCTGGTGCCACTGCTGGGCCCCTGGAGCAGAGCCTGGGCCCTGCTCTGAGCCCTCCCTGCAGACAGGGACACACAGGGATGGGCTGTGTCTCTGCAAGCTTTGTCTCCTCTCAAAGCTGAACAGCCCCAGCCCCCTCAGCCTCTCGTCATCAGGGAGATGCTCCAGGTCCTTCATCATCTTTGTTGCCCTCTGGATCCACCCCAGGAGCTCCATGTTTCTCTCGTTCTGAGGAGCCCAGACCTGGACACAGCACTCCAGATGTGCTGAGCAGAGGGGCAGGATCACTCCCTGACCTGCTGGCACCCAGGATCCCATTGTTCTTCTTGGTCCCCAGAGCACTGCTGGCTCAAGGACAGCCTGTTGTCCACCAGGATCCCCAGTCCTTCCTCCTCAGAGCTGCCCGAGCAGGTCACCCCCTGCCGGTGCTGGTGCCTGGGGTTGTTCCTGCCCAGGTGCAGGACCCTGCATTTGCTCTGTTGAATTTCAGCAGGTTCTTCTCTGCCCACCTCTCCAGCCTGTCCAGATCCTTCTGAGGGGCTGCACAACCCTCTGAGGTGTCCGCCACTCCTCCCAGCTTTGTGTCATCAGTGAACTTGCTGATGTGAACTTGGTTTGTGAACTATAACTTTACCTGATACTTTTTCAAAAGCACTTTCATTAGTCCCTGGGTCTTAGCAGCTGTCTTTCAGTGAAGAAAATGCCTGGAAGCATTCATAGCACTTCTTGTGGAGCTCTGCCTGACATTGCCTGTGTCGTGCAACGAGGTCTGCATTTTGGATCAAGGATAATGGGCTGTTTAAAGTCAGGACTGATTATCAACAGTCCCCTCTGGCTCTCTTTTGATAAACAAAAACTTCTCATCATCAATTTTTAAAGCTATCTTACAAATAGCAGTCAGCCTCAATAGAAGGATGAAATCTCATTTGTTTCACACTCCTTACATATGCTCTGTAATACTTCTTATATTTCTACATTCAGTAGGTCTATTTGGGAGTTTTGTAGTAAAGCATTATCACCAGAGAATTCTAGGAAATTTAAATGGATAATATTTCTCTGGTTTGACTGATGTATATTATTGTTTAGATTTTTTAAAATTATTGAAATACTATATTTCTGGAAGAATTTAAAAAAATAAAATACATAAATTTTCACCTTTGTTGCTCTGACTTTACATTACAAAATCAAAGCAAAATAAACCATCCCTAAGTCTGAAAAAAAAAAAAGGAAAATGTCTCTTCAGATGCTTCGACTTAAGGTGGACAAAGTCAGTCCATGGTTTTAAGTTTATGTTCACCTTATGACCCAGGGTAGAAAATCACTGGGAAAACTCCAAGTCAGAATTCTTCCTATGTGTTTCCAGTAAGTTTCTCAAAAAACATTTTCACTTATCCTGCATTAAAGTGTATATTAAGTAAAACCTTAAAAGGAAACAGCTGCTTCACTTAACAACCTTGTTAAAAAGTTACAACAACTACTTAAAGCTAATGATGCATATTCCATTTATTGACAATACATGGAGACAGCTGCCTCTGGAGACGAACTATTTACACCTATTTCAGAACTACTCTAGGTCAGAATTAATTATCCACAGGAGTTCTTGTAATCTGTATGTGTTGTTCTTAATCAGGGGAAACCAAAATGGCTGCCCAAGCAAGATGCTGTACTTCTGTGTGGTCAAACCCAGGTGAGACACACCCCAGGTCTACTTCGGTGAGGCAAGTATGTGACAAAAGCCTTTTTCATAGACCTGTAGAATCATTTAAGTTGTAAAAACCTCTAAGACCATTGAGTACAACCATTAGCACAGCGCTGCCAAGCCCACCACTAAGCCATGAACCATGTGCCACATCCTCACAGCTTTTAAATTCCTCCAGGGATGGGGACTCCACCACTGCCCTGGGCAGCTGTGCCAGGGCTGGAAAACCCTTTTGCTGAAGATTTTGAGAGATTCCTTGGCTTTGACATTAGCCATTTTTATGTCCTGTCTGAGCACTGAACATGGGTAATTTAGCCAGCTGAATGATCCAGTAGATATGAAGTTTTGTAAAAATTCCTCATCAGATAATGACAAGTTTTGATCTTGCAGCAACTTTTAGCCTGTGAGTCCCCAAGGGCTTCAACAGATCGGGATTTGTGCCTGAAGAGTCAGCCTCACTTGTTGTTTGGAAGGGAGCAATGTCAGCTTCACAAAAAAAGTTTGAGAAGATGGCTGAAACCAGTAATTCTTTAAAACTTCCTGTATGGGGGACCAGAAAGTGAGTGTAAATACATCTGGGATGGATTTTATATTTGCTTTTAAATTCTGAGCTCCATTTAAATAAGAACAATCTCTGGAAAGGCACATATTCCTTTGGCCTTCTGTGGCAGATATTTCAAAATTCTTCTTTGTGTAACCTGCCTATTTCCGACTTGTAATGAAAGTCAATACTTTCTGTTTCTACCACGGTACATAATATCTAGAAACCAGCTGTGAAGTCCAGGTGCTTTCATTTTCCCCCTGAAGAAAGAAAAAAAAAAAATTTTTCCAGTTCAATCCTTATAGAAACTTGAAATATTAAATCTAGTGAAGTTACCGTATTCTTTTATTAAGGAGGTCATTAGTTTCCTGAGGCTTTTTCATTCATCCTCAAAGCTGAATTCTGGCATTTACTAAATCAGGTTCTGGTTACAAATTAGGAAAGAAAGAAGCAAAATGAGATGCAGCCTGCAGTCTCTGCTTGAAGGCTGAAAGTTTAAATACCATTTTGGGTACAAAGCCATGCTGAACTCCATTATGTCATTGCCTTTGCACAGTAGCTACATATCCACTTTTTCAGTTCGTGTGGGTCACTGCTAACAAACCAGCATATGGTCACTTCACCTGGAGTCTGCTTCGGTAATGAGTATCTCCCACACCTGCTCGTGTTTCACATCAGTGAATGAAGCTCCTTGGACTGGGGGGGAAGACAAAAAGCTCAGAGGGGGTCAAATTAAACAAAAAAAAAGTGGATGAAATGTGTGATGAGATCAGTGGCTTGAAAGTGGCCGAGGAGGGCGATTTCCAGTGACCACAGCTGCAGTCCCTCTGTGATGTGCCCAGAGGAATGGGGTGCAGTGCTCAGGCCACCTGGCTCAAACTGGATCATTGCTGTGCTTTTCAAGTCTGACAGCCCTTGAATAAAACTGGCCACGTCCACAGCTTCTGTAAGATGTAGGTACTAGCACAAAACCACTTTTGCACAGGGGTGTCTTATGGAGTGAAATACTTTCTTCACGATAGAATGAGCAGACCAAGTTTTAAAAGACCCATGGAGAGCTGCTCAGTAGAGAGAAAGAAAGAACCACAGCTGAGCTGCAACCTCAGTAGGTCCAACAGACTTTAGACCAGGCCATGGAACCCAAGCTGTAGTTTAGGCAGGAAAACATGCAATAATAGTGCTCTCTTTGCTGATCTGGCATGTGAAAAGGGATATGGGCTGTGTTAATCTGCACAGAGCAAGGTTCACAGGAGGCCATGTAAACTCAACCCTCTTTCATCAAGGACCAGAGGCTGCACAAGACCAAAAGAAGTTCAAGGAAGACAAAACTGCAACTGGCGCTGGGGACCTGACCCCAGCCTAACCTGTTAAGCATTTTTAAAGAATATGTAACATGCCCCAAAACTGTCAAAGCTGTTTCTATTTCAAGAATGACAGAAAGGTTGCACTTGCCTTTGGTATATCAATGTCCAGCGGTAACAGAATTTTTGTGGGATGTGTGAAACAAGGGTTCTCCTAAGCAAAAACATGGATCAACCAGTATTTTGGGGACGAGCCCCAACCAGTAAAGAACCATTGGGGCTGGAGGGAAGCACCCCACAGTTCCCTGTGGAATCTGGGCTCCTACCACGGCCTGAGGAACATCCTTCACCTCAGCCCAGGGAAATGTTTAACCTCCTTGGGTTTGTCAAAGCTCTTTCGTATTATTTCTCTCCACTGCTCTTTTAAATTTTGCTTTCCCTTCCCCTGACAGGCACAAGTTCCAAAAAAAATATGGAGGCCACACACTGGCCTGTCCCTAGTGACAAATTCAGGGACAAGCAGTGGTCTGTGATACCAGTCTGTGATGGCTCTTGGAGAACTAAGGCCACTTCAGACACCTTTTTTCTCTGTTAAATCATGTTTTTCTGCTGCTGATCCAACTTCCCTTTCTAGAGCGATACAGCATTCCACTGGTTGTCAAATAAAGAAACTCTTTGTGCTTTTTAGACAGAGAATAAAAGTACCTACACCTGTCTAAATAATAAACTAGCAAATCAGTTTCTGTAAGGTCTATGGTGCCTGAAAATCCACTTTTTAACGAACAGAAATAAACATAATAGGAGTCCAGTCAGGAGTTCCTGGATTCTGCCACTGCAAGAGTTTATGCATTGAAATCTCTGGACTAATGAAAAGGCACTAAAGAACCAAAGCGAGAAGAAAAGGCCTCCTAAAAATATTTAACTTACGTTCTTTTGGCAAGTAAATGTATTCCTGCCTCAAGAGTGTTGTGCACTAAGTAAGATGTTTTCTGTTACCCCTATAGGAAAAGCAGATAACTACCTGCTTTAAAACCGCCCATGTTCTCAGGGTTTACCATTTGTGTGCAATAAAGGAAAATGCCATATTTAGTGCAATTAGTATTTTTTTTTCTGGTTTTTGCTTTTGTGTACACTCTGAAAAATAAAGAATGTTTGTCTTGGTAAGAGTCTGCAATTTTGCTGAAGATCATTGTCCTTTGTCACAGAATTCCTTTCCACTCTTGATAACAAAAGAAAAGAGGAGTCTCTCTCTCTGTGTGTGGTGTTAACTGTTGTCCTGAAAATGTCTGTAAAAGGTGAACTGGTGTGTGTCGGCATAATTTCTGAGTGCCAGTCAGAACTGGCTTTATTCTCTCATCATCTCTTTGGGGACGATGAGGCACCTTTGGTCATTTGATGTTACAGTGAGAGGTGCCATCAGCTGGGTTCCAGATACTCCAGATCCAGCTTACCCTTCCCTATCCACTGGAAAATTTATCCCAACATGACCTCTACAGCCAGCATGTCCATTCTACTTTCAGTGCTTGGATGCAGCCTTTCAGGTGAATACAGCAGCCACAGCATCCTCAGTTCATACACAGCCTGGGAGGATGGAAAGAACTTAATCCCCCAGATTCTGGGCATATCCAGAGACAACGTGCATGTCCTGAGCAGGGGCTGCTTATTTTATTTCCTTTCCAGAAAGGAGAAACTTTTGTTTAGATGAAAGAAGGGAAGAAGTGAAGTTAGTTGCATACCTTGCTGTAAGAAGCAAGTTCTCATAGAAGTGCTATTTTTCACTCATTTAAATGGAGAGGGATGTTTATAATATGCAGCTCTAGTATTTTCTGTTTAAGAACAGCAAATATCTGTCTGTTATAACACAAGTTATATCTTCCAAGCTTTTAAACCCCCTCCTTTTCATCCTGGGAGATGTGAACTTCTCTTTTACCATAAGTCAGTGATGGATCCAATTAGAGAAAATGGTTATTATTTTTCTTTCTTTACTTCCTTTCCTACCAATATTTGAAGTTTAAAATAATTCATCCAGAGCTGCCTGATAGTTATTATATAGTCTTTTACACAGATTGTAGATTAATATTTCTATAGACATAGAGTTGTAACAGTTTGAGAGGGGGTACTATATTATTATCATCAGTGTTCTTGAGTCTTTTTGATACTCTACTTTTTACTTTTTACTTTTGTTTTTTTTTTTTAAATCAGGAAAAAGCATCTTTGGAAACTGTGGTGTAACATTTGCAGTCAACCTAAAGTTACAAAACATGAAAGGAGCCATACATGTTGTGTGTATTTCTGTATTTGTCTAGGTACAAATCCACCTCAAAGCACTGCAGAACAGGTAGATGTGACAGATATTCCAGATGCAACTGGGTGAGACAGTTCATTGCATTACTGGTTCATTTTGAGCTATTCAGTCAGCTTTGCTAAGAGTATCATAGGTGATTAAAGCAGCAAACATAGGTAGTGACTTCCATGACAAAAGGCATGGCTGCCATAAATCTCATCGAGACGCTCTAATGAAACAGCATCTAACTGGCAAGTGCCAGTAAGCTGAGCCCTAAGTTATCTATGAAAAACCTAGACCCCACGGGCACTGCCATCAGTGGCCAAAAACAACTTGCAGCCATGCTAGTGAATCATTTAGGTTGGAAAAGACCTCCAAGATCATTTAATTCAACCATTAACCCAGCACTGCCAGTAATCACAGGTCCCCAGGTGCCAAATCCACATGTTTTTTAAATGCCTCCAGGATAGTGAGTGCACCACTTTCCTGGGCAGCTGTTCCAGTGCTTGACAACCTTCAGGTGAAGACACTTTTCCCAGTATCCAATCTAAACCTCCACTTTCACACCTGAGGCCATTTCCTCTCCTCCTGTCCCTGTTCCCTGGGAGCAGAGCCCAACCCCCCTGGCTGCCCCCTCCTGTCAGGGAGTTGTACAGTCAGAAGGTTACCCCTGAGCCTCCTTTGCTCCAGCCTGAGCCCCTTTCCCAGCTCCCTCAGCTGCTCCTGGGGCTCCAGACCCCTCCCCAGTTTGGTTCGCTTTCCCAGACTTGCTTCAGCCCCTCAATATCTCAGTGAATCACCTCGTTGTTCAAGATGAGGCAGTCACATCCAAACTCACTTGCCAGGAATGGTCTCTGACCATCAGGCCTCCTGCAACCATGGCCACGTGCTGTTATTTTAAAAATTAAACTCACCTCTGCACATCAGCAGGAGTGGGCATGAACACAAGGCTGGTGTAGGATTCTCTTCTCGAGGCTCACGGCTCTCACAGCTGCACACTCACTGGTACCCAGTAAAAAAAACACCCCATCACCTCCTAGGTCTGTGGTGCTTGGAGCAGGCTGGCAAGGCAGGAGGGACCTTGAAGTTTTTTGTGATTGCTCCTGCTGCTGGCTGATTTTCGAAGCGAGTGCCATTCCTCTGCCCCTCTCTTCTTACCACCTGTGTCTCCTGTTAACCCCGGCTGTTGTATCAACTTGAGGAAAGTTTCACATCTGATCACCAAAAAAATGTAACAACCTCCCTGACATGAAGGGCAAATGAAACGTTGATCATCACGGCTCTGGTGACAGGTGCTGAGTGCCAGAGGCAATTGTCACTTTGCTGTGTCCTGGGTTCATGGAGCACCTAGTGAAGCGCTGCTAAATGCCATTGCCAAAATATCAGCAGGAAGAAAAAAAAATCCTTCTTTCAACAGGTACTTTTAACCTTTTGGAGGCTGTCAGACCTGCAATTTGCTATGTAGAAAGTTCATGGAAAACTATGGGGAAAGTGCAAATATATCTAAAAATGAGAACTTTTTTCGTCCTGAGGCAGTCAGCAAAATAAAACCTTTCCCAGTTCAAAGATTCAGTCAGATGTCTAATTTTTCTGCATTTTCCATCCCATGGCTGGCACTGTTGTTTGTCCTCTGTGAAACAGTGGGAATGTTCCATGACCAGAACTTTCCAATGTCCTTCCCAAAGTCATGAGCTGCTGGAAATTTTGGGAGGCAAATGCCCATTAGTGAAAAATCCTGTACTTCACCAGTGTAAAAGAAAACAAATACTAAGAGAATGGCAAGCAAGGAAATTCTGCTGATTATCAAGAAAAAATTTGATGTCAGGAATTTTCCAATGACACAAAGCACTATGTGAAGAGGACCATTTTTCTCTCATCTTCCGAAGGAGCCCATGGGCATTTCCATTTTTATGGTTTATAGAAAAAACCAAATCCAGTAGGTATTCCATTAAAGACTACAACCTGTAGGTATTAGCCTAGATTTTATTTTGTTTTCTTGTAATAAATTCTGCAAAAATCCTCTTCTAATATAGGGCTGGAGATGAAAAAACTGCACAGCTCCAATGTTGAAGAGGACATTTGGTCTTGCCTTTGCATGACTGTGATAGCTGAATTCTACAAAAAGTCAGTTCTAAGTAAGTAGCCTAAGTTGTTATCTGTTTATATTACACTGTCATCCACTTCATTTTCCCAGTTGTAATTACAGTGGTATCTCTACTACTGCTCAGGCTGCTTATGGAAAGAAAACATTTGCGTATGTCACATTACTCATTATGTGCAGAAATGCTGTATTCCACAGATAATTGTGGTGTCTGAATGTCAGATAAATTAGATATGCTGAAACCTCAAACAAAAAGTAAACTGCACAAAATTGAATTTGTATGAAGGAGTTCGGTAAAGTCTGGGCTCAAAACTGAGCTGAAGGTTCAATAACTTTGTTCTTATAAATTTGAATTTTAATTCAGGATAGGAGTTTAGGTAAGGGTAGCGGTGAAGCCTGTGAAGTGGGATGCACTGAACTTTCTAGAAGCATTGAAACAATTACAAGCCTCATCCTAAAGGGTTACAAAAGCCCTTTTTACAAGATTAATGGCTCTGCCTGGATAAATATGTCACAACTGGAAGTGCAATTTTAACTTGAATATGCTTCTAATTTCTTCGTTCCTTTTTCACAGTGTTACAGCTATGGAGGATAAGTAATAAAACCACAACCATAAGCAATTATTTGCTTAAAAATGGTTAAATTAACATTTTGAGGTTTTTTTCATATAATTTGCTTCACGTCTGTCAAGACACTGTTAACAACAACTTGTCTTCTCTGCCCTTCCAGCCTCTATTCCACTAAATTTTTCCTCTAAATTTTTCCTCTCCTCTCCTCTCCTCTCCTCTCCTCTCCTCTCCTCTCCTCTCCTCTCCTCTCCTGTCCTCTCCTCTCCTCTCGTCCCCTCCCCTTCCCTTCCCTTCCCTTCCCTTCCCTTCCCTTCCCTTCCCTTCCCTTCCCTTCCCTTCCCTTCCCTTCCCTTCCCTTCCCTTCCCTTCCCTTCCCTTCCCTTCCCTTCCCTTCCCTTCCCTTCCCTTCCCTTCCCTTCCCTTCCCTTCCCTTCCCCTCCCCTCCCTCCCCCTTGCTTCCTCTCCCCTCCTCTCCCCTTTTCCTTCTCTCCCCTCCTCTTCTCTCCCCTTTTCCTTCTCTTTTTCTTGTCTTCCAGAAGCACATAAGCTTTATGTATAATTCCATCAATACCTCGAGGCAAACTATTTGATGATTATAATAAAAAAAAATCTCATTTTGCTGTAGTTTGTGGAGGGAGTTTCATTATCGCGTGTCACTTGGTTACAAGATTTTATGGGACTGTAACTCCTGAAGGACATTTTAAACATACACTTTTTATGGCAACTAAACTCCACGATAAACGAAAGCATTAAAATAAGATATTGGAGTTGTTTCCTTTTGTCTTTGATGGATATGAATTGGAGACATAAAAAGTCTTGTTTCACCCTTAAACCCTTGCAGCCTCCTCTTCCCTTTTGAACAGGTTTTGAGCAGGAAAAAAAATGTGTTTTCTGTGTGAGTTTGGACTGAGCAGCAGCACAGCAGGGACAAAGCCAAAACTTGGTCCTGCAGCAATAAAACAGGACTTCCTTAGCCACAGGTTTTGCTTTCCTTTCCAAACCTTTTTTAACCTTTAAAGGTAGACATTTATTTTCACCAAAAGGAGCTACCTTTGTTCTTTTGTAAGGAATACCTGTGCTCCAGCCATCTAGTTGGTGTTACACATTTACCTCTTTGTCTCACACAAATGCAGAAGCCACAGAAAAATTCCAGAGGCAGATTTGAAAAAATATTTTTTTCTGTTGGCATTTGAACTAGCTGAAAGTTCTAGAGGGTTCCCTGTAGGCTTATGTGGATGATGTTTGACAGTGTGTTAAAAATTTAGAGTAATTAACTGAGATGCAAATATGTGCAAGCAAGCAAGTAAAAATCTTTCCTTTTTGTACAGGAAATTTAAGACATAAAATTCCTTCCTCAACATTAAACAGTGCTTATGACAATTTTCACCTTTTCTTCTGCTTAAAACACAGAAATAAACAAAATGTAGAAAATGAAAAGGCCAAATTTTTTATGAAGCTGGGTATTGGGAAAGTCACAGGATCAAAGTGTAAAGAACAAACAGGAGAAGAATAGAATAGAATAGAATAGAATAGAATAGAATAGAATAGAATAGAATAGAATAGAATAGAATAGGCTTTTCTCAGATCACGTTGGAAAACAGTGTAACAGCTGGTTCTAGCTCCTCATCATGCAGGACTCAAGGCTTTAGGGAATACAGGTACACTGGTGCTCTACCATTTCAGAGGAGAAGGGTAGTTACAATATTCTGTAGCTCTTTGAAGGTCCAAGGCTAGGTAAGACTACTTCTTCATTTAAAATATCTATTTTATTCCATTTCTTATTCCATTCTGAACACTGCAATGATTGGAACTGTTAAATCTGCCTGTGTTTCCATAAGAAAAGCTTACCATTTGTTACCCTTTGTATTTGCTAGTGCCTAATGAGTGATGCTCAGCTGCCTACCAAGGTTAAAACATAACAGTGAGGATTAATGTTTAAATCTTAACCAGAATAATGGCGCTTTTTAATTTGAAGTACCCTGAAATCAACAGGTCTGGTGCCATTACTGAGCCTCTGATCAGTTTCAAGACTATCTTGTACTAATAGCAGACATGAAAGGATATTTTATTTGGGCTCACAGGAACTTGTGGAACAGGTTGAAGCAGAAAGAGAACTGGAGTTTGATTAGCAAGCAGAGTGGTCCAGAGAAAGCAAAGAGCATTGGTAAAACAGAGGGTAGAATCAGAGAATCCCAGAATCGTTTGGTTTGGAACAGACCTTCAAGACCATCTCATTCCACCTCCTGCCATGGGCAGGGACAGCTTCCATTTTCCCAAGTTGTTCCAAGCCCCATCCAACCTTGCCTTGGACACTTCCAGGGATGGAGCAGCCACAGCTTCTCTGGGCACCCTGTGCCAGGGCCTCGCCACCCTCATAGGGAAGAATTTCCTCTGTGTATCTAAACCAAATTTCCCCTATTTCAGCTTGACAGAGCCTGCAGCAGCAGACAGAGCTCTTTACAGATTAGCCATAGCACCATCAAGGGAAGCTCCCTTAGTTTTGCAATAAACTTAGATCAAGTTTTGGAGATTTTTTTTGCTTTTGCTTTTTAAATTTTATTTCCCTCCTCATTATTCTTTGAACAACAAAATATGTTCAGTACTTAAACACAAAAGAAACATAGACCATGGAAAGCAAAAGCTTCAGGGTAAAGCAAATACACATATAATCTTTCCTACACAGAGTCAAACAATACAAAAGGAAAGAAAAACATCAAGGAAAACATCAAGGAGACAAACACGAACAAGTATCAGATGAGGGAAGAAGGAGATTTTGGGAAGAAAGACATTCTGGCCCCTGCTGTGCTGGGACTGTTTCCTTGTCACATGGTGCTTAATCATAATAAATTAAGTTTTATTTTGCATCTTGCAACATGCTAACTTGGCTCAGCAGGTAATGGGAGGAGTCCTGGGTCGCCAAATGGTGTTTAACAGAGAATAACAACAATTTCCCCCCTGCAGGCTGGCATAAATAATGAATTCAAAACGTGCCTCTTTTGAGCAGATCATTCCAGCTGCTTCTTGTTCTTAAAGCTCGTTGGGAGGTTTAACACCAGAAAGTCAGCCCTCCTGAAGCTACAACTATCAGCCCTGGGAAATGGTGAGTTTGATCAAAACAGCTCCGTTTTGTCAGAGATGGAGAACTACAAGGGCTCCTGCAAAGTTCAGTGAGAGTCCAGCCAGGGTGACCCACGTCCCACTTGAAGGTCTGTTATGGGATGGACTCAGTCTGTCCAGCACGGGTCTGAAATGCCACCACATCTGAGAGGTGCCACACACACCTTCCCACCTTCTTTCTGACAGCCTGAATACCAGCAGGGACTTCAGAGATTGAGACCCTGGGCAGGGACACACCACAGAGGAGATTTAGGTCAGACAGTGGCAAGGGAAAAATAAAATCCAAATCTTCTAAGGCTCTGTGTAGGTAAACATGGTGAGAGATTGCCTGGAGAAATAGAGGAACCTCCTGGGCTGCAGTGGGGTGTAAGAACAGGTTGGACAAGCAGCAGTCAGGTTTTAGGAATAGTTTGCCTGTTTGTGAGTGGAAGGATTGACCAGTCAGTCAGACCTCTGAGGTCCTTTGCAGCCCTGTGTTCAGTGATTGATGGAAATTGTGATATGCGTGAAAGCAACTTGCTCCCAGGTTAAAGCAGGCTGCATTCAGTGCCTCTTCCTGTTCTCTGGAGTTGTTTTGCCATTGTCTGTGCTAGGAGCAGGATCAGATCCTTAATTAAAGCTGTGGTTGGCTGCATATATATTTTCCTGTGACTAATGAAGGGTCTGCCACTTGTTAGTAGCAATTTCCCTGCGGGTATCTTCACATTAGAAAAAAGAATGAGACCAAATGACTGCACACAAGGCACTGGTGGGTCATTAAGTAATGGAAATAAATATATATGAGTATTTACAGTTGTCTAGGACTTTGCCTGATTTCTGGAGACAGAGAAAGGGCTGGCTGGGTGTGTGGTGGGGGTTCCCTTTTGTCCCTATGAACTGCAGCAAATTATCCCTGTCAAAATCAAGCCTTAAGAGAATAGAGCACTTAAATAAACATTTCAATCCCTCTCTGTCAGCAGAGTGACAGATAGCCTTAAATGCAGCCTCATGCCTCTGCCATACAGCTGGGATTAGTGTTGCTGAAGCCCAGTCCAGGGTCTGAAGCAGAGGCTGTTGCAAGGTACAGATGTTTGTTTTCTATCCTGAAAGGAGACTCTCCTGAGATTTGCTCCTGAGCCAGATGGAGATTAGCTGTGCCAGGAAGGACATCTACCAAAAACCTTGTTGTCACAGGGTAAAGTGCCTCTCCATGCCAAAATGCTTGGCCAAACTCAATCCTGGCAGAGCTTTGTTCTTATTGGAGAAGTTATTTCTGGGGAAAGTATGTCCAATTTCCGTTCTCTGTGTACTGCATTTATCTCACATTTTTTGGCCTGACCCTCATTGCTGTGATGTCTTGGTACTCATGAGCTTGATTTTCATTCATGCAGCCTCCTGCAAGGACGAAAACTGACATAATCCTCAAAGAAAGAGATGACTTCCCACACTGTAATGGACCTGGCAGACACAGTGTGCCTTGGTTACTCCAGTATAATCTTGAATTGCTGTGGGTGGGTGAAACACCCAATCTTTTTGTCCTGTAAAGGTTTGACACTTCATTCTGAACAGTCTGAGTAGAAACTGAGGGGTCCTGGAAGAGGGTTTCATGGAGGTTTGTTTTCTGCTGAGATTTAGTGTGGCTGGGCTCAGTTTGGGGGTGGTAATTAGTCTGGGGAGCAAAAAGCTGAACACCAATGTCTGATATTCTGTCTCAGTAGGGTGTGCCTGCAGAGATGCTCTGGTGTCTACTCTGTGGAAAAATTATGCTGAGACTTTTACCTTCATGGGCCATGAATGGGGTTTCTCTAGGCAGGTGCCTGTTTTCTTGAATCTTTTTAGAACCTATCTATGTTTTTTGCCTTTTTAATGAAACTTTCCTGTGAGTTTGGATCCATAAATATGCATGAGCTCCCTCAGGAAACATGTTCACTGCTCTCTTTAGGAAAAAAGAGTGATAACCAACACTGACAGGAAGTGTGTGACTTTTAACTGGCAAAAAAGGTGACAGGCAAAAAATATTTTTCTCCTTCCAGATGCCAAATAGGGTTAAAATTGACTAGTTCCCAGACAGAAAACAAAAATTTCTTCAATATAACTGTGTATTTTTCATTGCCATGAATTACTGTATTTTCTTTTTATGATCTCTCTGCTCTAAGTGTCCTATGTATATTAACAGCAAAAATTAAGATAAGGATGTTTTGGAGAGAGGATAAAAAATAGAAAAAGTATGTGAATTCAATTTATGGTCTATCTGGAGATAAATAAGACTTTGACAGTACCGTGTTTAATCCAGTTTCAACAATACCAACGTGTCTGTAGTAATTCACAGGGTTATAATGTGAGGTTTTATAGAGGTACTTGGCACTGCACACTATATATTATTTGGGAGAGCAAAAATATTTCTGGTTTACTATTGTTTAGAATAAAAATTACACTCAGTTTTCCAGGCCACACTGAATGATATATCTTGCTTTCTTTGATGTTATTTCTTTTAATGGGATCTGTTTAAATTAGGCTTTGCTCATCCTATTTAGTAACTGTGTTCCCATAAGATCTCCATAACATGTCTGGCTCTTTTATGGCAGGGAATCCAGACCCATAAAAACACCAGCCAAGCCCCAGGTGGGAAAGAATAAAGCCAGGGATTGGTAAAACTGAGGAATAGATGGTCTATGCTGCAGGTGAAGGAGGCGAGTGAATGTAAAGCTCCTTGGGAAGGGGCTCACAGAGGAGGGTCTCATCCAGTTCCTTTCCCCAGGTTCAGGGGGATGCCTGTGTTACGATCCGGTTTAAACCCAGAAAAGCAAAGCAAGCTAAGTCTCTGTGCATAAACCGGAATGAACTTAGAAGGTTCAAAATATTCCCAGAAATGAGATTAAAACCAAACAAGGTTAGATGTTGATGCCAAAAAATGGATGTATTTTATTTAATAGTAGAGAGGCAAAGAGAAGGGAAGAGAAAAGAAAGAAAGAAATGGAAAAAAGAAGTGTGTGTGGGAGGTGGGGGACCAGGGAGAGGTGACAGTGGTTAGGTGGAAGCACATCACCCATCCAAGGATCCCAACGACGTCTCGTTGCTCCCCTCCATCTGGTCTGCTGCTGGTGAGGGTCCCCTGTCGCCGCTGTGGCCACACCGCTACATGCTGCCACACGCCACGCTGCCACACGCCAAAGAGTGCAGAATCCCATGGATTAATGCACACTTTGGGCCAGGTGGGAACGCCCACGTGCCTCTCTTGCAGGGGCTGGCTTGACACTGTCCCTTGCAACACTGAGGGTCTGTTGCATCATCTCTGGTGCTCTGGTGCAGGGTCCGGGGACCCCTTTGAGGGGGGCCCCTGTGATGGGCCATGTCACCCCTTCTGCTGTGGATGAGCTTCCCCCCCGCCAGTGAGCACCCCTCAGCTGGGCTCCTCTGCACAGTGGAGGATGGGCAGTCACTGCGCCTCTGACCAGAGGCTTTTCCAAGATACCCAGAGCCTCTCCTCCCTCCCGCCCTTTAGTTTGAGGGTCTGTGTGAGCCTGGCAGCTGATAGTCCTGGGGCTGTGGTCCTCATCTTGGAGGTGTTAAGCCTGTGCTCAGTGAATGTCCCCAGCCCTGAGTTGTTACTTTATCTTATCTTCATCAGCGAGTGGTCTAAAGCCTCAGTCAGGGCCCCATTCAGGGTGTGGTAGTCTTCTCTGCAGCTTTTGGAACACACCTTTAAAAGTCCTTTAAGAAAACATTTAAGTCAAAAAATATAATATTTCAGTCTCTGACAGCCTGCAGTTGTGTCCTGATGAGGATGTGGACCTGTCAGTGAGGCCTTCCTGACTTAAGAAAACGGGCTGGTTGCCTTACATGCACCGAGCATCTGCATTATGAATCACAAATCATGAGTTTATTTCCATATAAAATTTGATTTCTGTAGTTCACCATCCCCCAAGAGTCATTCTGGTATTTCCATTCAGACCTGCTCTTCCTCTGGGGTATTCAGGAGTTCAGCCCATGCAAGCTGATGACCCCTGGGACCAGTTGGGTGTTGACTCTTCTGTGTGGTGGATTCACTGGCTGCCCCATCTCCATTGGGGAAGCCATTTGGCAGTTGGCCTCTGGACCCGTCTCCTCGCCTCTACATTTTTTCATTAGGTTTTCAGATTCTTAGAAACAATTTGATTAGTTCAACCCTTCTTAATGGCAGCAGGTCATGTACATGGACACCTAAAATTCTAAGGTTACTTTAGAAATTTCAAAAGAAAAAGGTGCTCTGCAGAATAAAGGGCAAACATATTGAAAAGCCTTTAGAAATGTCACTAATCTTAAGTACATAAAAGTTCTCATTTGAAATTCTATCAAATTAGGGAGTGGTGTTGCATGCATGAATATAAGAGGATTTATGAAACATGTTTGGGAAACAAGGGAAGTAGTCCATGAAATGGGCTTACTTGGTCTGATTTGAATAGGGTATGAGGCTTTCTTGCAGCAGAAAATCGTTCATGCTCTGGGAGGAAGGGAAAAATGACAAGGGAATTTTCATGGGGGCATAGAATTCAAAAACCCAAACTACGTAGTGGAATTTTCTTGATTTAGGAATTAAGATTGTTGGAAACAATCTACAGAAAAGCCACAGCACAAGGGAGAACAGAGAGGATGAAGATGTGGTTGTAATGTTGATGTGCTAGTGCAGGAAATTCACTACAAAGGTTTTTGTCCCAGCCTGGTGGTTCAGCTGGAGAAAACCAGGGAGACTAAAGGGGGAGATTATTAGGCATCAATGTGGAGGGACCATGAAAAATGCCAGTATGATCTGTCAGTGCAAGTAGAGATAGAGAAATATTAACAACATTGTACAAGGCACTGAGACATCTCAGTGGGAGTTGTGTGGAGATTGGCCATCTGTAATGGAGAAAGATGAAACAAGTCTGTAACAAATGATGAGAGAGAAAAACAGAATGTACCTGGGAACAGCAAGGGGATGAATAATTAGAGTTTCTGTTGAGAACACAGGGATCTATGCCAGGAAAAATTCTGTCTTGGATGTTTTAGACTATTACAGAATGATTGTGGAGCACAGATACAATAACCTAATCAAAAGGTGAATGGTATTCCAGGATGTGTGACACAAACTGTTTTTGTCAGAGATGGAGAAGGGGCAATATTGTTACATGAGGTAAAGGTTAGACTATGTGCTTAAAACAGAAATAGGGTAAGAAATCCAACATGAGAACAAAATACCCTCTTGTCTTTAGTCTCACTATACAGTTGTTATTAATATTACCCTGTGTGGCTGAACATCGAGAAAGGAAGAGATGTAATCAAACTGGAGGAAATTTTTTTGTCCAAGAGTAAACGGGCAAAATGAATGAGAGACAAATATATATGTAATTGTAACATCTGAGGAGACTCTCTAGCTACTGGAACAAGAGGATTACAGAAAGTTGCTCAGTTGGGTGGAGGAACCGGAGAAAAATGTTGGACACAAAATGGAGTTTGGAAAGTTTATGGCTCAAAATTAAAGCTGAAGAAGCTTGTAATGCTACGGAGATGATGATGAGAAGTCAGGGACTGATGCTGGAGAGTTATGGACCTCTCTCCTGGGGGAGAGACTGCAATTCCAAATAATCCTGGCAGCAGTGATCCAATTCATACTAAATGTTATGCTATGATTTCCAGTTACTTCAGAGCTTAACCTACTATGGCCATATCTTCAATCCATGTCAAAAAGAAGTGATATCAGTAATGTCAGAATTAGATATTTTACTAGATTTTAGATTTATATTAAGGTGTGGTATAATTTGTGTTACTTTATTTGTTTGTTTGTTTCTCCTCTTTTGTTCTGGAATGGGTCTTGGGAAGAAAATTATTAATTTAGTTCAATCCTTTCAAATTTAACTTCAGCATAAAGGCATTTCAAGGAGAGTGACAAGAAAAGAGAAAGAGGGAAAGAATTAATTTTTTCTATCATCTCAAACTGTATTTTAGATCACTTTCTTTATAAAATGTTCTTGGAAGTTGAGGGAAATAAGTAATATACCATATACCGTAATGAATATTACCAGCTTATTACCTAATTAACACTAATATTTTTGTAAAGGTCTGGAAAATGCAATTTTAATATGCAATAATCACAGAACCACAGGATTGATAACTTTCTCTCTGAAGCATCACTTTATTGCATTAGCAGACTAGTTTTAGAAAGGATAATTCAAACTCATGACTCCTCTGACGATTTAAAAGAAGATCTCTGTTGCATTTCCTATTCTAAAAAATAGAAAACAATAAATATTTAGGAATAATATTCAGCATTATCTGAAAGATAGAAGGTTATTTTAGTGGAGGAAACAAACAAATACCCTTAATCTGTCCCTTTATTATTGCACAGTGAATACCAGGACTTCTTGTGATTATTATGATTATCTGAAAAATTCTCCTTCTTGTCTCTGCTTTGTTGCAGGCGTTCTCAAAGAAAAGTCACTTATCTCTCAGTGCCACCACTTCCCCCGTGTTTAAAGGAAATATCATTCCTTGCCTTGCCAGGGTTGCTAAAAGGGCAAGTGTTTTGAAGATTGAAGCTTTTTAGCTGTGGTGTAGGAGTTGGGACATATAAATAAATAAGATCTGGTGCGGCAGACTCAGGTTCGTGGCTGTGTAAAATCAAAGCTTTCATCTGTCGAGAAAACACATGTCTGGAGGGAATGAAGTGCAGTAAGATGATGTGATGGTAGAATTAGGCTGATAGATATCCATAACCAAGCACACTATCTCTATCTCTGCAAAGGAAAAAAAAATGTTTGAAACCCAGTCACCCGCCTAAATATAATGATGATATCATTATAGAGTCTGCACCCACTGACAAATGCAAGGCACTGTAGAAGCATAAAGCACTTCAAGTAAATAGTAACACAATTTAGTCAGAGGTTGAAAAGTTAATTCAGTCCCGGCCCCATTCATATTACTTTTAATTTTTTTTTATTAATTTATTGAATTGGTTTATAAGGTAATAAATAATGCTCTGCAATTTATCCGGGAACATCAGTCGACAATGAGAACCTTGAGTTATGACAGAGCCTTGGAGTTTGGATTAATATAATATTATATTCATATAAAGTAAAAATTCTTCCTGTAATATAGCCACCTTCAAAGTATGCAGTGGTTTCTGCTATTTTTTGAGCCCTGGACTTGTCTTTTTGAGGGTTTTCAGAGTGAAACCACAAATATAACTTGGAAAGCAACAGAAAATGAATTGACTGGTTTAATTCTTGTAATTATTTCATTTTTTCTTAATTAATAAGGTATGCATTGCATATACATGGTTATACACACACAGAAATATCCTCCTAAATTATGTGGGTCCAGGATCCTATAGGTGCTAAAAATATACTCATCCAAAAATCCTAACCAATCACTAAACAAATTAAAACCCAACAAAACAAAAGGTACTCCCAAACAAATGATAAACATGGGGAAAGCTTGACAAAAATCTGACTTCTCTGATGGAGCTTCATATGACCTTCTTTTGCACATGGTGTGTCTCTTTAAGCTTTATACTTTTGAAAATGAAGAAACACTCAAGATGTGTTGGACCTGTCCCAGTGCCTATCAACAGGTCCAACACATCTTGAGTGCTTCATGTATTGCTTGGTGGAACTTTTGGGCTGAAGATATGGGAGGGCCAGCCCTGGCTGGGTTCACATTTTGCTCTCCTTCCATATAATTTATTTTTAAACTCATTCTGATTTTCACTGCACAGGTAGCTTTTAAGAATTTTATCCATTTATTTTCAGAGAGCAATCACCACACCCAAAAAGCAGAGAGATGCTTTGGTCCCTCTCTAAAACAAGAACCCACACTGCTGAAGTATCACAGCATCTCCCTAATCTGAGCTGCCTTTTGTTGGCACATTCCCAGAAATAGGGATTGTTTAGGAACGATTGGTTCCTAATGCACTGGAAAACATGTGAAAAAGCTGTCACGTATTTTTTTCCCCCCTTTTTATCATCTATGGCACCTAGAAAAGACAAGGTACTAGTGCAGGCAGATTGTCCAGAAGCCCTGTGATGGTGGTGTGTTTCTCTTCTCTTCATCTACTTGGAATTAGCTTATTTAATAACTTTTAGCTCTGATAAGAATCCTGCAGTCAGGTGGTTCACATCTCAGGAGTGCAATTGCCACTGTCATCTCAAGGAAAAAAAATCCTGACATTCAGTCTGAATTAAAAAGAATACATGTTTAAAGAGATTAGAATTAATAAATAATGTTTTATTTATTTCCATGTAGTAGTTATTCCCCTTGGGTCTAATCCAAACACTAGCTGGCCCCTCCCAGGACTCCTAAGTAACGCAGGCAAATGCAGATGGTGTCTTGATGGTCAGGGCAAAGGATTTCACCTGGAATGGTGAGGAGAACCAAGGGCCTATAGATCCTTGCTGGAACTAAAGGAGAAGAGGGTGTTGAGTGAGTGGGCAGCAGAAATGGCCGCACAAAAAAATTTACTCTTTCCCACAGCAGAAACAGCCAAAATTCAGTGTCTGGCCAGGAAGGTGAGAAGAAATTCCTTGCAAAAAACCTCCCACTATTAAAACAGCAGATCACCAAATTGGTGGTAGCAAATAGAGCTCTTTAGAGTCTCACGACCTGAGCATCTCAGCTTGTGCTTAAAATTGTCTCAGCTCCTCCCTTTTTAGTAACCAGATCTCAGTTTTAATTTTGACCTTTCTTTTTATTTTTTTATTTATTTTAATCTTCTCTCCCATGGAGGTCAGTAATTGGGGAAAGAAAAGAAGATTAATTATCAAGGAAAAAAAAAAATGAAGAAAGGAAGCTCAGGAAACACAGCTGAATTACCAAAGACAAAGAAAAAAACTCCAAACCCCATAATTTTGATGCATACTTTTTATGCATTCTGTGTTATTTTGTTAGGAAAGGCCAAAATAAATTGTTTATTCTGGTTTAATAGATGAGGTGTCTTAAGGAACAGGGTGTAATAATAACAATTCTAGGTAACGTATGTTAATATATATGCAAGAAGAGAGCAGTAACAATAGCCGAAAATGGGCAGGCCTATGGGGAAATGACACTCAGGGTGTTGGCATTTCCCACGTGACTTTCTGTGGATACTTGATTTTGTTTTGTTTTCCTAAGTAGAAGGAATAATTCATCTGTTGAAGACCTGGCTTTTGGCCTCTGCTCCCCTGCAGCAGAAAACAAACACCTCTTTCAGCTGCTTGGTGGCACTTTGAGGCACAGGTGTTCCCTCGTCTGCTGGGAGATGGAAGGGGAGGAAAAGGACCACTAAAATATGTAGCCAAGACTTAAATAAACAGCAGGGAGATGACTTAGTGGGGCAAGGCTGGGGTTTGTCATACTTTGTTTTAGCTATCTCAACTATTATTTAGTTTAAACAGGCCATGGTTGTTCATTCAGCAGGCAATGGGTGGAAAACTGGAATGTTTTTCAAGGCTCCCTCCAAAAGAAATGGGCAGTTTGGCTTTGGGGTACGCCCAAGGAATGCAGAAAAAAATCCCTATGTGATTCTGCCCTGATAAACCCCGAAGAAACTTTAAAGATTTTCAAAACCTTCATTTACATTTCTCTTTCTCCTCAGTTTACTGAGAGGAAAACACAATAAGTTCTGTTTTGTCTTGTACTTTGCATAGCTGATGCCAACGGCTGTGGATTGCTGTGTTTGTGCCTGGGCCTGCACATGAACTGCAGTTGTTACTGTCTCACTGACAGCCCTGCTGCTGCTGTGGAAGGATCATGGTCTTTTCAGGAGATTTCTCTAGCTCCTTGCTAACTGCGCTTCCATGCATTATACAGGGGGGAAAAAAAAAATCACTGGGATCATTTGTGAGATTTTTTTTCCTGCACATCCAAGTTCTGCACAAGCCAGTCCTTCAAAAAACAAAAGCCTCTGTGCCTTGTCTCTGCTTTTCTCTTGGTATTCTCTTTATTAGCTGGTCTTGACCTCTGACACCAGGGAGAGTATGAAACAATTTTTTTTTTTACTTTTGGTGTATGATGCAATCTAGGTCACTGCAGCCTGCAGGAGTGAAACACTGGGATCTCATTAACTCTATTTTATTTCCTTTCCTTCCTTAGTCACAGAAAATAGATTAATAGGGTAGCACTTTGCAGTAAGTGGACATTAATTAATGCTAAATTACACCAGAATTCCACTGGAATCACATAGTAACAGCCACACTACATCCAAAAGACCTTGCCATGATTAATGTTCTTATAAGGAATATCAAAAAATTAATAACTATTTGTCACCTATAATAAAGTGTTACCAGTTAATTTTATCCCGTTTTCTGTCCTGGTTTTGCTGTAAAAATGAGATGCTGGAAATTTAAAGCCTGGTATTTGACATAAATGAGAGCTTCTGCTTTCTGACCTGCTCAGGACTTTTCAGTGCAACTCGTCCTGTTGATACTCTTGGTATCAAGAAAAATGGCAAATGTCTCTTGGTTTGGGATGCAGACCTGGCCAAGATGAAGAGTTATTTTAATTCCTGATCCATAACTCACTTCTTAGTATTGGAAATTCAAATCCTCAGACTATTCATTAACTTGACAAACACCGTAATGAGTGCAGAAAACGGCAGCACATAAATCCATTCTCTTGACAAAGAACATAATGAGAATGGGAAGTGACACAAACTAAATAGATCACTTTACAGTCTGGAGAATGTATATACTTGCTTCTTGTGTAACCACAGCTCTCCTCCTTGTTTCCTTCTCTCCCTGTGCCTTTCCAGAATTAGAAACAAGCAATAGGGCACAAGGAAATGGTTTCAAGCTGCACCAGGACAGATTTAGACAGAGTATCAGGAAAAAAATTCTTTACTGAAAGGGCTGTCAAGCCTTGGCACAGGCTGCCTAGGGCAGAGATGGAGTCCCCATCTCTGGGCGGATTTAAAAGACGTGTACATCTTTCAGGAAGTGGAGGTTCTTTCTGAAGTATGCCTCATCCTGGGCTTCCCACCAAGACTTAATTTAACAAACACTAGTAATTAGTACTGTTATTTAATGGCACAGCTGAAGTCTTAGTGTTTGCAAAATGATTTGAGAACTTTACACACAAAAAAAAAATTAATGCTAATTTTACTATTAATAAAATCAACTGCATTGCCTTTTTCTGCTAAAAAATTATCACAGTACCCAGTAGAGGAATAATTTCATTCAAAATCCAGCTTTCTTTTGCAAGTATCAACAGCATGGATCATTTAATAGATTATAAAATCCTTTTTGCTGCTGTAAAGTGAAATTTAAGCATTTATTTGAGCCTTTCTTTCTGCTTCCTTTTTATTTCTGAGGAAAGTGCTCTCAGGGAATAATACGGCTTTCTTAACTGCATCATGCTTTATGCAGTAGTTACTTTAATTTTCTGACACTGAAACCCGAAAAAGTCTTTGTGTGAAACAAAGTCTTTTTCTAAGTATTCAGTATCAGAAGAAATTATCAAAGCCTAGGGAAACCGGGAAATAAATACAACAAGCACGAACAAGGGAACATTAAAGATGAATCCCTAATTTTGTCCCAGTGCTGCGCAAAACAGGCTTCCACCTCCTCTGTATTCAGTTCCAAGTCCTACATGACCTTCGATTCTAAAGATGAGAGTCATATATTTAACTACAGTATTTTTTATTTACTATACAAGTTGAGATGCAAAACACTTAATCTACATCGTAAAATGGAAAAGTGGCTGAGTTTGTGGTGACCTTCAATGTTCCTACACTAAAGTTGATCATTTTAAACAAGTGCAGCCCTTTAGCTGTGCTAAATTGGACTTAAGTTCATGGCATGTGTTATTTTTCAAAATCTGACTCTTTTTCTTCCTGGGGAATCAGAGAATACAAATCTAGATGTTTTGCATGTATTTATTTATGAGTGCATAGATATTCTCCGGTTAAAGAGCAGAGAGGAGGAAATAGCAGTGGAGGGTGTTCAGGGGAGTTGTTTGTTCAGTCTCTACCGACTTTCTGCTGAAATTGGATACTGAGCTCACTTTTCTCAATATCAATGCACAGAAAACTGCAGCCAGAAGCATCAACACCTTCACCCACTAAACACGTTGAGGAAAGTGTTGATTAAAATCAATGATAAAACTCCTTTCAGTCCTTTCCCTCTTGAATATAGAGGGGAAGCAAGGAATCAGCAATTTCCTTGGGTGAAACAGTGAATTTCTGCACCGTCTGTCCCTTCAGGTAAAGCCATGGCTGATTTTTGCACCTTCTATTTCACAACGTGCTGGCCCTTATGTGGCTTATAAAGCTCTGGTTCTGCTGTTGTTTTTTTTTTTTCTTTAAATATGAGCCAAGCAAAAACCTTGTGTCACATTGTTATAATTACGTTTTTACTAGAATAAACACATACTCCTGGCCAAAGAAGACAAATGTCAGAATCTGATATTTTTGGCAGGTGTTGCCTTTCCTGCTCAGTGCCCCTTAGATCCTAATATGCTTGTTCCCACTCACCATCCCTCTCTTCCTCTGTTTTAAGTCGGGGGTTTTTTTATGACACTGGCCTATCTTCCCCTACACTGGTGGAAAATGTCCTAGCTCAGACTGTCACCTTGTTCAACAAACAGAAGGCTGTTGTAGCCACCAGGAGCAGAAGAATTGCACAATGTGTGTGTTCTTTCGGGGTTGCGTTCATTTTTTCAGTGTAGCTGGTATGGGGCTGTGTTATGGATTTGTGCTGGAAAGTGCTGATAATACAGACATGTTCTTGTAATTCCTGAGCAGGGTGTCCACAGAGCCAAGGCCTTTGTTGATCCTCACCCCATCCCACCAGCAACAGGGCTGGGGTTGCACAAGGAGTTGGGAGGGGACACAGGTGGGACAGGTGACCCCAAATGGCCAAAGAGATGTACCAGACGGTGTGACAACATGATTAGTATATAAGGCTGGGGGAAGAAGAGGAAAGTGGCAGGGGGAACATTTGGAGTGCTGGCATCTGTATTCCCAAGTCACCATTACTTGTGGTGGGCCCTGCTTTCCTGGAGATATTCAAGTTCTTGCCTGGAAAGATTTGGATGAATTCCTTGTTTTGTTTTGCACATTCTGCTTTTGTCTTACCTGTTCAACTGTCTTCATCTCAGCCCATGAGTTTTCTCATTTTCACTGTTCTGATTCTCTCCCTAACCCATGGAGGGGAAGTAGGCGAGGGGTGTGTGGGGCTGAGCTGTCCGCTGGGGTTAAACCACCCCACAGGGACGCGTGGGATTCATTGCCAAACCTGCTGGTGTCTAAGAGCAGTGGCACAGCAGCATCTACAGACTCTGGAACATTTGCTCCATGCTATTTAGACCAGGCTGTTTGTTCAAAATATTGCATAACATTAACATTTAACTTTTAAAACATGTCTAGGTGCGAGAGAGCAATGGAATAGCTTTCCCCTGCTACCAAAGAAGGGAATAATGGATATGGCAAAGAGGGACATTAATATATTTAAGCTGATGATTAGAGGCTACTGAATCCAGCGTGATAAACTGAAATAGATTTATAAGGTTAATACCATTTTCAGAGACTATAGACCATTTTATGGGATGTGCTATATAAGTTTTGTTCCTTCACCCAAATACATGATCTTTACCAGAGATTTAAAACAAAACACTGTAGCGATTGGATTCTAAAGGTCAATAAAGGAAGAAGAAAAATGAAGGCAAAAATCAGTAGTGGGGAAAAAAAAAAAGCCAGGGGAGGGCATTTCATTCACTCTGTTTCTGGTGCTGTTGTTTTGCCAATTAAACTGCTATAAAGATAATAAAAAGAACACACCTCTGGCAAATGAAGGTTTGCCTTCATGCGAAAAGATATTGTGACTTCTAAAAGACTTTAAAATTATATTTCCTAATAAATAAATCAACAAGTGGCACAAAGTCACATAAAACACACTGCACATCTCATTAAACTTCGAGATATTTTAGTTATCTTTTTAGGCGAACTAAATCTTTGCTGCAGACAGTTTGTGTGGAAAATTTGTAAGCCATGCTGTAGCAGTGTGCCCTGCCTGGAGCCACAACCAGCCTTGGGGGCTGTGGGGGCTGCACCCAGCTTACTCTGGACTTTGGGGAATGGTGATCCAGGTGTTTTGTAGGTATGAAAATACAACTGTAATCCATAAGGCGTCATGGCAGGATATCCCACTGAGTGGGGACATCTCTGAAGGTTGCTCCTCTGGGGTGAGAGACTCCTCATTGCAGCTGAGTTTGAGGAACGTTTGGACAGCACTCTCAGGCAAGTGGTGTAATTTTTGGGGTTTTCATGTGCATTGGACTCGGTGGTGCTTGTGGATCCCTCCCAGCCCAGTATGTTCTGTGATTCCTTGATTCTATTCCATGAGATCCTTGGTAAGTGATTAATAGCATGGTAAACTTTGAAATTGCAGCTAGAATTGATTATGCACATATAAGCATTTAGATATAAATCATTGCCCAAGCCTGGGACTAGGAGTGGATCAAGCTGCACCCAGACTCCTGCCTGGGAAGGTGTTTTGAAGACCAGGAGATCCTTCTGAGCCTCATGGCTCAATCGAATTGTCCCCCTGATGGTTTTGTCAGCCCTTGTCCTCCATGCAGTAAATAACCAAGTTTACCTTGCCACTGAATCCTGTTAAAACACCACTGTATTTTCTCTCAAACTGTCCTAATTTTCTGGTTTGCATCAATAAACATATTGCTACATGTAACGGGTGAAGTGCGTCGCTCCATCCGTGATATGTGCTGAGGAGAGGAAATTTGCCTTGGGGCTGGGATTCTGTCTCCTTATGCCAGAATGATGACAAGCATGGAGAAAACCAAATCGAAACAAAAGAACTTCCTAAAGAAGAGTGATTAGAAAGACTGAGTTTGCTTATTTAAAAGTAAGAAGAACAAAAAGAAGTGAAGTGCAAAAATGCAAGCTAGGGAGAAGCCCAATAAGAAGGCATAAACTCTGTTTTTTCCCCCTCTGTGTTTATTTAGTCATTTTTTAACATATCATAGTCAAATGTTTTGCACTCCTGTAGTCAAAGAGGAATCACAGATTTCTTTTTGCTCCTGTGCTCTGGGGGATACAGATGTGGGTGTATGAGATAGTGTCCATTTTTTTATAGCTGCTAGCCCAGCAAAACATATTATCTTTGCAAAAAGCCTTCTCTTCTTTATAGAAGAGGGAGCCAAGAACAATCTATGCTTTATTTGATGGCAGAAGCTTAGAGAACTTCTAGGAACATGCACTGGATATTGGTGTGTTGGGGGATGTATGTGTGTTTGAGAGACAGAAAGAGATGTCCTTTTTGGTAAACAGAAGTGGTTTCGTCTGGACTTTTCAAAAGGTGTTGATATCTTTGAAAGAGAGTCAGAGAAAGAGCTAAAATATTGCCAAGGATTGAGAGGTTTCATTATGAAGGATGTTTTAAAGAAGTTGAAGAACTGTCTGTTGTGACTTCCCAGTACTTGCAAAGTTATCACTTCATGTGGAAGAGAAAGAGCCCATATGAAAAGGGACCTAAGAAAATGAATTGCAAACAGGACTGCCTAATATGATGCTAAAATGAGGAAATGGGCCTCTGCAGAAAAACCTCACAGTACCCAAATAGCAGCTGGAGAATTTACTGGGAGAGAAAAACACTGCGCTGGTTCAGTGTAGCCACCACAGACCAGAACAGGTTGAAAGGCCCTGAGTGATGACGGGAAGAGAAAGTAAGTTGCTTTTTTCACAGTTAAACAATCAGTTTGTAGAGATTTTCCAAGTATTAGAAATACTGCTTCCACAGACACTGACCAAGTGGGAATTGGGGTCAAATATACTTGGGGAAAAAAGTGATAGTGCAGTGCTGGGAACTGTTTTGGTGATATCCTGCTCTTCTCACCCTTATCTTTAGCTACAGAGGTAAAAGATTGCATACTTAAGAAAGATTTTGAAAGACAGTATGTTCTCCACTGGAATATGATCCTATGAGATATGTCTGGAAGTGAACAAGGGGAGAGACTGAAGCTGTCTAGGACCACTGACAGTTACTGCTGGGAGCGTTCCTGCAAGAACCAGGAAGCCTTCCTGAGGAAATCTGAGCTGGGAAGATAAATGTGCCTACCTCTTCCCTCCACACAGATACCCACAGCCCACAGACATACTGATTTTAACAAATTTATTCTCGTTCAAGAGAAACATACTAGGGGAAAAAAAAAAAATTCTGGCCAGTTCTTATCCACAAGATGTTTGGGAATGACATTCAGTACAGCACAGGAGACATTCATAAATCCTTTGCGAAATAAAATCCCAGTTCAGACCTCAGTGCACTGGTAAAGCACTCCCTACCTTTCTGTCAATATCCACACAGATAATGCAAACTCAGAAAGAATACCCGGAATGTGCATGCTATTTATGTCTTTCCCAGGAAGAAATTAGCAGGCGTAACAACCTCCCCAAAGGTGGGATGAAAACAACGTGAGACATCTCAGCCAGAACAAGAAATGGAGTATCTGCCATCTCGTAATTGGAATTCAAATTTAATTAAGATGGAGAGAGAAATACTCATCAACCTTTCACTGAAATGCAGGAGCCCTTGGTGCTGCTATCTAAACAGGAGAAAACAGCCTTTCCACAATTACTGTTAAACAAACAAGTCTCTGTGTAAGAAAATGGCCTGTAATCTTAAATCTCAAGTTTATGACACAAGGTAGTATTGAAATTGAGCATCTTGGTACTAAGGCCCTAATTTTACAAAATTGATCTCAACTGGTTAGACACCGGAAGAAGTTTCCCAGAGAAGTTGTGGGTGTCCCATCCCTGGAAGTACTCAAGGTCAGGTTGGATGGGGCAACCTGGGATAGTGCAAGGTGTCCCTGCCCATGGCAGGGGGTGGAATAAGATGGGCTTTAACTCTCTTCCAACCCAAACCGTTCTATGATTCTGTTCCATGGTGTGTGCATGTGGTGTGACCTGATCAGATAGGATACAGGCAGGTAGGTAAGCCCTAGTGTTTGCTGAGCCCTTGGCTCCCACTTCTTTGCAATCCAGCATCAGGAGGTGAGAGGATTACTCTGCCTGCATAAACTAATATATTACGCTACACTACTCTGTTTCTCAGATGTCCCTTAAGTATGAGAAGGAACCAAATTTCAGGATTGATAAATATTCTGGCCACTGGTTTCTTTTCATAATGCCTCCCAAGGGATCTGTAATCCTTCCCCATTCATCCCATGGACTGCTGTTCAGGTATGTGAGCTGTGCCTGCTTATATGATTTCCAAACATACCTGCTCTGGTCTCATGTCTGAAACTGCATCTGCCACAAAACCTGAGCAGGGTATCTGACTGCAGGTGTTGGTGCTTACCACAGCACAGTTATAACACTGATACATAAAACTACAGCTGACCACTGTGAGGGCAGTGTGTGAATTCCTGCATAGCACACACAAAAGCAATTTCACCTTGTTACTACTTTCTGAGGTATATAACATCTGGTTAAGCTGCTAGATATCTATTTATAAAAGTATTTAGTCTTGATTTAAGACTTCAAGCAAAAGTGAATCCATCATGCTCTATGACAAAATGTTCCAGTGGTTTATAACTTTCAGTGTTAAAGAAGTGAAGCAATTTGTAGTTTGAATTTATCTTCTACCATGAACCTTTGAAACTCATTATGTTTCCCCTTTCTTAGATTAAAGGGCTGACTGTCAGTTACCTTCTCTTTTGCAGATTTTTTCAGATTGATCCAATCAAACTTAACCTTTTCTTGGATGACACTGAGAAGGGGATTTTCCCCCACCCCCCAACTTCATGATCACCTTGCCATTCCACACTTTTGTTGAAAAGTTCTGTACCTGTTATGTACATGTAGGGCTAGACACAGTATCCCAGTGGTGGCACTAATGATGTTTGGAAAGGTTACATGGCAATGGAATTGCCTTTATGGGAATGGCACTGCCTTTGTGTCCTAACTTTAATGAGACCATTTGTTCCCCTTGCTTTACATCCCAGGACAACCTGCAGTCACTCAGATACAGAGTCATGCTCGGAGCTGGTGTTCCAGAGTTTTATATGTCCTCAAACTCATCGCAGAGTTCCTTTTATCTGAGACACCACCCTCAGGCTGTTAGGAATGACCTAATGTTTGCTCTGCTTCTTCATGCTTGACTGGAATTTAACTGTAATATTTGTTAAAGTTAATACAACAGCTCATTAAAGCTGAATAAAAATCCCTATTGGGTTGCAAAGCATTGTGGTTAAAGACCTGAATATGGCTTCAGGAAATCTGGGTGTTATTTTAGGCTTTTACTGTAAACTGCCAATGTAAATCTTAAAAATCAGGGGGCCTTAATAGTCTCCTGCTCTGGTTCCATTATGTAAAATGGAGTAACAATTTTTCAACACAATTTTTATTGTCTAGGCAACCAGTAAGCTAAAAACATTGCAAGAGAGAGTAACAGGAACAAAGTAAAAGACTAAAGAGGAAATTCAATGAAGAAAGCAGAAAAACAGAGTAAGAAGATTCATAGTAGCATAGACATGGAAAAAGATCCTCCTGGAACATGTGTTTCAGATTCTTCTATTACAGGTATTATGACCTAAATTTTCAGTCAGCAAACCCCATTTTACAATTCATTAGGCTTCCCTACTTTTAAAATCTCTCTTCACACAATGTGACTCAATGACCCTGACCTGAGTGTCCTGTTTGCCCTTTTGCTATCAGTTCCCTTTAGCTCTTTTGGGTCTGTGGTGCTTACATCCTCTATTTGCAGATTTAAATAGAGTTTTACAATGCCAGTTCTTTGTGCTTGAAACACAGTCCCTCAGTCAAAGATAATCACATGTATATCATATATATAGATACATGATGTCACTGTACCGACTCGAGTGAGTGCTTGGATGGATAATAATCAGGTTCTAAAGCAATACAGTAATGGTTAATCTTGCCAAAGCTCTGTTTTCACACACATATTTAAATCCAAAGCCAAACCACTGCCCAGCAGAGCCCAGGGCTATGGATCTGAACCAGAATCAGGGGCTCAGGGCTGGCCTGCGGATGTAAGGCTGTGGAGAGGGGCTGGTGACATCAGCTGAGTGCTGTTGTGGCAAGTATGCATTTCAGTCACAGAGTAAAAGCTGACATCTATATTTTAAAAATATTTATCCCAGCTAGGCACAGTGCACAGTGATCAGGATACAAATGAGATTAATTCCTCCTCTCTGGAGATAAATCCAGATTCATTTGCTCTTCCAACAGTGCTCCACTTTCCCCCTGCACCTCTGACAGACTATTTTTTAATTATTATTTTTTTCCTCTTCCTTTATAGACACTCAACAAAATAATTACACTGTATCTATACATTATTGAGAATCCAGTTCTGGGGCACTGGATTATCTCGGGAACAGTGCTGAACTGTGGTTAAATTTAAGAAAGTGCAAATGGTTTAAAAAATTGCCCTTAGTGTGTGGGGGGGGAGGGGGGAATATGTTACAATTACAAATTTAAAAAAAAATAGCTCTTTCAGGCTTTTATTTGGAGGATTTTGGAATCCAAATAAGATTGACTACTAAGCTTTCTTTCCCACTCTGAGCAAATGTTATCAGTTGATTTGTGTTCCTTTTAAAATAAATGATGGGAAAGAGCAAAACAAGTTACTATAAATGTAGGGGGTGCTCAGTTCTGCTCCCCCCAGTGCCACTCCTTCCTCTCACAAGTCAGGGAGACACGATGGGGGAGTACTTCCACAGCACTGACAGTGTCAACTGCAAAGCAGTAAAGAAATTCATCTGGTCCTGTCCCTCTCTCCTGTCTTCTCCTGCTCTCCTTATAGGGGATTTCGACTAGGCATGGTTTTAGCTGCAAACACAAAATTCCTCTGGCTTCCAGAGTGAAAAGCAAGCAGGCAAACCTGCTGTTTGCCCTCCTGCATGATGTCTGATAGCCCATTTGGTGTTTGGCTGCTGCTGTTAACAAGGGAAGCCACGTGTGTTTGGCTGATTACACTCACTGCCCTCCAAGGGCTGCACATATAGAAGCAGCCATCTATGGTATTTCCATTATTATTCCAAGGGAGGAACTGCTATTTTTGTGAAACTATGTTTTTTTTCATGAAGTTCAGTGAAAGAAACTGGCTAGATGTCACTGCCATGGGAAGGAGGTCTATGCCCAGTTTGTGGCTGTTGAGGAGGCTTTGCTGGTCAGAAATGCAACATCCAGGGGACACATCCCATGACCTGGATGCCCCAGAGCTGGCCTTTTGTCACAGGTCTGGCTCCTTCCCTTCAGAAAGCTCTGGGTCTGCCTTCCTACCAGTGTGAATAGCAGCTGGGCCAGACAGAACATTCTGGAGTATCAAACAGGTCCTTCCTGTCACCTCTGTGGGGATAGCCTTGATTGACTTGCTTAGTCACACCACGCTTGCCCAGGTTTAGATTTTACAGTTAAAAATATGAATAATAATCAAGATGTGAACTCCCGTGCTCAAAACATCAAGGCAAAGATGAAATTAATTAGCATGCAGTTCATAAATGTGACATTGATGAATTGCAGCACAGCTATTGATTAATCATATATCAATTACAGTGGTCTAATCACTGTGTCTACAAATCAACTCAGACCTATCCATGGATTGATACTCAGTGCAAGAAATTAAATCAAAGGCTCTGAATGGTACAAAAGTGCGGGCTAAGGTTTAGCTCCCAGCTGATGCACAACTACCATGCTCCATTAACACTAATGGAAAGCTAACTAGGTATGCCTGCAGTGCACTGATATGAGAACAAACTTCAGCTGATTGAAGACTCCCTCACTATTTATCCTGTTTTGGGCCCTGCTACAGCCACCTCATTAATGAGAAAGTATGACCTCAACCTGGGTGTAATGGAGCTGCCACTGGGGTAAAAAATGCCATTTATTCAGGCACACTACTAAAGCAGCTAATTTGGTAAGGTTTATTTCTGCAGCCCTATAGGATACCTAGTTTTTATTAAGCACAAAAAGACATGGACACTAATTTATGGAGAAATAATTCCTGTGGCTTCACTGAAGTGTTTCGCAGAATATATTTTGGAAGACCTGGCCATAATTCAGGAGGGTAGAAAACAGTGTCTGGTGATGTAGGCACAGACATCACTGGAGAGTAATTAATTTGAAAACAGCTGTTGAGCACTTTTGGTAGAAAATTTAAAGCTGGTTTTATTTTTCTCCGACATCTATTTGTCAGAGCTCTTTTAATTCCTAACACGTATCAAAAAAAAAAAAAAAAAAATTAGGCACAGCCTTGCAGATTTTTAAAATGTATTCTAAAGTTTTCACTTTAAAATGGTACAAATTTCCTTCTCCCAAGAAATCCCCTACAGCAATTCTTTTCCTTTTATGATAAAGGAGATCTGAGCATTTCTGTTGAAAGATACGCTTCTAATTTGGGTGTGCCTCATACTGAGGCACACAACTTGTAAGTAAACTGCTGGTAAAACAACTCGTTTTTAAGGAACTGTTTGTCCTTCCAAGGAAGACAAAGCTTTCAACAACTTAAAAGAAAATTACATCATCTTTGTTTCAGGAGTTTAAGGATATTTTTATGCATGCTTTCAAAAATATCCTCCTCTCTCCACTACTAGAAGAGGAATATCTTCCTCTGTTCACTCATTTCTGTTACAGTGAATTCAGGGAACAGAATCAGATGGTCTCTGGGTGCTGCTCGAGGACGTCTCTGTGTCAGAGCTGTTGCACTGAGTGTTGCATCTGATGTGGAAGGGTCACGTACGCAAGGGTGATTGTATAGAACCCTGAAAACCTTTCTGTACTGCTCATCCTTCAAGGATGGAAGTGTTTCAGGCCAAGATGGATGAGATTTGGAGGAACCTGGTCTAGTGGAAGGTGTCCCTGCCTGTGGCAGGGGGTGGAACGAGATGAGCTTTAAGGTCCCTTCAAACCCAAACCAATCCAGGATTCTCTGATGTGTGGCTGCCAATTTCAGCATGGCTGTGCCTCATAGGTGGATTATTTCCATTAGGTTTACATTATCTAAAAGGTGGTAGGATACCAGGAAGCAAACTCCTTTTTTCCTCTTGTTTGCAGGCAGCTAGGCCTGCTTGTGACCTCAAAATAGAATGTATGCTATGAAACAAAGAGCATCCGTGCTCCATCCTCCCATTCCTGAAAGCAACAAAAGCCTTGTGGAACATATTGACTCACTGTTGTCAACATAATGATAGTGTTTGTAAAATAAACTCCTACCAAACACTCCAATAATTAGAATGTCTCTTTTCCCCCTCCCAACCTTATGTTCCTTTCAACACAATGACATCAATGTTCATTAATTCTATATTTGAATGTTCATCTTCTGTGGCAGCTCTACCAAATAAACAAAGCAAAACAATATTTAACAATAAGAAGATGTAAAATGTTTATGTTGGAAGGGAATGAAGCCAGTGATGGCAACAAAACTCTTAATCAAACTCAATTACAGAGACCAGGCACAATCTCCCAGAGCTGACAGTCTGCTGACTTTACTTATAGTGTTGTGTGAAGAGAAATCTTTCATTTACAGCCCTACTGAAAAGTGGTTGTTTAAAAATCATGGAGGAAAATCACAGAGTGGGTGAATTTTTGTCAAAATAAGTTTGATCATAGTGACTGCCAAGGAACTGTGGATATAAATTAGATGTAGTCATTCCCTCTGATGCTGTAGAAGATATTGTTTGGGTCAGTGGTTCTAAGTGTGCATCTTGAAAAAAATAAGTCAGTCTTTATCCCTAAGGTACATTTTAGCAGCAGTAAACAAGAGCTTTCAGGAAAAAGCAGAACCTCTCTTGTTGAGGAAAATCCATCTATTGGCAACCTGACAGGAGGAGAGGAGATGGCTTAAAGTTGTGACAGGTGAAGTTTAGATTTGATATTACAGAACATTTCTCCATCAAAAGGGTTGTCCAGCCCTGGCACAGGCCTGGGGGGGTTTAAAAGATGTGGGGCAGCTGGGGACATGGTTTAAGTGGTGGCCTTGGCAGTGCTGGGGGAATGGTTGTACTTGATGATTTTAAAGGGATTTTCCAACCTCAGTACTTCTATGAGTCTATGATTCTAACTGGGGTTTTGTGTTAAACAAATCCATTTAACTGGAAATTCAAGTATATCAGCTAAATAGTGAGGTATAAAACAATGAATGATAATACTTTCCAATCTTCTGTGTTGAAGAAACATGTCCTCTAGGAAGAAAATGGAAAAAAAGCATATGAGGAATGTATTATTTTCAAGTGTGTGCTCCTAAGACTGTGGCTCGTGTTGGGCAGAGCAGAGGATCAGCAAAAGTCCTGGAGTTCACTGAAATTTAAATGTGAGTTGTGAGTTTGACCCTCCAAAGGGTAGACTAAGCTACAGAAAAAAAAAATAAAAACTAAAAAGGACCTTTCTGGTCTCAGAAACTGACCTGAATTACACCTGGGTGGTTTTATAAAGCCTGTGCATCCCATACCCTTTTGGGTGGAAATGGTGTGGAATGTGTTTAGATGGACTGTTACAGCATCCTGCTTGTGCCCTACTCTCTAGAAAGGAATTATTTCTGTTCTTAGAGAAAAACATCAATTGTTCTCACTTATAAGGAGACAATTCAGACTAATTATTTCATTTGCACCATGGGTAGATTCTGTGTTCTTTTATAACAGAAAGTGAAATATAGCTGAGCTGTAGATTACTGTTTCAAAGTGTGCTTAGTGCAATACTCATAAATAAGACGAAAACGTCAGAAGGACAGCTAGCTACAATGTCACTTACATGGATTTCATATGAGAATCTTGTATGAATATAGAGGATAGACCACTAAAACTGCTCAGTCAACTTCTGGTTTAGAAATAGATACACCCCCAATCTTATATGGGGTTTTTTTGAGTAGTCTTAAAAATATCTGAATTGCAAATCCTTTTAAATGTCCATCTAAATGTCCAGGCTATGTGCCAAGAGGAAATCAATCTACGCAGACTCTGAAATCTTCCAAGTGTGATAAGCCTAATAGGAACATTAGTCCATTTTATGTTACCTCCAGGAGCTTTTACAGTGAAAGTCTTACCTCTTTTCCACTGCTTTGCATGCACTGGTGATTAATTTTAGTTGAACATAATTCAAAATTAGTTTCTTGCTAGAACTCTGTGAGAGTGAACCCATTTCTGGCATGTTTTGATAGAAAAATACATTCTCTTGGAGAAAGGCTGAAAAAGTGCCTATGAAAACCTGCACATTTATAGGGGGGCCATAAAACTAAACATTGTGGGAATACATAGCTGGTGACAGTTTGGTGTCGCTGCTGTACCAGGGACGGTGAGAAGAACAGCACAGAATTCAAGTCCAGGATAAAATGGGATTATTTAATTAATTACAAACTCATTTATATAACTTGGTTTGCAATAGAGAAATTACATGATTGGTTCATCAGTCAACCAGCTACCAAGGTGATAGGCTAAGAGGTTGTGCTAGTTTGAAAAACAAACTAGTGGGAGACACCAAGTCAGAATAACAATTTAATAGGGAAATAAAAAGAGGGGGAAAGAAAAATAAACAATAAAAGCAGATAACACTGGGTTAAACTGACAGAGTTAGGATACAACCTGGCACCCTGTTAGTCAGGGTGGTGGCTGCAGTCCTCCCGAAGTGGTGATCCTGTAGAAACAAAGGGTCTGCTCCTCCTCAGAAGGTCCAGTGGTGGCTGTGTAGCTCCTTGTCCTCTGGAAATCCAGTGGAAAGGTGTTGCCTCTGGTGGTCAGAGTCCCAGATTATATCCACGATGGGATGCTTGGTTCCTCCCTCTGGGTGGAGCATCTCACAATGGGGTAATTAGTCATGAGGCAAAGTGTTGATTAGGCTCATTAACAGAAGATAGTCCGGAGGGAGTTATCTCTGAGTCATGAGGCAGGACAATGATGGGCAATTAACAGAAAGATAGTCTGGGGGGAGGAGGCAAGGAAACACTGCCCCACCTGGTTTCAACGGCTCCTGAGGATGGTAATAGAATACACTGCAACCCAGGACAGAGGTATAACCACCCATTTCAAAACATTATTCTCAGTGAACCAAAACATTCCCACACAGCCGACACCTGCAAGATAGTTTACAAACTCTCGAACTGCTTTCCCAGCTAGTTTGCATGAGAAAGGAGACTTTCACAGGATGCTATAAAGCTAGAAAATTTCTCTGCTAGCCTTTCTCAGCATCCATAGTTCAGTTCATCATAGTTTTCAGTTTCCTTCAAAAACTCTACAAAAGGTTTTGCTTCATGGCACCTGTTCCTCAGAAGAGGGTGCTGAGAGTTTCCCAGATGCCCTTGCACACCAGAGTGAAGAGACACAGGAAAGTGTCTTGAAGAAAGTTTCTTTCCCATTAGTGCAGCCTCATTTCGTGATGGACTAGCAGTTGAACGCGTATTTTATATATGTACTTTATATCAGTCACACTGGCAGTCTAGAAATTAAGCCATGTTTTCTGCATTATTATTATCCATGCCCTGTCACTCTTGTTCTATTTCTCCTCACTTATTGCATCCTTCTGTTCTGGGCTTCTTTGCATTCGGCTTCACGAGGGCTCACTGTTCTTCCCTGCACTGATTGTGGTGGCTTCCCTCACAGGCAGAGCTGGGATTTGCCTTGAAGCAATCGCCCCACACCTGAGCTGAGCCTTCTGCACTATGCTGTGGCCATGCCTCAAGGTAGGAATTCCAATCCAGCAAAGGAGACAAAAAAATCACTGTGAAATTCAAATTAAGGGCTTTGAGAACACAGGTAAATATGTAAACAATTTCCATGACTCTTGACATTTCACTAGTGCTTTGCAGTGACACTAGTGAACAGCCAGCATGTCTTTGCTTCTTGGTCAGGAGAAAAGTGTCTTCCAGATGGTTTCTTTTTATTAATTTAGAGAGAGTTAAGCTCCATCTCAGAGCTGCAGACAGCTGACTGATGGATGCTCCTGGAAAATCTGCTGATTGGCAAGACTGTAATACACATTAGCTGTTTCAGAGTTACTTTGGTAATTGGTTCCAAAGGAGAGGAGGAAAAAAAAAAAAAGATTTGCACCAGCCTAGATGTAACTGATTTGCCTCATTATTTCTGATTTAGAATTGACAAGACATAGATCAGCCATCGACAGCTTCATGCCCCTAAGAATGGATACTTCAGGCACTCTTGAAGTGCTAGAGAACTGTAGATTAATAGGTTTTAAGCCTTTTGCTTTTATGTTTGTGAAATGAACATGAATTGAGTTGGTGATATATGTGTGTCATTATCTTTTCCTACACCTTTTTGGTGATTTAACTGAAACAAACGAGTGCTCTCAGCAGCAGTTGTCAGTAGATCAGAGTCTGCCGTGTAAGAGCAATGTCCCATCCCTCACCCAGTGTTCCTCCTCCCGAGGATGTGTCTGTCCTGCATGCAGCTCGTTGCCTCCAGACAGGCCCCAGACACTTCTTGAAGTGGTAGCTTCAGCTCAGGATGACCTTCAAAAGTACTGTACTTTAAAATTCCACCTATTACAACTCCCTGGGCCTGTACAGAGTTTTCCACTGCGATTTCTGAGTTTCAGGGTAAAGTGCGTGCTGCTGCAGCTGGACTTGTATCATACCCTGATTCAGGACACTTCCCTAAGATCCAAATTATCATTGTTCCTGTATCTGTTCAAAATCTGGTGGAGTGTGAGGCTGATTTTCCATACCTTGCCTTCCATATTAAGCCCCATGACTATGTGATTGTTACTGGCAACTCTGAGACAGGGCTGTTAGAAGGTAACTTTTCTACTACTGTGGCTGAGCTTTGGACCTATTTGCTACGGGCATTGTGGATGTTTGTATTTTGCATGGATGCAAAAGGAATTGGGGATATTCATTAATGGGAAGCAAAGCTGTCCAAGAGTGTTAAGTAAAAGACTCAGAGAGCAGCAGTGCACAAGGGGCTGGGAGTCCATTTGGAAGGAAAAAACCTTCAATCTGATTTTGTTTTCCTGTCTACTATTAGATGCTGTCAGACACCAGGTAGTATGCCGTGCAGGCTGAGCCAATTCAGGCCTTCTTGCATACTTAGATTTACAGTGATAAACAAACTGTCATCTGATCACTATTTGAAGGGATTCCAGCATCTTTCATACCCTCATCATTTCCCCCCCCGCCCCCACCAAAGACAGTTATCTGAAAGTTAAACCACATTTGTTGTCACTAAAGCATCAGGAAAAATGAGACCAAGATTCTTCACTGGCAAAATGTTTCATGGCAGCACTGCTGTGCAAAATGCTGTCACCAGAGGTGACTCTCCTGCTTTGGGACTTGTACCCCACATCACTCTTTTCCCTTCTTCACATTTACAGAAATCTCTGCTTTGGCTTGACTAAGTTGTTTGTGTGGCTAAACCCAGGAGATAAAAGCAACACCCCTTCAAACACCACTCCAAATATAAATTGTCTTCTTTTATGAAAAATTTCATTTTTTATGAAATAATGTTATATAGAAGTGAAAAGGTAAAATTTTTAATAAGCCTTGGGCTCACAACTTGCAGTATCCCAAAGACCAACCTTGCCAGCACCTTTCCCTAGTACAGATGATGTGTGTGGGTTGCATTTTACTGTTACATCCTAAAAGTGTTATTAATGTAAGTGAAAGGAAGTGAGATTTAAGAAAGGCCAGAATATTATTCCAATTTACACCACGTAATATTGAATTTAATTAGTCATTGCAATGTAATTAACAAGTTTGCTCAGTCATAAAAAGGAGGTGAATCTGACCAGGTGGATATATCATAGGGGTAATCCATATATTTTGCAAAGACTTCACACATCTGTTTAGCCCTTTACTCTTTTGGTTCTAGTGTGTCCTTAAAATTCATTTTTTGAAAGCCTGATCACCATAAGAATACCTCATTAAAATTTTAATTAATTCCCAAGATAAAGCTCCAATGGGCATCTCAGGGAAACTTCTCTATTGAACTGACACACTGGCTAAAAAGTAGAGCAATAAAATTCCTATTCTTTGAAGGACTGTTTGGATTCTGAAAAACTATCAGGACATTTAAATACTTGATGCAGTTAATATGGATATTCTGAAACATAGTTTTTATTGAAATCTTGTTTCTGCTATTATTTCATTACTCTAGTTGCTTTTGTAAGGATATATCTTGTTCTGGCTTTAGTTTTGTGGGGGAGAAGGGGCCTGTTGTTGAGAATTCAGCTAATATTGAGTTGGAGAAAGACACGAACAATTCGTAGTGCCTTCCTTCCTTCTTGAATCTGTCTGAATTTTCAGTCAAGATGTGTGTGCTTTGATGTGTCCTTTGCCCCTGGGAGTGAAGAGCATCACATCTGCCAAGGACAGTAGGGTTAGAATAGTTCATTCCAGCTGCTGAGAAACCAAAAAGTTTTGGAAAGTTATAGAGCCAGACTTGAGGCTGTATGTTACATTCTTTTAAGCAGGATTTCCAGCCAGCAGAGCAGCAACAATGAAAGCAAATGCATTGTTACGGATGAACAATGACAATAATAACATTGAAAGCTCCATGTGTTATATGAACCTCTCCCTCCAGAGTCACTCTTTCATCTCTCAGGATTATAGAGAAAACATCACTAATTCTCCCTTGCCCCATTCTCCGATGTCAGGGTCTTGCAGAGAGAGACCAGTAAATGTGATAGATCGGTGACTCAGTCAAATCAGATGGGTAGGTTTTGCATTCTGCACTGCTCTTTTTTTTTCCCCCCATCAAAATAGCAATTCCCACATTAAAAATGTTTAATTTTACATTATCTGTTTCCATTCACAGTTCTCAGCTATGAGTGAGATGATTCATGCCTCATCAAGGGTTTTACTTTACAGCTGTTTCTCTTGTGTATTTTGTGAACCCAAAGGAGTTACAGTTGTTGCTATCAGGGTATTTATGCTTCAGTTAAGGATAGGTGTATCTTTCAGAGAAAGAAATATTTTTTTCTTGGAGAAATCAATTAAAATGGGACTAGAAGGGATACTAAGAGGTCATGTAGTCCATCTCCTTTCCTAAAGACAGGGTCAGTTATGTCACTTGTGACAAATGCTGGTTCAATTTTTCTTAAAAATCTTGAGTGATGAACGCATTTCCTGATGTTGGATTTTAATCTTCTCTGCTTTATTACTTCTTGGCCTAACAACAGTAGACAGAGAAAAGAGTTTATTTCTTTTCCCAAGATTCCTTTTACCATTGAAGACTGCTTCCACATTTTCTCTCAGTTTTTCATTTCACTGGATTAAATATCTTAATTTTTTTTATATCTTTCTCTTACATCACATTTTCTGCACCTGACCAAATCAGTCTAACTCCCTGTTGAGGATCCTTTACAAATTGTCCCCATCCTTCTAAATTATTGTGCCTTCTATGCACCAGCACAGGTTTTTTGACTGAGGTTGAGACTGAGAGGGTTGCGGTGGTTCATCCGGGAGAAGAGAAGGTTCTGGGAAACCTTAGGCACCTTAATGCCTAAATCAGCTCTATGAGAGCTGGAGAGGGACTTTGGACAATGGCATGAAGTGACAGGACAAAGGGAAATGGCTTTAAATTGTCAGAAGGAGGTTTAGATTAGATATTAGGATGAAATCCTTCACTGTGAGGGTGGTGAGGCCCTGCTCAGAGAAGCTGTGGATGCCCCATCCCTGGAAGGCTGGACAGGGCTTGGAAAAATGAGGCCTAGTGGAAGGTGTCCCTGCCCAGTGGGGTTGAACAAGATGGTCCCTTCCAACCCAAACAATTCTGTGACTCTATGATAAGTTTGTCTGTGATTTTTGTGTGTCTTGGTCTAATATTATTCAGATCCCATTCTGCCACACCTCAGCCAGCCCAGAAATCCCCTTTGGTGTGTGTGGTTCTGTGTTTCCAAGAGATTCACTTTACATTTGACATTCCTGAACAGCACTATACTTTTTTCTCCACTTCCCTCCAATTGTTTTGAATTCTGCTCCTCTTCCCCACTGTTTGCAGATGTTCACCTTGGTGGTCTCTTTGACTACAATAAATATGCCTTCTGTCCTTTCATCCAAACCATTTATGGAATTATGAACGATGTCAGACTTAAGACAGAATCCTAAGCAGCCCACAGCATTGACTGGGGGTAGCTATTTAATTCTGATGCTCTGGCAGTAGCTGTGTAATCCCACACCCTGGAAGAGTCACCTTATTTCTCAAATGGATAATGTTTCTCAAACTTTTTTCTAAGTCCTTTATGTAAGAGAGAGTCAAAGCTTTGCTAGTCAAAGCTTTGCTAAAATCTAAGTATATGACATTTCCTACTTCTCCCTTATGAAGAAAGCCATTTACCTTGTCATAATAGGAATCAGATTAGTTTGACATGATTTGTTTTAGATGAACTTAAATTGACTGTTGCTCTTCTCTTATTATCCTCTAGGTGTTTACAAAATTTTGAGTTGCTTATTCCAGTATTTTTGTGGGAATGTAGCATCAGCTAAATCAGTACATTTCTTACTGTTTCCTGACTCTATTAAAGGTGTGCATTGTATTTCCTCTTTTCAAGAGAGAATCCCAAATTAACAAGAAAAAAAAATCTGAAATTTTCCTTTTCCTTTTAGAATTCAACCTTTTTCTTTTTTTTTTTTTTTAAGAAAAAAATTATTTTATAAGTGTTAGAATTTATGCTGGACCTTTCTCTACATTTGGTTATTGAGTGAGATGAGAGATACTAATGAAGACTTGTGATTCAGGCACTATTATATCCACAGAATTTTAATTCTTTTAAAACAGCCCTGTCTACCACAGCTCTTCAAAGCAGCACCATGGCATCTGGACTAGAATTGCAATTGTCATTCTTCAAACTCTGAAAACAAGGAAAGAATTCACTCTGCTGTTAGCAGCATTATTGAAATGACAGAGATGATATGTCCCAACTCGGGAAGGAGAAATTAATGATACATAAAAAATGCAGCCTTTTCACTTTGACCCACACCTTCCGTGGCACTCACAAATCTTTGAGGGCCATCAAATGAAAATACACAGCTCAAAGGGGATCAGACTGACCAAGTTCCAAAGAACTGTCCCCAGATCTCTTTCCAATGGTTGTTCTGAAGAAGTTGGTACATTGGTAGGTAATAAACTAATAAGCAAACAAAAAAGGATGTGAAATACAGGAGCAATCTGAAAACCTGCATTTTATCTAAATTTAAGCACAGGCAATAACTCAGAGCTCTGAAAATACATGGAGTTGAAGAAAATGTGACCAAAATGCCTTGTTTGGAACATATTGACTGCAAGGGAAGCACAGTAAAAATAACCAATTATCTCTTCTTCAGCTATACCATAAGATAATTAATTTAAATCTCCCTAAGAAACACTATTTCTTTTGCATTATTTTTATTTGCTCATGAGGATTTCTTCTCCTTTTGATTCATTTCCAGTTGTTCTCTCTCCCTGCCCAGCCTGAAGACAAGTAGGGGAAAATTTGGTCTTTCAGTACCCTGTCAAATTACAGATAATGAGCTGTGTAGGTGTTAGCATTTCTTGGAAGCAGGGTCCCACTTTATTTATAGCTCTGCTGTTTAGCCTTCTGTCTCTTCATGCTGTGGTACCCTGCCAGAATGCCTACTGAGTATGAAAGTTCATAGGCAGCCTCACTAGCAACTGAAAGCTTTCAGTTTGTGACTGAAACAGGGGATGTGCTTGTACCAATCACACGGAGATGTGGCATGGGTAAGGATTTGATGAGAACCTGATAGGATTTGGCACCCTATTTTGACATCCTGTTTTAGTATGTGACTCTCCTTGACCTAGTGTTTGACAGGACGACCTGAGTGAATTGGTCCTGCTCATCAGGAATAAAACGTGGTGCTTCTGACTGTGATATGGTTAACACATTTTCCTATGGGCAACACCCAGTCAGCTTAACAAACTAAAAGAGAATAATTTCCAAAATCTCTTCTAATGGGTCTCCTTAATCTGGAAAAGTCCACACGTAACACTCATCTTGTTTTTGAAATGCAACAAAACCCCCACCCCAAACCTTGAAACCCCACTCCAAAAAACCCTCACCCCAGTCTGTAGGATCTAGATTTTGGTTAAAATATCCAGAATTAAGTCCCTGTATATAAGTGGCTACTTTTGTGCTGGCTTGTGAAGTTGTCTTTACAGTCAGTGGAGAGCTTACCAGGAGAGTTGGTCATGTTGAATTGTTCTCTGGCACAAATCACCATCACAAACTGGCTACTCACCTAAATTCATGGAATCATGGAATCCTAGAATGTCCTGAGCTGGAACAGACCTTAAAACTCACCTAGTTTGATGACTAGTGAGATAACCCATGTCATCTGCCATGGACAGGGATAACTTCCACTAGACTATGCTTCGCAAAGCCCCGCCCAACCTGGTTTTGAACTTGTGCACTGAATGCCAATGGGGTTGTATTATCTCATTCCACTGACTATAAAAATAGCTCAGAAACCTACCCCACATACAGACACCTACACCTGGAGGTCTAAACTGAGCTCAGCTAAGACCAGATCACAGCCTGAGTTGCTCAGACAACTGTACTTGACAACTTGCACAGCCTGAACCATCAGGTTCTGTTGTGGTTTATCGTTTCCTATACATTTTTTTTTCTATATGGCTTGCACCTACATCCTATACCTGGGATTTCTTGAACTGAGGAGAGTTCAGCCAGTTCCTGAGACTAAAATTGCTGCCTCTTTGTGTGATGTTTTCCAGTCTGATCTTGTAGAAGCTTGTTCAGTGCTTTAGAATTTTGAGTGCTTAGACACACAGGAGATGCATTTTAATGCATTGCCCTCTCCCTCATGTCCATCATTTCATCTGCTACATGATTTTACTGGGTGCCACTTAATATTCCTCTCTGAAGCTGTGTGCTTTTTCCTGAAGGATACAAAAGACCCATTTGCACATGGCAGCTAAACAATCCCCTCCCCCTGGCTGGTTTAATGTATATTTTACTAATGAAACAAAATCAGCAAAGTGCTGCAATGCAAAATTAAGGGGGAGTTGAAGCAGAAACGCCGAGCAGCTGCCAGCTCCATCTGACTGATGACCCAGGTCCTGGGTCCCCTTTGGGGACAGTGTGGTAAGTGTCCTGCAAGCACTACAACCCACTGTTTGGGGAGGGCAGGATGTTCTGGTGTTTGTAATAAACTGTGCCTGCTTCTTCAGCCAAGGTGAGTGTCCCATTGCAGCAGGCACAGCAGTAACTCATAAAACAGAGGCTTTCTCTGTATTAAAGGAAATAGGAATAGATAGAGACAAAGTGTGGTGGAAGTGAAGCACAGTTGTTCTGAGCTGACAGGTGGAAATTGATTCACAAATAAAATGTTGCAAGGCTCAGTAAAATGGAGAACAAATAGAGAGTTATGGGTTTATGGAAGAATCACAAGATAAGTGGTAAAGACAGTCTAGTATAAGGATCATCTGAAATCCAATGTAGAACATTGATTTTTTTATATATATATATATATTTTTTTTTATAATATATATGTCTATGTTATGGTTACTGGTGTTATTTCTGCCCACCAGAAATAGTATTTTCTGACAGTATTTTCTTCTTCAAGACATTTCAGATATATATGATTATTACATCCCAGTTCCTGGAAATTATAGTTTTCAGATGAAGCTGTGTTTCAGGTGGAAAAGGTTCAGAGGTGTCATAGTCTTCTTTTACACGAAGATTACAAGACCAGTAAGATACTATGATGATCATTAACACAGGTCATTGTAGACAAGTTAACATGATTTTCAGATTACATCTATGGCAGTTCCTTCTGCATCACCTGTGTCTTCAATCTCGAAGTTTTCAAGAGACAAACTTATCCAAAGCTGGCAAACTGTGTCAGCAGTTATTTGCTTCTTTTTCAGAAAGTCTAAAAATATGAATTTCAATGACTTTCGACAGGATTCATGATTTATTATGACAGCTTCTGTACAGCTTTAGACTTGGTAATATTTTGTTCCTGTAGTGAAGTTATTCTTAATAATGACATGAAATTATTCCTTTTTATTTTTTTTCTTTTACAGCTGGAAGAAGATCTGCCAATAGTATGATCACAGGCTAATCCTTTGATCTCTTAGTACCTTACATTTATGCTTGTACAAAACACAACTTGCATATTATTCCAAGTGCCTTGAGCTTCTGGAGGGAAGGAGCCTCTACGTTATCATGTTGCTCCTATTAGAAATCAGATGATAATTTTTGCCTATTACTCTTGCAATTCTATTTTCATCCCCAAATGCAGGATAACTGCGCTTAGAGGCAGTGTCTACTCTTAGTCTGTGTAGGAGGGAAACCAGATGGATATGACAAATAAATGGAAGAAGCGCAAGGTACCAGTGGCATGATTATGATTTGTGTAGTAAGTGGCAGTCACAGAACTCCCACTGTCTAGCTATTGTCAGGCATTTTGTAGTCATTATGGAACAGCAGGTAAATATTAATGGAATAAGATTGCATACTGTGAGACAAAGTATTAGCCTGTGTAAATCATGGGAGCTCGGCTGATGTCAGTGGGACTGTAAGATTTCAGACCAGCTAAGGGTATCGGCCTTAAATTCTTTCTTCTCAAAAGAAAAATAAATATCTCGAGTCTCTTCAGCCCTGTGCTCCAGACTGTTCTCTCTAAACAGCTGGTTCTTCAAGTGTACATATGTATAGATGCACTTAATGCCTGTGGCATTATTATTTTGGAGAAGGGAGGGCAGCACACACTGTGTACACCTGAGGAAAAGGTCTGTATCTCCCAGAGTAAGCAGTTCCTGTAATTACACCCACTGTCAATATCGGCTCCGGGAATTCCCCTTTCAAACCATCCACTTTTACGCTCCTTCATCAGCAAGGCTGAGTGTGACATCCTCTAACAAGGTTGGTAGGGTGGTTACGCGACTCAATTATTAACTCAAATGCAACTCGCGTACTGTAGCAAATAGAATTTCTTCTGACAGGCTGCTTGTCATATTATGGCCTTATTTGATTAACTCACCCCTTTGGAGGTGTTCATGATCTCATTATATCTTTAATGATAAAATTCCCTTCTGCTATATGCTATTTTATATTATGTTAAAAGGAATTCATTCATTTTTCGCTTGTCACTTGCATAATTGGATAAATATTTAACAGGCGCAAGTTGATTAAATTTCTGCTAAAAGTGTTCTCACTACCAAAATATATTCTGGACACCTTAAATGTTGGTCTGTTGGCCACCACCAGGGCAGGTGGGAAGTCCAGTGAGACTCCCCATCTTGAAAGTCACTTCTGCTTACATCTGTGGAGTCACAAAAAAAGAAAGGATAACAACAAAGGATTGATCTCCAGTAGAAAATAATGGGTTTAGCAGATTGCAGTGCAAAGAATTTAAATTAGAATATGGAAGCCATTACTGAGGTGGCTGAATTCTTCAGAAAAAAGAGGTAGTGCATCTTGTGGTTAAAAGGTAAGATAAACAGGGTCATTGTTCTGAGTCTTTGATGCTGAATCACAAAGGCCAGGAACAGATTTTTAAGCTCTCTTTGAAGTGATTTTAATTTATGTCAGCAAATACAAACTGTATCTAGTCTTCAGGTCCACAGGCCTCCTTATCCCATGATGATGATTGGATGTCCAAATATTTTGGTTTAGGCATATTCATGGAACACAAGACTCAGTATGTTGTCGAAATTGGCAGCAAAATTTGTATTTCAAGTACTTTATTGACTCAGGGTATTGATATCAAGCTGTCTGTTAATGCTTGAAAACATGGGCAAAATGAAGGCTTTACAGGATTCACAAATATTTCAAAATAGTATTTTATTTTTTTTTTCTTCTCATTGCCTCTGTTTCACTATCTATAAATTGATATGTTAATACCAGCATATAAAAATGTTTATTTCATTTACTTTTAGATCTTAACATAAAAATCATTGGAGAAGGGCATATAAACAACTTTATTTAAAAGTGTTATATCATGCAAAATATCCACTAATATAATCATTGACATTTTGTATATTGACAAAATAGGGGTAAGTATACATTCATCAAAATTGAAAACTCTAATTTGAATATCTTTACTTTTACTAAATTGCCTGTTTCCAGGAGGGTGACATGAAATTCCAGTCATGAGGTTTTAACAACCGTTACTCTATAAAACCTTGGGCCGCAAATAGTAAAATAATCAGGGTCTCAGTAGCTCTCTTGGTCCATTCCTTTGCCGCAGGAAAATATCAGCCGGCTCATGTTTGCATAGTCTGTTCTTAAAATCCTCCTGTGCTGAGATTTCACAACTTCCCCAGGCAAACCATGAAATTTTCCCCATCTTTTCCATGAGATTTGGCCTTATGTCTTCATTGTGTATAAACTCAAGTAATTTCAGGTATACTTTTTGCTCTCTCCAAATACAATTTATTTTATAAAGTCAGAAATTAGAAATAAACTGATTTTTGAAAAAAAAAATGGAAGAAAATTTGAATTAGAGATATTTTAATGTATTACAGGAAGAGTAGGATTTTCCAAGGTCTCATGTGGATCAAACTATTCATGACTTCCAACTACATAAAGGCAGCAAAACTCCTCACATGGTGCAATTTCTGCAGATGAGTCTCTGGAGGCACGTGTTTTTCTTCATTAGCTATAAACAGAGATAGCTGAAATTGATGTCAGGTGGCCAAATTATATGCCTGAATTTTCTTGGATGCACCACACTTTTCTGATCTTAAGTAAAATGGTTTATTCATCTAAAGGCACCATTTTCAGCCTGCATTCTGCTGGCCTCAGAGGTTTTAATTGCCCAAGAGTATTTCCAGATTCTAGAGAATGGTCTCTCAAACTGTTTGTTTGTAGAAGTTTCACCTTATGTGGCACTGACCTGGGCTGACTCACAGTCCTACAGACAGGACTCAGAATAGCCTGGAAGTTTTCATGGGCAGGAAGCCAATCTCATCTGGCACTTTGCATACAGCCACTCAGTTCTGGACAGCGAGAAATGTTTTGTGTGTGAACTGGGTTGATCCTTCCCTGTTGGCCTCACTGTCAGAGAACAGTACCAGAAACATCTGATTTACCAGGACAGACATAGCCCAGGACAGACACTGCCTAATTCTGAAAGTTCCAGGAAAGGCCACAGAGAAAGGTCATGTTTGGACATTTGACATAGAGATCTGTGTAAATAAAATTTATCCACAGATCTGCACCAGCTTAAAAAATTTTAGGGAGTTCATCATTTGGGAAAAAAGAAAAAAAAAATGACACAGAAAAAAGGGAAACATATCCCAATTGATTATCCTTCTCTTTCAGTCATTTCACCAAACAGATTAAAAGCCATATGATTTAGATGGGCAATCACAGAACAGCATTCTGGACAACAAGCACCAAGTAATTTTACTAGGGATCTGCCAAGGGCTGAAAAGTATGGAATGGAAAATTAATAATGAATAAATTGATAAACAAGTCTTTTTGCAGAAATTAGGGTTGATAGCCACATGATTTGCTGCCTGAGGAGTGGGGCTACACCAACCCTGAGACCTGGTGTGCAGTAGAATGATGTGGCCTTTGTAGCACTTGAAGGAATGCATGTTGAATTGAGATGAAAGATTCTCAGCCACCTCAGTGGACTTTGAATTAGGCCCATGGGACATTATTCATTGTCTTTATCTTCCCATGCCCTTGGAAAGAAAGTTGCCATTATTTCCACTGCACAAGTGGGGAAATTGCAGTACAAACAGAGAATGGCCATGGTTGTAGAAAAGGTCACTGGTACAGCTCATTGACACAGAATAGATGGAAAATGAGAAGAGTCATGTCCATGAGATTTAATTGCTATATACACAGAAGTAGTCATCATCCATAAGAGTCTGGGATTGATTCATTTGATATTGGTTATGAATAGCACAGTTTTGAGGACAGAAGGTGAAGTTTGGATTGCCTATAATATCACATCAAAAAAATTATTTTTTTTAAAGAACATTTTTTTCTTCCAATAAGTAATTTTTGATCTGCAGTATGAGAAGAAAAAAGTCATCTGCCACCTGAAGTCCTGAGCAATCCTTTCCCAGACCCTCATCTGAAACCAGTAGGTGACAGTTGTACTATTTCACCCAAATTCATCTGTCCTTTTAACCTGCGGGGGCCAAATAGGGGAAGCAGAATAACTTTTGCTCTTAACAGATCAAACCAAAGAAAAACAGTGGTGAGAAATGGGCTTTGTGCTGCACTCTCTCACTCATTTGAGGGAGGGGAGATTTATTGACTGCAGGGCTCAATAAAATTGCAGCTCAAAGTGAGTTTTCATTCTGAGCCCTGAATTAACTCTCTGAACTTTGGCAGGAATTCGCTGCAAACAAGTTACATCCCAAAGAATTTGTGACTATAAACCATTGCTAAGCCAAAGCAGACATAAAGGGACATAAAGGAAAACCTCCCACCCCTGTGTGAGAAAAATCTGCCTCCTTCTGCTGCTGGTGCAGAGGGTATACAGATCTTGGCAGCTGGGATGTCCTCCTGTGGGCATGAGTTGAAGGGGATGGGGAAGGAGTGGGGACTCAGCAGAACCCTTATTTTTCCATTTTTTGAGACTAAAGGAACCATAGCCAGCACATGGTCCTAAAACTGGATATTTTTTCTGTTTTTTAAAATAATTTTCATAATAAGGTTGGAATGGTAATAAAGATATAGGTCCTAAAATGACCATAAACAACATAGGTTGTTTCATTAATTTTATTCCTAAATGCCATGGGTGTGATCAATAGTGTCATAAACTCCCTTAAAATAGCAACTTGAGAAAAAAAGTTTTTTACAAAATCACAGAATCACAGAATATTTTGAGTTGGGACAAAAAAAATGATCACCTAAGTCCAACTCCTGGCCCTGCACAGGAAAGTCCCAAGAATCACACCATTTGTGAATCACATCATGTTTGGATTAGGTTAGGTGTTATCATGTATAACAAAAGGAAAAGAAAAAAAAACTTTCATATATAACAAAAGGAAAATAAAATCTTGTCATCTGTAGATAGCAAAGGGAAAGTAAATTATCCACTACATTTCAGGTTCATCAGTTGATCTCAACAGTATGTACAACTTCAAGGAATGAATACTCTAATGATGGAAATAGCAGAGAAATGACATAGAGAAACTCAGTATCTTTCTCAAATCAAGTAGGGTTTTTGTTAAAAAAATTATGGTCAGTGCAGTAGAGCTAAAACATAATATTAAGTTTAGTTGTTGCCACATAAGATCTTTTCTGTTAAGGAACAGAAAATGGGGATTCCTTTGAGATTCTTTAAAGAGGTAAGAAACTGTATTAAAAGAGGTGATAGGAGACTAGAAATAGCCTACTATTATTATTAAAGAGGCCGGGGTCATGTATAATTAAACATAATAAACACTCTTGCCATAAAGTAGAGGAGATTGCTTATGAAATTTGCTGATGACATGAAGGAGGAAGGCCCCATCAATGCAGAAGAAAAATTGGATAAAACAGGAAGAAATGGTTAATGCAATAGGGTTAAAGATGGTTAAATTTCTTATTACAGTGTGGAAGCTCATGAGCAGAGGGAGTAGTAGCAAGAACTTCTTGTACAAACTGCTGGGTCTTCACTTAAAAACACCTTAAGGGAGAGAAGACAGTAGTAGGAGAAGGGACAGCACACAGACATGGGAAAAGCAGCTGTGATTGCTCAGTGAGGCATTTCACTAGAGGCAAGCAATCACTAATATTTTTCTGCACAAAATTGCAACGAGAACTCACCTGAAACTGTACAGACAGATTTGACATGTGGGCTTAGATAAGAAGGAATAAACTGGAACAAGTTTAGTGATAAACCTCTGGAGAAAGAAGACAGTGTAATTTGAAAATGAGGAGGCTGACATGATGTCTACACTGCGTTTGCACACAGAGCCCAGCTCCAAACCCACCACAACCTGTGTGCTCACAGATAAGGAGGCAGCAGCTCCGAGGTTACACATGCTGCAGCAAGTGGCAGTGTTTCAGCACAGATTTGATGCCTAAGTAATGTAATGCAATAACTTGCAACCTCAACAGAGTGACCTGGCGTCTCCCTAAAGTGAGAGCAAAGGGGTGCTTGGCTATAAATTCCTTCGAAAAGTGATTGCGTTGTTTAGCTGAGGCCAATGGGAAGCAAAAACTACTAAGGATATTTAGAATGTTGTGGATAAGAAGGGTAAAGCCCTCTGAGCCAAGGAACAACTCTGACACCAAATCATTTGTGTCCAATGTATAAAAGGGCGGTTTGGATGTTGGTCTTTTCTGGTCCTGTGCTGACTTGGGAGCTTGATTTTTTTTCTCTATACTCTGGGTCCTATTGTAAGATATAAAAAATTGTCTTAGTAGTCAATGACCATATTAGTAAATATCTCAGAACCACAGAGTGGTTTGAGTTGGAAGGCACCTTAAAGCTCATCCACTTCCACTCCTCTGCCATGGGCAGACACACCTTCCACTATCCCACGTTGTTCCAAGCCCCATCCAATCTGGCCTTGAACACTCCCAAGGGTGGGGTAGCCACAGCTTTTCTGGACACCCCATGCCAGGGCCTCAACATTCTCACAGGGAAGGATTTCTTCCTTATATATGTTCTTCCTAATATCTATTTCTTCCTAATATCTGACATAGTTTGGAAAATGTCTTTCTGTGATTTCCATCAGTTATGCAATGTTGGCTGCTTCTTGCTGCTTTGGCAGCCCTTGTTTGCTTCACTGACCTGGTTTCCAGCTCTGCTGTCACTCCTGTTGGTGTTTCTGCCATCACCCAACATGCTTTTGGTGGTCATGCTGGGGTAGGATAATGGGAGAAAAGTGGGAACCAGGATTGAAGTAGGAGGCTTCTCAGAGGTATGTTCAAGGATTGAATTAGATGCTTAATCACAGACATCAATCAGCTCCTATGCAGAAGGGCACAGCTGCTCTACAGGCTCTGTGTCATCTCTGTCTGTCCTGTGTGGATGTCTTGCGTGCCCAAGACCACCCCAAGCTGTGCCAGAGGCCTCTGGAGATGACAGAGTCAGTCAATTCTTCAATGTCTCAGCTCTCCATTGGAGCATCATTATGCCTCTGCTGATGTTCAACCTGGATTCTGTGTTTGTCAAGGGAAAACCATCATCCCACAAGCAGAATGGCACAGAGAATGGTCTTCTTGAAAATTTAGGGTTTCTTTTAAGACATACACACACCTGAGAAAGAGGGGTAGGAAAGAAAGTCCCATCTTTGGATTTAGTAGTAGGACTCAACAGACCAAAAGGATCTGAGTAATAGAACAGGTCAAAGGCTTCAAACTTGTAAGCCTAAGGTTAAATATGCCAGCAGTTCACGTTCTCTGAAAATCAAACTTCCTAAATTCCTAGTGCTACGAAGCCAGATTTTTGACAACTGACCTGTGCAGGACTGGAATTTGAGTCAAACTATGGGATCATCTCAGCATGGTGTCACCAACACTCAACACATTACAGCTGGGGAAGCAGTCCATCTTAGATGTTTAAACTCACACCACAATCATTCTTCTCCTCTGAAGCGTCCAGGAGATGCTTATATGAGTGTTACTCAATGTACTTTAAACCCCCGTTGAAAATTGGCAGCTTTAGAATTAAGAAAATGATAGGAGACGGGCCCATGTTTTCTCAGTATTGGCGTAGCTTTTTTTCAGTCAATGCAGCCATATCAGCTTAGACCTGGCCTGCATTCCAAGACTGTACAATCTAATTATGAGCAAGACAAATGAAAAAAATAACAATCAATGGCAAGAACAGCAGATGAGAATAAAAATTATTCAGTGGTGCAGCTGCTTAGATTTGTTATCTTCACGCCTTAGAGATTCTATTAATTTTCCCACACAGACTGCCTGACTTCTTTTTTTCTTGTAGTCTACCTGCACACTAAATAACCATAGACATAAAACGTGCCAAAAAAAAGTCTCCTAAGCCAGAGGGAATAGAACTGTAAGTGTGCAAAACTCTGTGTCTGCATATATATGTCACATCAGTTAAAAAGGAAAGTATAGTTTCTTGATTGCCTATACAAGCTCCATTTACTAAACAGCAAAAGTACCAGACATACATTTTTCAGGGAGCATTATATTGGCCAAAGGTCACAAAAACAATTTCAGAGGAAGCCTGCCCACATTAGTTTCTTGAGATCTTGATTACAAATTTATAAGAGACATACCCCAGACATTGAGAGATGGTCTCAAAGATTACTGTCCTTCCTGCCATCTGCACACTCCACTGGGAACATTAGAAACCCTGTCCATCAACCAAAATAAACAGCTTTTCTCATGAACAGGCCCAAAGAATGCCCTATAAATCATATCTGTCAAAAATGCTAGTAGCATTGCAGAAGACAGAAATCAATCCAAAACTCATTAGTTCGTCTGACAAGTGCTTAATCTTATATTGTTTAATGCCAACCTGAACAACCCAGACAGAATGGAACCATGCAAAGCAGTGCCTTGATTTTCTATTACAGAAACTTTCACAGTGATTATGGCTTAATCTTTCCTTTAGATCTTCTTCCTTTTAATGCTCCTTTTCTCTTCACCACCTGCCAACAGATATTGACTCCAACAGAGTCTCCTCACTTTTTCAGGGATAGATACATCAGGATTGCCTCGTTCAGTAGCTTGCTAGATGGTACCTCTATATTTTGAGCATGTCCTTTGCTAATCAGGATAAGCAGCTATATATTGGATTATATGTGGTGGTGTTTGAAGAGGTTGCCAAGCAGAATGGATATATTACTCACTTTTTATTAGATTTGTGTTAAATCTTTTAATCTGCCAGCATGGAATAAAGGGTGAAATAATTCCTAGATCACGAGATAAAGGGAAAACACAAGTACTTTAAGAAAATTTTCTAACTCAAGGTATTCTGCTCACAGATTTGGAGAAAAAAGATGTATTGCAGATCCACACGGAACTCATACCTTGTGGATCTCATAAAATATTGGAAGAAAGTGTAGTTTGGTATCAGTGACTTAATTCAAATGATTTAAATGTGACTAGGGACTGTTCTTTTCCACTCAGACCTGCTGGGATGAAATGTCTGGTAACCACGCTGTTGGACTTCCTGCTTCTCCAATAAAGGATGTATTCCCATTAACTAATTCTGCAAGGGCTGTTTACAAGAGCCCTAAATGGACTGACCAAAGTAGAATGCACAGGATGATTCCAACAGTTTTAGCAAAATCAATGGTTGACTTCCCATGCAGAGCTGAATTTATTAGAGTACCCTTATGCTGCTCTTTCTGTTTAGTTTACCAGCATACACAGAGCTGTAATGTTCAAGTCCTAATGTAAGAAAATAAATTTTAGGAAGAAAGGCATTACTCTGAGATAGCTTTCAAAATGACACTCACAACATCCATGTGGCATAAAAGCAGTGGGTTTGTGTTGGGGTCCCTCCCCTGCCGTGTAGCCCTGGGAGAGGGGCCCTGAGGGCACAGACACGGGGTTTCGCTGCCCCTGCTCAGCCTCGTTCCCATTGGTTGGTTTGTGTGCCCTGCGCGGGCAGAAGGACCCTTGGTCCCGTGACTGGGACAGTTCCTGGGCAGAGCCCCGGCCATGCGGCTGGAGAAATAAACATCTCTGAAACAGCTATCAAGAATCTGTCTGTCCTTATATATTTCCTTTCCACGGGACTCCTGGTTTGATATATGCGTGTTGCAGGATCCCCACTGCAACAAATGGTGGAGATTTGTGAGCAGAACGATCCCCGATCCCTAAGCGACTGATTTGTGTGAGTAAACCCTGGAAACTTTGGATTCCTCTTCTTGGTTTTGCTTTGCTATTCCGTATCTAAACTATGGAGGAACCGTGGGAAGACTCTTGGCTCTCAGAGCCGCATATGGACATTTATCTTAAACTTAAAATGATTCTTGAACAACGATTTGTAAATTTTAGCTTGATTCAAGCTCAAAAAGAACTGAAACACTTCCTGGCATGGTTGTTTAAGAACTTTTTCTATGTTTCTTGGGATTTAATTCTTACCAAGGGCTTTTGGAAAACCGTTTGGACACAGTTAATACTGGAGTCAAAATATATGCCGATGGAAGAATATTTTCGTGAATATTATTTAGTTACCGAGACTGTTGAGCAATGTCAGCTGTGTCCTGGTGAAGGGAAGCGTGGCGCAGGGACCGTGCGGCCCAGGCCACGTGCACCGAGCGCTCTGAGAGCAGCAGCGAGGCAGTTCCCGCGCGCGGGCGGAGCCACGCGAGCCGCAGTGTCGGCGGCGGAGCGAGGCGCGGCGGGACCCGGCGGTGCCTGCCCGGTCCTGTGCAGCGCGTGGTGGAGCGAGCCCCGTGAATGCCCGACCGAGAGGGGCGGCACGCGGGCGGCGGCTGGCGGCGATGGCGGTGGAACGGAGCCGCGCCCAGCCGAGACGCGCGCTGGAGCAGGGCGCGGGGGAGTCATCGCTCGGGGGCCCGGCCGAGACGTGGGTGCAGCGCCCGGCAGCGGCAGCGAAGCTGCGACCAGAGGAGGCGACGCACGGAGAACTGAGCGGCGCGGCCCAGCCCGGCCCGCGCAGCCCCGAACGCGACCCCGGGAAGAGCGCGCAGGCACGAGCAGCCCCGACAATTCCAACACGGGAGCGACCGAAAGAGAGAGCAAAGACGCAGCGAGACAGAAAACAGCAGCCACTCGAAAAAAGGAAAAGATCATAGCAACTAAGACCTTAGGGATAGTAAAATGGTATAATGTTAAGCAAAATTATGGTTTTATAACAAGGTGTGACAACCAGCAAGACATATTCGTGCATAGAACTGCTATTAAAAAGAATAACCCTGAAAAATGCATCCCAAGCTTGGGAGATGGAGAGGTGGTGGAATTTAATATTGTACTAGGGAGAAAAGGGTTACAAGCATCGCAGGTCACTGGGCCTGATGGTGTTCCTGTAAAAGGCAGTATATATGCAAAAAATCGTAGTCATGTTAGACAATATCTCCATTGTAAGCCCCCCCCTACAGTCTCCCTTTCCTAATCCCACCTTTCCCTTTTACCCTATGTCCTATTACCCCCAGTGTATTCCCAATCCGTTTTTTCACCCATGGTTTCCCTCACAAAACCATGCTTTTGCCAATTGTTTCCCCAAAAATCCCTTTCCAATGCCGAGTGGGGGATGAAAAGGGGGAGGGAAGAAGTTAAACCCTCTCCTGCCTCAGTTTCCCCACAAAGCATGCTCAGAGTTCTGTCTCCCTTCTGTCAGCCCTAAGATGTTCCACAGAATCTGTTTGGACATTTAAAGACTCAGGAGGGTGGCTTGTTTTGTTTTGAAACTGTTCTTGTTATGTTTATCCAGTTGTTTTCATTCTCCTTTTATTAAAATAAAACGGGTGAGGTGTTGGGGTCCCTCCCCTGCCGTGTAGCCCTGGGAGAGGGGCCCTGAGGGCACAGACACGGGGTTTCGCTGCCCCTGCTCAGCCTCGTTCCCATTGGTTGGTTTGTGTTCCCTGCGCGGGCAGAAGGACCCTTGGTCCCGTGACTGGAACAGTTCCTCGGCAGAGCTCCGGCCATGCGGCTGGAGAAATAAACATCTCTCTGAAACAGCTATCAAGAATCTGTCTGTCCATATATATTTCCTTTCCACGGGACTCCTGGTTTGATATATGCGTGTTGCAGGATCCCCACTGCAACAGGTTTGTCCCTCCTTTGCTTCAGAGGAATCATAATGGAATGGAGAATGGATTATGATTTTGTAGGCTCAGTGAGAGTGTCATTGTGCGACACACTATTTGTCACACTAATGTCAGGTGTCCCTTTGGGTATGTGTACACCACAAAAAAACCCCAGAAACACAGCTCTGAATCAAGGAGTGCACACAGCCACTCACACACAAAGCCAACAGCATGGCACAGAAGCTTCCTGTAAATTCAAGTGCAGACCCAGCTTGTATGGAACATACTCCAGTCAGGACTCAAGACACAAAGCTGGTCTGCCTTCATGGAATCCCTCTGGATTTTGGGTGCCAGAGTGAATGCTGTGGGAGGAAGAACTAGCCCTGCCTTTTACTGTGTGTTTGTGACTGCTGTGCTTAATTGCCAACTGTAGTTACAGCAGGGATGTAATTAGCTTTTTATTATTTTTATTTTGGTTTTTTTTTTCTCATTAAAGAGCCAGTTCAGTTCTTGAAGCACAAGAACCCTTTGCCAGTGATGTGCATTGTTGCACAAGTTAACTTTCCTCATCTCATGGATTTTGCTGAAGTCAGGCATTAGATCCAGGGACTGTAAGTGCTAATTAATTTATTCTTCTATTTTAATCTAACTGTTTCAAGATAAATACAAAGATACTGGCTGTTATGAGGGCTGAATATCTAAGGCGTTGTTTTAGGATTGTGGGGACATAGATGAGAAGCATTCGGGAAGAGAATGTCATTTGAGAATTGAAATATTGCTTTGGAACTCCAAGAGGGGAAGGAAAATGAGAAGAAAAAGAAAAAGAAAAAGAAAGAAATCTCAGTAGATTTGGGAGTCATTCAAGGGAAAACAGCTGAAAGGAGATGAAGATGTAAGTGAGGAAGTTGGTGCTAGTGCTGGACCAGAACAGGGTGAAAAAGCATATTCTATTTTGACTTCACAGAGATGATATCAAACATCTCAGGACATCCATCAGAATCTGATAGCAGATGCTCAGGAATAACTTACCGCCTGTGCTACTTTAGGAACAATAAGTTCTGTAAATATATCCCCTGTCTGCTTTTAACGGAGCAAAATGATGAGAGAGGAGCAGAACAACAGAATGGGATTATAAAATGCTGCAGCAGTAGGAGTTAAGGAAATGGAAATAGTGGCTGGTTTCTGTGATAGGCCCAGGAGAGCATGAGGACACTGCTTGATGTAACTCCTGGATTAGTGGGTGGTTTTTAGTTCGCTACAGCTGCCCTTCTCACATGGCTTATTTTAATAGGGAAAAAATGGTACTTTCAATTCAATGGTTTCTGTAATAATCCTTACAGATTTTACAGGTGTTATCATCTCAATCCTTTGCTCCAATCTCTTTTTCCTAAACCAGCTTCTCACCCATATTTTTCATCTTTCGTTTAGAAGATACTTTCCTTGGGGAATCTGACCACTGTAGTGATTTCTGAGTTACTATTTCTCCAGGCTACTGTCTGCCACCAGCTCACAGCTCCCATCAGTCAGTAAGGCAATCAGACCTCCTGCCCCTGCTTTTCCTGATCACAATCTTCCCCTTCTTCCCCTTGTACTTGAGTCTCACCTGCACCAGCATCCTGCTTTTGGTGATTCATCCCCTTTTTCTACCCCAAACCCATTAGAAAAATGGATACAATGGCAATAAATGATACAAGTATCTGTGTCTTCAAGATTTTAGGTACGTTCTGGTTTCAATTGGTATTCCAGCCAAGCATTTTTATGGATTCCCTCTCCTCATTTATACTCTTGCTGAAGATCCTTTGCAGCCTACTCTTTCTTACCCCCACACAACCATCGCCCACCTCACCTCTGTCCATTGTGAAAGGGAGCTTTGCCATGAGTTTGAAAACATTATGGCCTTACAGTTTCCTGGAAGGGAGCAGGGAGGGCAAAGACCTGTAAATGCACAATTTCCTTAGAGCTGGCAGCCTCTGAGCAGCTCCAGATGAAACAATGATTTTTTTTGCTCCAGTTGTATTGACTTAAATAACAAACTTTCACTGCGTCTTTGGGGAGAAGATCCCACTGAAAGGATGGATTAAAAGCTCATATAGGGGCAGTGATGACAGAACTGGGAGTGCTCAGTGTCTCACCTTCTACTTTATTTTTCACAATATACAATTTTAATAGCAACAACAACAACATCAAAAAGTTAAAGTAATAATAGCATCTCCATCCTTGGAGATACTCAGAACTCAAGTGGGCAAGGTCCTGTGCAACCTGATTTAATTAAACCTGCATTTAGTATCAGGCTAAATTAGATAATATCCAGAGGTCCCTTCTGACCTTAATTATTCTATGAATCCATGATTAGTAGCTGTTAATAGCAGCGGCCCTGAAAATGAAATTTGAAATATGCACAGGGAATGAGATGATTATTTATATACCTTTTCATGGATCTTGAACTTAAATTATTTACTGATATGCAGGCATGATGTTATTTAAATCACGGGATAATTTCTTTTCCCAAGGGGGAGAAAGAAGCATCATTTTTCCTTAGACACATGCTCGAATGTTGTGGAAATCAATGGATTTTGAAAATGTGCCTGATGTCAGGCATGTGTCGTGTGTTTTCTGGAGCTGTAGCCCAAAGTGGGGAAGCAATATTAATAACAGAAAGTGGCAGTTCCTAGAGATTAGAAAGAGATTACATCTCTCAGTACTTCACCTTGGGAAGTCTTTAACCATTCCTCAGAAAACAAGACCATTATATTGAAAAGTCTTCCCTTGTCGACCCTTGAAATCTTATTAGTAAATGGGATCTTTTCTTCCCCAGGGGCTTGATTGACTAACAGCAGAGGAGTGATTTCTGCAAGGTTCATGGAGGGAGCCAAACTCTTGTGTTGATACTTATTTTGTGGGCAACAGGGAAAAAAAAAAAAAAAAAAAAAAAAAGCCTGTGGATTTATGTCCCATGTTTCACTTTATACTCCATTTCCAACCAGGTTCAGGAGATGTTCCTCTAATATTGAACAATATTTTGACAACCTGCTTAGCAATTGAAACAGAAAACTTACATCTGCTATCATTAGGCAATAATTATTTTGTTTTTCTAGGGAGGATTAGTAAGATAAACACTTCACAGATAAAATTCTAGGGCTTCAGGCTAAGATATTTATTGACTTGGAAGGTACTTATCTCTTAGTTCACTCCCATGTAGAAAATATAATGGTAGTAATTATGTTAAAAAAACCCAAACAGATTACTTTTTAAATTATTTAAAAGTGCTCTTCCAGAATGTAACAGAATGATAATTGCTCCAGCAGCTTTTATGACCTCTGGGGAAAAAAATTAGCCACAGGGAAAAGGAAGATACTAACCTGCTTTTTATATTTAGTTCTACTTATTTATTTATTTATTTTTAGTTTGGCATCTTCGTTTCAAATACAGCTGGCCTTTGGGGAAATAAACTGAATTCTGAGGATGAAGAATGATTCAAACCATTTGAAATTGATTGTTATGCTAAAAGTCCCAAAAGAGAGAGATATCGAGAATTGTCAGAGTAGATAAAACACAGATGTAACCAACACTTGTAGCTCAGAATATCAGCATCTCATAGAAACTCAGACACCTGATTTGGTTTTTTTTATTACAAAATAGAACAAAATGTCAGAGTATGAGGATTCTTGCAATGTTTTTATGCTTAATGACAGTATTTTTTATTCTGATTTTTGTTTAGCTCCTCCATATCGTCATTAATAGTGCAAAGCAACTCTTGTAACAAAGCTCATTATGTTCTTTGAGCTTGATTTTGCAAATTTAGCACTCATCCTTGGAAACATAAAACAAAGTGTAATCCTTATTTTTTTACATATCTATGAAAAATAAAAAAGCAATCCATATGGACACATACAGATAAGAAAGAGATCAGAGGATCAAGCTGACAAAAATTTCCTCAAAAGATCTAGAAAGCCTATAAACTTCCCTTTTTCCCAGGACACCCTTCACATCTGCCCCTGGGTTTTATAAATTCCACCTGTGCTTTTATTAAACATGTTCTTAAAGGAACTTAATCAGATTGTCTCAGGTTGATGTGGATACCCAACCCAAAGTAAATTGTTTCAATTTGCTGAACTTTATAAATAAATAAATAAAAATGCTGATACTAAGTGATGTTTGCTGTTCTGATTTGATTTCATTTCTGACCTGAAAAAATCAATTATTTCCACTGCCAAGTTTTATCCCCCTTTCTCCTCTAACTTCATACTTAAGTTAATGGACTGTAGAGTCAGAAGGGACCACTGTGTTAATATAATCTGACCGCCTGCACAGTGCAAACCATGGGAATTCCTTACATTAATTCCTGCCTGTAGTAAAATACTTAACAAAAATGAAAAAAAAAAAAAAAAAATCACCATCTAGTGTTAATCCATTTTCATCTGTCAATGTAAGAAGCTCATTACTACTCTGAGTAATTCACTCCAGCCAGGTCTACATCTGTGTCCAAGGTGTGAGACTTTAAAATATGTGACTTACTAAGCTAAATAAATTGGATTTGGGCTGTGGGTTTGATAGGGGGGAGGGCTTTGTCAGGTTTTTTGTGGAGTTTTGTGTTTTGTTTTTTTTTTTTTTTTTCTCAGTGAAGACATTCATTTAGAAGCTCTCGAGGAACATTATCCTACTTTGACAGACAAAGCCACAGTGGAAAAAGCCCTGAATTCTCTCCTGAGTCTGACAGTTTTAAACTTTTAGCTGTTATTTTACCCATTCTGTTCAGGGAGAAAATTTAAAGAACAGCTCTGCACAGGAAAATGCACTTTCAGAGATAACTAAAACTGGAAGCATTGTAGCTGTCAGTTCATACATTATTTACTGCAAATTTAGCCCAGATATAGGTCTGTAGTGATGTAACTAGACTTCTTCCAGGACAGAGAGTGTCTCTGCATGGCATTATACTACACCACACAAAGGTATCATCTCATTTAGAGGCAGCTCTGGCATCTCTGCATGGGATGCTGTTGTACCAGGTAGGCAGCTCTGTGCTGAGCAATTCAGGCCAAGAACTCTCTTTTCATTATATGCATGTATGTGTAACTGCCTCTCCCTGGGGCCTCGAGGTATTGCTGTGCTAGAAATAAATTATAATAATGAATAAGTGACCTGGACACACAGAACACAGTCCGGGAATCTCTGATGTATGCAAATGGTGCTCGGTGCAAAGGGCTGGCACTAAATCTGGGCGATAAAGTTAACTTACAGTTCTGCCCCTGTGCATTCTAAATTTTATGTCAGCTTGTTATGCAGAGCATTTTGCCCCCAACAGAAATAATAATAAAAAAAATTTAAATAAAATAAAAAATAAATAAATAACAGATGATAGCATCCACCTGTTCAGTATCAGCAAGGACACAAGACAATTCCTGAATGTTCCCGGTAAACTGTGACACAGGAATACTCTGGCCATAAACCCCACTGACAGACACCAAGCAAATTATTCCATCCAGCTGTATATTTGCAAAGCTATCTGCTTGCAAATCTTATGGCATGCTCAGCTCAGAGATTCTGGGCCACAATTATGCAAGAGCTGAGCACATGTAAGGGAGGAGATAAACATCCAGCACAGCCTCAGAGGGGCTTTAGGGGCTTGGTGTCCTTGTAGGGCTGCAGTGTCGGTGGGAATGTGGGGGCACCAGGAAGATCTGGCCAAAGTCCTCCAAGTGCAACCTTTCTTCTTCATCTTTTTTGTTCTTGACACTGGGTTGAAGCTTAAAGCCCTTCAAAGCAGAATTTACACTTACGGTTCCAGTGATCTGATGCCTGAAGGAGATAACTGAATTTCATGCAATTACTGGGAATCCTGGGTGTTGTCCACCTGATTTTTACAAATTACAGACCAGTAGTACCCAATGTATGGATGTTCAAAGTTTTATGATGCTGTTATAAGATCCATGAGCCTCTACACTGTGTTGGACTCTTACTTGCTTGTTTACCAAGAAAAATAAAACCAAAACCAACAAAATACTATCACAGCAAAATCACACATAATTTTTCAGATGAGCTGAACAAGAACAAAGGGAGAAGCAATAGTGATCTGCAGGAATCACACACTCACATAAGTGTCTGCTAGAGGTCCCTTTCACAACCATTTCACAAGTAATCTGTGGTGGGGTTTGATTTTTTTTTTTAAATTTTTACTGGCCCTAATGTATGGAAAACCATTAAGAGCTGTTTCTCCATGTTAAGCAAACAGCCAGGTCGGACCTTTATCCACCAGACAAAGATGAGGCTGCCTCTGTCCAAAGATTGTCTGGGAGCCTCTTCTTTTCATGCCATAAAGTGGTCAGTCATTCCAGGACTTGCACTTTTCATTTTGGACCAAGTATCCTACTGTGCTGTGAGTAATTATGGTGATAAAAACCTTGTGCACATCAAAGAGCTCCCCACAAGGGTTTACAAAAACTGCTGCAGAGCGAAGAAAAAGCTGAAGAGATGAAGGAGAATAAAAGCCACGTTCTCTGTCACATGGGAGCCATTTGCTGGTCAGAAATCACTGGTCAGCACACATTTTCAAGTTGTTGTGGTCAGAAATGCAATCTGTGTCTGTGGTAGAAGGGTAGGAAATACTATTTATGCTACTTCCTGAATAATTGCCAGTCCTCTGAGTTAAAATTCACAATTTTGGCTTGGAATATCAGAGGCTTTTAAAAATCCCTGCCTTGGTAACTAACCAGGCAGGGAGAGATTCCTAATTTGCCAACATTAAGATTTAGGAGACAGAAAAATAAATCTGTTCTTATAAATCGTAAGGTAAATTTTGGCTAATTGAACAGCTTCAAGATACCATTTTCTCTGTTCTCGGTCTATAGTGATGGCATTAAATAGCATAATTGTGTATGTTCATATGCATATATATATATGTATTTTACAGGAAAAGCAAAGGGTTAAAACCAACTTGAAGTCCTGACCGATGATAGAAATTGCTTTTAAAATAAATACTGATGAAACATTCATCTTACAGTGATTACTAAAGCTCCTCAGTAGCTGAAATAGGAATCGGACCTTTTAAGAAGAATTCAGCCTGGCTCTTCGCATTATTATCTGAAAATATTATATTATTGTATTATTGTTCACAAAGTGTCTGTTCCTGCTCTGCTGCAGAAATTCGTTCTGTAGCCTGCAAACATGGTATTTGTGGTCTTTTACACCAGAGGCTGCTCTACATCAGACCCCACAGGAATCACTGAATGGGAAGAGATAAGCCTGGCTCCCATGTCACGCTGTGAGTGGATCTCACTCTCTTCTGGAGAGACCTAGAATGATTAAGGGTGACCTCATTTTCCATCAGAAGAAAGATGCAAGGGGTTCCTGCAGTAAGAGAATGAAGAATAATTACATCCAGAGGATTAAGGAGGTACAAAGCAGGAATGTGGGGTGGTTTGAGGAACGTGGTAACTTCTGCATCTCCTCAGAAAAGCATCTTCTTTTCTCTGGCTTTATGCTAGAGCTCATCAAGACCTTCAACTCTGTCTGACATCAAAAATACCCTATATTTTTTAATACATTATTAAGGGTGTTTGAAGCCTTTCTGTAGATGTTGTGGTGACTAAAATGTAGCAAGACCCTAATCAGACACCTTTTACTTGAGAGAGAACGCAGGTGAGCAGCTCTAGTGGACGTGCCAAACTGATCAGCGTCGGCGTCTTGTGGGCAGGGCTTTGGAGTCGGCCAGCAGAGCAGAGTGCTCTCAGGTGAAGGAGAGAGGTGAGGAGAGAGAGATCCTGACATGCACATTACCTCAGTCAAGCTGGCATGAAGTTTCCTTGACTCAACAAGCAGACACCAGGGATTTACTTAAGAGCAGGCAGCTCTAGAAAACTCGGTGGGGCTGTGTATGATGGGAGCCTCCCCCACCTGCATCCAGCCTGCGATGGGGGTGTGGTTCTCTCAGCCTTTCAACACCAGGAGCAATCTGCTCCTTCGCCACCTACAGTTCTGTCAGATTATGTCTGTGCTGCAAATTAAGTGAAACAAGGAGTGTCCTGCATGGGATGGCCTCCTAAACGGGGAGCTCTTATGCTGCCTGTGGTCAGTATCACAGTCTGAAGATCTCTTCCAGAACATCCCAGTCCACAATGTCATCACTAGGAGTTTGCTCTGTGTGGGAGAGACATGTCCAGACCTGGCTGTAGAGGCTCTTGATGCCAGGCTACAGGTGGGAAAAGAGGTGAATTTCTGTGTGTCAGCTGTCCACAGAGCCATGGGAATGGCAGCCACGAGGGAGAGGATGTGGGATCCAGCTAACCGGCCCAGGTGCTCAGTCCTGACTCATGACTGCAGCCCTGAAAAACTAGGATGATTACATATACACCTTTTTAAACTTTGAGAAATAATACACTTAATGCAGCAATCAGTCCTTATTACCATCCAGCCCCTTGCTGTAAAGTTATTGCAGCTGAAGATGAAACAATACAAGAATAGAGCAGTGAGCACTTAGGTAACAGCAAAATAATTGTGATCAGTGTGATAAGTCCTGCTGAAATAACTCGTACTTTCTCACCCCTTTCAGAGATAAAGACTTCATGATAAGAAGGCAGCTAGGAAAACTAAATTTATTTTGCTGGCTAGAATTACCTGTAATTTATTCCTGAAAAGTATAGAGAAAATGCTGATACTACAGTGGCGAGTGAGAGGGGAGAAAACCTGCTAAGTTCCTTGCATGTTTCTTATGCATTCCTATGGTTTTCCTGCAGGGTCTGAAATCACAGACTTGATGTACAAGGGGTATGGGAGCAGTTTGGATAATGGCATTGCTTGAGCCAGATTTGCTTTACCATTTTCAAGTGTTTTTATTAATTTCACTCTCCTGTCTTAGAGTATCTCTTCTGGTTTACACAAGGCAATAGCCCCAAAACTTTCTCTGTTAGTGTCCTGAACATCCTCCCTGCCCTCATCTTCACTCATCCTTCTTCTGAGAAGGCCTTCCTGGCCAGATCCATGAATCCTCTATCAGGAAATCAATCTGAGAAAAGATGCTGTAAGAGGGGTGGATTTTATTTCAAGAGCTGCTGCTGTTAATATCATGTGGATAAAACTTATGTTCATTACCAATAACCTCTGCTTACACTAAATAATGCACTTTTGTATAGAGCCCTCATCACAAATTCTGGCAGACAGCTATTCCTACCTGGAGCAATGAGTCTGAGCTGGCATGGTCCTTCCTCACAAAAACTGTGCAGGGCTGAGATGGTAATGCAGGTATAATCATAGAATTATGGAATCACAGGATCACAGACTGGGTTGGGAGGGAGGTACTTTAAAGATCATCCAGTTCCAAACACCTGCCATGGACAGGGACACTTTCCACTAGACAAGGTTGCTCCAAGCCCCATCCAGCCTGGCCTTGGACGCTTCCAGGGATGGATCAGCCACAGTTTCACAGTGCTCACAGTGTGTGGTGTTACCTCTCTGGGGCAGCTTAAGTACCTGTCTGCTGCATCCTTGGTCTAGGTGAGTGGGGAAGGAGGTTTTATTTGCTTTTAAGTTTGGAAACGAACTTGATATATGTATCAAATCTTCAAAAATATTTGAAAAAGTGACATCTTTAAAACTGCTTTTTCAGTCCATTAATTCTTGTCCAAGCATCCTTGCTGAATCCTAAGGCAAACAGAGCTCCTGGGAAGGGGATAATGGAAGAAAAGTGGGGCCTAAGCAACCTGATCTAGTGGGTGACATCCCTGTCCACAGCAGGGGGGTCAGAACTGGATATTTAAGTTCCCTTCCAACCCAAGCCTTTCTATAAGTCTATGATAAAAGTCCCATTTAAAGTGGCTCCCTGCTGCATATGCACAAAATCAAAGCCTTCCCATCTGCTAAAAAGGCCTTCCTGCAAACGGGAAAAAAAGTGGGAGCCTCATATCTAAGGGAGGTTGCAGAAAATATTAACAAACTACAGTATTTGACAACCGAAATAGAGAGATCCCTGTAGCGGTGGTCAATAAGAGTGGGAGAGAAAATGGGCTGCCTTCGGCCGGAGAGACGAGGGCCGGCTCCTCCCTCAGCCCAGCGCGCTGCTGGAACGCAGTCTGGGGAGCGGAGTTATCAGAGCAGCTGCGACCTGCCTTGAGCGAGCACCAGCATGGAAATTTCCACGCGGGCAGGAGCGGGGCCAGCAGGTGGCACTGCGAAGTAGCCCAAGACGAACATCCCAGCATCCCGGCTGCATCCCAGCATCCCGGCTGCCTCAGCTGCCGGCGGTCCCCGGGCTGAGGCAGCGGACAGACCACAGACTTTCTATTGTTGTCGTTCTCTACGCCCCCCTGCTCTCTTCCTCGCCACGCCCAGCCCCACCCCCCCTCGAGATGAAAAGTGCAGTAATCGGCATGAGTGGAAAGGAAAAGCAGGAATGCCCAAAAATGTGGTTAATCCTAAGCCCTCCCCTCCTCTCCCCTCCCCTCCCCTCCCCTCCCCTCCCCTCCCCTCCCCTCCCCTCCCCTCCCCTCCCCCTTCAGGACAGCCCTGCACAAAATGTTTGCTTCCACAACAGGAATCAGGAGGATTTTCCCCCAGTCAGAGATGGAGCATCCCGTTTCTCTGCTTGGTTTGAGGATGTGAGACATTAGTTTTACCTTCTGTTCTGCACACTGAGAAAGAACCAAACATCTTTATAAGACAAGCCCTGGCCCTGAGGCCCTAGCCCTGGGATTGGCCTGTTGTGTGACTTCTTGCTGTTCATTTTCCTGTTTCCCCTTGGGAAAACTTTCTCTGTTTCAGCTGCCCAAGGGAGAGGCAGTCCCTTACCTGCCATGCAGCACAGCAGAGCACCATGGAGATCTGACCTTCCCTTGCCTGGAGACATCACCCCTGTAGTAGTAATTAATCTCCAGGTTAATCATCAACTTTCTTGCTATATATATATATATATATATGAAACCCATATTTACAGAGTTGGCACAGAAAAATGAGATTGCAAATGGACTACTTTTTGCTTAGAAATGATGTAACATACTTTAATTTTTTTTCTTTTTCATTACTATATACACAAATAAGTTCATCATCTTCCTAAGTAGGCTTTAAAAATAGTGCCCTTGCAGCATGTCTCTAGGCAAAACAAAAGCCCTGCCATCCTATAATGAGATTTTAATTTGCAGAGTTGTTCAGAGCTGCAGCTCATCAGTACAACACACCATCATCCCCGGCCTGGAGCAGTGCTTTGTGCACAGAGAAGAGGTTTCATCTCCATTCTGGAAGTGTTTAAGGCCAGGTTAGATGGGGGGCTGAGCAACCTGGTCCAGAGGAAAGTGCTGCTGTCCATGGCAAGGAAGCTGAAATTAGATGGTCTTTAAGGTCCTTTCCAACCCAAGTATTCTATGATTCCCATGTGCACAATGGCCTACCTGAATTCCACATGGGATTCCCACATTACACTGACACTCCTGCATTGCAGGATTTTGATGGGCTCTAAAGCCATTAAGGCTGTTTTGGCCCCACAAATGCTGTGTGACAGACCACCACAACTTGAGCGTCCCAGAGCCCCTGGTACAAAGATATGACCGCATGATAAATAATGAAAGCCACAGACCCTGGCTCATGTTGAACATATTGCACATGGAGAAAGGGAGGGATGAGTCTCAGATAGCCAAGACCCAATGTCTACAGGCAACGCATGAAAAACAATGGAAAGGAGCTTCCTAGGGAAAGAGCAGCAGATGTCTGTAGTGCTGTGAGGTATCAGCACCACCAGCACGAGCCTTTCCCTGTACTGAGCCACATTTATGAGAGTGATTCATGGACATATTATCCTAGTCTTATGCATTTGTTAACTCTATAAAGAAGTCAGTCCAGGAGTGAATGGGAAAAGTCAAACTGGCAGCCTCCCTCAGTGTATGGTAAATCAGTGCAATGAACCACCATCTCTTTGGCTTGGTAGAAGACCTTGAGGGCTGTGAAAAAAAAAATCAAAAAACTCTGTTTCCATAAGGAAAGAAACTCTCAGACTGCATTTACATAGTCTTATTCTCCTTTGATATTTTGTGGCATTTCTACAGGCTTTGCTCTGGTTAACGTGTTTAAACACACACGTTTTCAAGGTTAGTTTGACATTAGCACATTCACTGCTCAGGGCACCCAATAGTCTGAAACACTCACTCAGCTCAGCCTGCTTGGTGTCCTGACATGTTCCACAGTTCACTTGTAAAATCTGCTGGCAGTCTGAGCTACACGGGGTGTTATTGATAATAAAGCAGCATTTGCACCTTCCCTGGGGAACCTGAAATCCTCACACTGCCAAATGCCAACATGTGTGGCCTGAAAACACATCAGTCAAGGTCCTTCTGACAGTTTCAGCAGAGTTATGGTGAGGTTCTCATCTCCTGGATACCTGACACACCTACACCAGTCTCCGAGTTTAGTTTGCTTCATCCAAGGTTTTCTGTACTGTTATGAAGTTTAAAAGTGGTTGAAACAGGCAAGCACCTCCTTTACAATCCTGGCTGGTTTAAATGCCTCACAGGGAGTGAAGGCAATTTTGTGGGAATTATGTCTTTTGTCTCTGTTGAAAACCTCAATGGGATCTTATAGGAATCATTTATATTGGTATTTGATACACACAGCCTCACAGTTTCTGCCTAGTATAATTTCACAGTTGGGGAAACCAAGCCATAATTTTTCTTTTTTTTTTTTTTTTTCCAAAGGATAAGAATGAGTTAATAATACTAGTAAGAATGGAACAGACAATAAAACTCTTGCCTCTTTATTTCCTGCTGTACCCAATTATCAATTTCCTCTTACAGTAGGAGTGGCTGTAATTAGGGAAACGGGTGGCTTTGCACAAACAAGTTATTTTCATTCGGTATTGAAAATACTGCCTAGCAGAAGTTCAGTATCTGTATGACTTCCCAGCACTGCCTCAACTGGGTAGGAAAATAGTAATTTAGATATACATATGTACATGCATACACTTGCCAGCACTCTGTTTTAATGGAACATTAAGCTAATGCCACATTAAGTTACAATATACTTCTTAAGGAAACAAAAGCAGCATCTATATAAATATCAGATAGATGCATTATGGTCTGAAAAATTGCAATAAATTGCAGATGGCTACGCAGTAATGGGACACTAAAAAATATTTATCACATCTTCTGAGAGTGCGGCTGCTCCTGTTTGTTGTCAGGACAAATGGCCAAGCTTGATGTGTGGTCTCTGAGACAGGGCCTTGGCAAATCGCAATACAGAGCCACCCAGAGTGGTTAAGATTGGGAGGCACCACAGTGGGGTCATCCAGTCCCACCTCCCTGCTCCAGCAGGGCCATCCCAGGGCACGTGGCACAGGATTGTGTCCAGAGGGCTCTGGAATATCCCCAGTGAGGGAGACTCCACACCCTCTCTGGACAATCTGTTCAGGGCTCGGTCACTGCCCAGGACAGAAGTCCTGCCTCATGTCCAGGTGGAACTTCCTGGGATCAGTCCCTGCCCATTCCTCTGGTGCCACTGCTGGGCCCCTGGAGCAGAGCCTGGGCCCTGCTCTGAGCCCACCCTGCAGATTGCTGTAAATATTGATGAGGTCCCCTCTCAGTCATCTCTTCCCCATCCTGAACAGGCCCAACTCTCATGTGCAGTTGGAATCATGAAGCACAGAACCACAGAATGGTTTAGGTTGGAAGGGACATTACAAATCATTTAGTTCCAACCCCCTGCCATTGGCAAGGACACCTCTCACTAGCCCACATTGCTAAGAGCCCCACCCAGCTTGGTCATTAAAACCAGTCAGGGTTTTGTGTGAAAATGACCTTGTCCTGGTACAAACACTCAGGTTGACAAAACTCATACCGCTCTGGGTCTAGAACAGCATGAGTGGTGAATAGTACATGGCATTTTGTGTCTGCTTGGCAGAAGGGTAGATGAATTGCTGAATAAAGTCCCTGATCTTTTTGGGCCTCTTTTTTGATTTTGTCCTGGTTGGTCAAATTTTCCAAAAGGGTCTACTGGAGGAGGAGTTTCCATATATAAAACCATCTTTCTCAGATCTGACAACTCTTCCCTCTGTGTCTGCACCTCTCTGACCTCAGACACACATCTGTACAGGAGAGATTTGATTTATACTTCAAACTCACACTGCTAAAGAAGACAATGGGGATCAAACTGCACCCACATAAAGAAGGTGTTTATTGGAATGAGTCTGAAACATCAAGACTTCTTTCTTATATTTTTGTTTTAAGTCCTCAGTAATGATGAGTTGTCTGTTTCTTGTTTTGTCTCACTGTTAGCTCTTTTTTTTCATTGTTTAGCTGAGTTTTTAGCCTCACTTTCTGTCTCATTCCTTCCCATTTCTTCTTCATGTCATGACCAACTTGACTTCCTCATTCACTTTATTTTCCTCATACATGTTATCAGCAGATCTTATGGACTTCTAACTGGTGACCTGGGTCATTTTGGTGCTGCAATTTTTCTTTACCAGATACCCCAGGATCATGCATTCCACTGTTCCGTGTTCTTCCAGAGATGAAGCCTGATGGTTTCATCCTCAGCCTAGGAAGACTGTGGGTCCTTAAACCTGAGGTGATGATTATAGGCTCCCATTTTAGTCCACTATACACAAGGCAAGTCAGTGGCCTTTGCACTAAGTGGAGTTAGTCTGAAGCTTTGCTGAATCTGCCTATCCGTGACTGAATACAAGTACTGAATACAAAACTGTGTTTCTAAGGATAGACAAACAGGGATATACATCACATATCCTTTAATCTCTGCTATTTGTGTTCTGGGTAGTAAAGGACACTTGAGAAAAAATAAGTAAGACTCGTTCAGGTCATGTCTGTAGCTGACCACTGTAAAGGAAACACCCACCCATTGCTTCCTCACTTCTCAGCCCACCTCAGTCTCATGTTCTGGTAATAAATCCAAGTTCCCAAGCATATGTGCAGGGAAAGGAACCTACTCTGAAGTTGTTGCTAAAGATGATGTCCCCTAAGGAGACTTCAGTCTTCTAAAGGAAATCTCAGCTCAGCACTATATGAAGTCAGAAATAAAGAGTGATCTTAGCAGAAGACCTTTTATGGAAAGATCTGACAAATCACTTCCCTGATTTTCATTTCAACTGAGTTGTTTCTCTGTCCTGTGTGGCACTGGTAACATGTGATATATCAAAATCCAAAGCCTATCATATAAATGGAGAATGGAGACAAAACCATCTTGTGGAAAGGTCAAGAGAAACTCATCTTTTGCTATGGTTGCAGCCACTCAAGTTTTGTGTTGTGTTTTTGTGTTTTGTGCTTCTCTCATCCACAGCAGTGTTACCAACCACAGAATCATGCAGTCATACAATAGTTTGTGCTGGAAGGGAATTTAGAGACCTTTGAGTTCCATGGGTAGGATCACCTTGCCCTAGAGCAACTTTGTGGCTTCTGCTGGATCACTCCAGCAGCTCCACATCCTTCCTAGAGCTGGATGAAATACTGCTGAGAGGAATCTCAAATAGAGGCGAGTAGAGAGGGACAATCAACTCCCTTGATGTGCTGGTCATGCTGGCAAAGAGATTTCCACATCATGGTGTTTTGAGGCTTTTGCTCAAAAGCAGGTGTGTTAACAGAGCTTTGAACACTTGTAGAATGCAGAAAACCCCTGGAGAGAATTATTAAATACTTAAAGAAGCCTGGTGGAATCTGTGTGCATGGGGAGGGTTACAGCCACCTGCTTCTTTTCAGCATGATGGACAGTGCCCCAAACTAATTGCGCAGAGCAGCCATAGCAGCCCAGAGTCCTTCCCCAATTAGTAACTGCTCACATTTCCCTTGTTTCATACCTCACAGTTCAATAAGACCTGGTCACAGAAGACCAGAAGGTTGTTAAGATATTTTATTTGAAGGGGGAAGAATGGGATGGGGGGGAAAAAAAAGGAAAGAAAGGAAGAGCAAATGTGCTTATAGCATTCTCCTTTTCTGATATATACCAAAGAAGGAAGCAAGTTATTCTCAACACACAGAAATTGAATAATTACCTCTGTTCCTTAAGGCAGTGTTATCATATTCGATGTATTTTTTCATTAAGCATATCAGACAGAGATCAATGAATGTAGAAGAGTTCTCTCTTCCCCGTAGCAGTGAATGCTAATGGTGCTGAACTGCCGAGATACCACACACCTCTCAGAAAGAAACAAATGCGGTGCACTCCATTAGAAACCTGACTCTTTGCTACAACCAGAAGAAAGCTCCATTATGAGCACTGATGAATGGAAAGCTACCAACCCACCATTAGAGTAAGAAAGAGTCTTTTTTTCCTTTTCGAGCCCCCAGCTAATGCTGTACAGGCAGGAGATGGGAGGACGGCACAGTGTCAGTCTCTTCTCGTGAAGGTTGTTTAGAACACAAATGTTCACATGCACCCAGACTCCCTACAATTATAACTGCAAATGCTGAAAAATCAGGGTTTTTTTTAGTTATTTTCACATGAGAGTCAGCAGACTCAGCAGAGGCAAGCATGATTTTGTGACTGTCTATTTTTCACCAAGTGTCACCACCACATATGCTGGTTTTACCTGCCAGCTGATTGTGATGTAAACATGGAGTCATTCCACTAAAGCCTCTTTCTGACACTTTTTCAAAGCCTGGAGCAGTCTGGAGCTTCCATAAGCCAACGTGGAACAAAAAAATAGAGTTCAGGGCCAAAAAGAAAAAAAAGATAGTTTTTATTTGGTATTCATGCCTTCTTTCCCATTTCACCAATAATATTTCAGAATTGACTTTGAGCTAGTAAAACTCAAACAGAAAGAAAATACATCAAATTTACTTCATCATGTCTCATCAATAGAATTTATTTTAGAGATATAGGCCATACTATGGATATGGGTGCATGTGCATTATTCACTCTAGTCAATATAGGAAAAAATGGGTATTTTGGCAGTATAGTCATCTGAGTTTTGTGTCTACATTTGTTCACACAATACCCAACTAGGAAGGCTTAATAGCCAGCATCTCTCTGAAGGAGCACAAACTTGTGTGTGTGTGTGTGTGTGTGTGTGTGTGTGTGTCTTCTAATTGACCAGTTGAAAAATGACCTGCTCCTGCTGGAAACACTAACTCAAGATTAATAAATTAAAAATAGATCTTGGGTTTAATTCGTCTGTATCATTAAACGTGGTGAATTATACTTCTGCTACGAAAAGTCCCAAGAACAGAAATGTGGAAAAAACTGTGTCTTGTCAATTGCATTCCTCGCAGGGTTTAGGTTAAAAACTAGATTAAGAAGTTATGGATTCACTGCCTTCAATAGAGCAATTATAATTTCTATAAACAGAGGACGGCCTGGGGTTTATTGAACAAATATCACATCAAAAAACGAGTGAGGGGAAACTTTATTGTTTGACACAAAATATTCCCAAGAGACTCCCACTGAAATACTTCAGAATAATTCAGGGAAAGAAGGAAGGATTGCACAAATCATGCACAATAGTTTTCTGTTGATATATACACTGTCTCCCTGCAGTGCCTTGGCACTTGTAACCATTTCTGAAGTATGAATTAGTCTGGAGATTATTCAGCCATCATGTTTAAATAGCTGGGTTATGTAGTTTACCATTGTCTTTGTAGTTAGATTGAGGACAAACGATGCAATTTCCTGGTTTGCCAAATTTAACTCTGCTTTTGCTTTGGCTGAGAGGTCCCTTGTGGAAACACTGTGTAGTTTATTTATGGTTCATTTGTAAGGCAGATAGGTTCAGTTAAATAGACAGGAATTACAAGTAAACTGATGTACAAGCTGGCGAACATATTTTGCCCTACTTAAATTACATTTAACCTCTATCTGTAGGACTTCAGTGGCCTGCAGACACTGCATTTTGTGCTCTGGATAAGCCCATATATTTGTGGATACTTATCCTAGCTGGACTATATGCATCCAGGTTTTCTCTATTGTGACAAACTGTGCCTATTCTGCCTTTGTCTTTTCTACCACTGTCATTCTGCTACCACACACAGCACCTGGTTCTGCACTAACTAAAAGGCTTAAGCTGATCCGTGCTGTATGTGCTTTGTATTGGCTTTCCCTGGTCATCCTGATACAGTTGTGTAAGTACATTTGATATCTTACATAGCAAATAATGTTGCTCATGCTAATTGAAGGCAGCTTGACTTGGTGTGGCCAGGAATATGAAACCCAAGGAGATCAAAAGCCCCAGAAAAAGCTTGCTGAACACTGAAAATAAATTAATACTTTTAGCAATAATGAAGGCACTTTACTAAATGGAAAGATTTGGGATTCTGAAACAATGGCCAATACGTATGTGAATTAGGCATCTGGAGAGATTAATAAAAAAGAAAGTCATTTAGAGGGAACTAAAATCCTACAGAAAGTGGGCTAGTCATAAGGAAAGGACATAGCCTGTAACTCATGCTGAGGAAAGGGTACATTAATGCATTAATTTTAAGAGTCTCAATCTTGCCTTTATTTCTATTTAAGCTTTTAATCCTGGAATAATTAGTCATTACTAGTATTTAATGACTGCTTTGCTAATTAGGTATCCCTAGATGGAAGTAAAGGCAGTTAAACCCTAACAAACTGATCATTAACTACAGTAATGATCAAGTTCTTTGGGATTATTACTATTATAAACTATAATTAACAGTTTATAACAGCTATATTTTATTTTGTATTTTGTTTTCTCTAAAGAAAACATCCTGGAGTGCTGCTGTGAGGCTGTGCTAAAACTCTCACTGTTTGGAATGTAGTGAAAGCACCCATTTCCTCAAGCCACAGGGGGAAATATTTAAATGTCTTCCTAAAATAGCTGCTATAACGTGTGGTTTGTTGTCAGATGTTGGCTGAAGAGTACACCAGTGACGCATTCTAGTAGCTGGGGGAAGAAAATAAAAAAAAAAGGCGAAGAAAAGAAAAAGCTCCTAACGTGGAGTGAAACAGAGTCTAACTGAGACCCTGTGAATTTGCAGTTAACCTTTCTAATGGGTCAAGTCCCAAATTCTGTTCATTTTTTTTCCTGTTTCCTACCACAAAGAGCTCCTCTTGCAGTTTGCCAAGGAGAATTAAACTTGTCTCTCATTGCTTAACCATCAGACCTCAGAAATGGAGCTGACAGGATGCTTTTTTCAGTAGTAGCAGTGAACTTGTAGTGAACTTTTCTTTTATAGGGATAGAATAACAGTAAGGATAATTGGCTCAATTACCAGTTACCTAACTCATTTTTAGGTTTGAACCAAGATGGGCGCCTTTTCTCTTAAGAATTTTCCTAAGAATTTCTCTTAAGGGTGTTAATTGTCAGAAACATATAGCTAAATATTGTGTTCTGGGCAGAAAATCAAAGTGGGCACCTAAAGTTGACCAGCTGAGTGTCTGTATTTCATTTTATACATTAACTTGAGCTCCACTGATGATAATGATAGCTTGGATACCTAACTCATATACAGACTGCTCTTTGTACGTAGGTGTCTCCTTCTTTCAGATGAATATATTTGAGGAATAAGTCTCTTTATGGGTGAGTGATCTGCAGACCTTCCAGGAAGGACTTGATGATCAATAACAGCTCAGCATTTCTTATTCACTCACTTATTCATATTCACAGCTCTGCACCATGGGTACTATTTGTTAGTCTGTCTCCCTGTTGTTGCTTGAATGAGTATATTCATACATAAATACCTCATGTTGCTGTAATTACAATTCCTTAAATTCATCTAAAATGCTTTGACCCAAGAATCTGGGCTCTAAAGGTCTGTCAGCTCCTTAACATATTTGCTTTCAGATTTTCTCCAGAAAAAAAGCAATTGTTAAAAAATGCCAGACTTTCTGTGCCTCTCTCCTCATTTCATGGCCCAGGTACCCTTTCCAGGTTTTGTAACATAAGCTGGGCCTGAAAGCAAAACCTGATTTTCTTTTTTCCTTTATTTAGGTCCTGATTTTATTGTTTAATTCAAGAGGAATTGCATCTGCCTTCCAGTTCTGAGGTGCAACCCACTTCAGTCAGCACGGACTCAATTCTTCTGTGTTATCTGAGGATGTAGATTAAGCGGCCTAGTCCTGCTCTGTGATTCACCTTTCCTATTCCTCATCCACCCCTCACATTTTCCTGAGTGCTTCTGCTGCCTTGTAAAGGTTAACTCTAGGAGCTGTACAGATTTGTTTTGAAGGTCCCTAGGCACTTCAGTTGTCCATTTTGACCACAGCTGTCTAGTTTACCCAGGACTTATCTCTCTGCCATCTTAGAGGTCTAACCTTAACCTAAGTCAAACTATAATTCACTTGCTTTTTGCCCGACATTCCTGTCTAAGTGTAGTGGACTATGGACTATGACAAATGTGCTCAGGCAGTGCAGGAAACACTGAGCCACAAATTGTCTTGTCACAGAAATATAAAACCACCAGTTTCGCTCATTAGCAGGAATCCTGAACAGAAAGAGAATAAAGAGCAGAGTGGGGATTGTTTATTGTGTCTAATTTTTCTTTTCATTATAATAATTTTGCTTTGCTTATTAGGTAATTTAGATGATGAAAAATCTTTAAGGGAGAGAGGTTAAAAATCAGAGTAGGGGCTGATGCAGACTTTTAGTGGTGAGTGGAGTAGAGAGGGACTGCAAACAGGGATGGGAGTAGAATTCAAGGGAGAATCTTAATATGGGTGACCAGGATAATTTTAAGGATGTACTCTAGGAGCTCACACTACCAATACAACCTGAATTTTGAGAAGAGAACTGAATACCTGGTACCTTTCCAAGAATCAGCTCAGAAGGAAGTTCAAAAAGTGATTCATAAGAGACCTGTAGATAAGTGGGTTCTTCTGATATGAAAGAAGATGCTGGAGTTCTTCTCACATTTATTCCTCACTGCATCAGGGTTGAATAAAATAACCCAGACTAGCAGGTACATTTTCCTAAATCAACAATATATGAAACAAGACAGAATGGTAAAAAGTTAAAGCTAAGAAATTGCCCAGGTTTTCATGTACATAGAAGTTATGAAAAGCAGGAGGGAATATCTGCGGCCAGAGCCCTAATTTTGCAGAAGATACCTATAAGAACAAGATAAAATGAAGGAGTGTGGCAACCAGTGGTGTAGCAATCAGAAGAACATGATTCAAAGAGACTTCAAGAGTGCAGTAGTAGTAGTCATGCCCTAAAGCATAACTGTGGACTTCAGGTTGCAGTGCCATTCATGTTAAACACAAAACCCACACAACAATCCACTAGGGCAATTAACTGATCCATTAGTGGGGGTTACTCCAAAAATCAGTTAGTTAATTTGGGAAAATATTCATGGCTAAAGCAAAGAAGAGGAAAAACACAACTTGGGGGTTTTAGGCTGGGATTTATCCCTGGCCTCAGATCATCAGTTTGTGTCACACTGCTCAGCAGGTGATGGTGTAGATGCTTACAGCAGTTCCAAAAGCAGCCTGGGGGAACGAGGAACATACTTCAGAGGAGTCAGCCCTGTCAGAAGGTCAGGACTGTCCAACTACAGGTTTAACCCGATCCTGAAACATCAGGATCAGAGCCATAAACTCTGAGTTCCTTACCAGATTTCATAACTAAATCAACTTGCTCAGCATAAGCTGGTGCAGTTGGTTCAGGCAGGGTGACTCATTGCTGTCCCACATGTCACAAAATCCCAGACTAAGTGGGGAGCAGCAGTGGTGTTGGAAGCAGCTCAAGCAAACTCTGCTGTCTTCCTCCTTCAGCCACGATGTTGAGCTGTGGCTTGTAAGGACAGCATGAAATCTATGGTGGGAAGCTATTCCCATCATGTTTTGTAACAGGGAATGCCAGCATCGTAACTCTCAGTTCACAACTGGTACATAAAGGATGTGTACTTTTAAATGCAGCTTGTATATGTGAAATGGAATTGTCTGAGTGATACAAATTGGCTGTCTCTGAGGTTTTATTAAAGAGAACCTGATGCTTGATGATAGCCTTCCATTTACATAATTAAGACAGATGTTGCCACTGCAATAGGCTCACCAGCATACTGTATTTTTGTTGTTTCATGATTATATCAGCTGGTTGGTTACATGGTGGTTGGAAAGTCTGGAGCTGATATATATTTTTAAATTCTAGTACCCAGTCATAAGCAGGTCTGCTGTTGTTACTTTTAAAATTTTATTATTTTAAAACACGTCCTATATTCTGCTGTGCGCTATGAAGTTCATGAACAGGAACAGTTTCAAATTAGCAAGAAAATAATCAATTTACAAGTTAAAAGTCCTACTTCTAAAACTGCACTTTAAGGGGAAAGAAAAAAAACTCAAAAACAAATCCCAAGCTAAAAATTTAGGTACTATCCCAAATGGAGCATCTTTTATCCTTAAAGGAGGGCTTCCTTTTCAGTCCAAGGCAAATTAGATTAAACATCATTATCAGCACCAAGACTGCTTACCAGCTTTGCTAGGAAGGTCTTGCTTCTCTGGTGAGTTACACTGGCATGATAACAATCTGACCCCTGGTATCTAAGAGTCAAATACTTGTTCACCACTACTTTGTTTTTAGTAGACATTTATTAAATGTAACCCCACATCAGATTCAGCAGTGAGAATTAAATAGGTTTCTTCCAAATGGCTTTGCTTTTGTTGATGGAAATGGTCTTTTGGTAGCTAATGAGCTGCTGGTAAAGGATAAATTTTTTCTGTTCAAAGAGTATGTGCTTGCAAATAATGTAGGCTGGACCTTTTTTACCAGAAATTGTTAACAAAAGACTGGTTTGTTGTGCAGCAGCAAGTGTTCATGTCTAGGGTCTCTGTGCCCAGAACTGATCATTATAGTCTCACTTCAAAATTAAGGTTACATAGAAGCTGAAAGTCACTCTGAAATGCACTAACAAAACCCTCCAGCTTTGCTTCCTCTAGTTGTTTGGGTTTCCATTCCCACACTGTCCCAGAATGAAGAACTGCCGGGATGGAACTGCAAGTGGAACTCACCCAGTGCAGAGGGCTGAAATATTTGGAGTGTGGGATCTTAAAGATCACCTCAGTCCAACCCCCTTGCAGGGCAGGGACACCTTCCACTATCCCAGCTTGCTCCAAGTCCTGTCCAACCTGGCCTTGGACATTTCCAGGAATGGTGCGGCCATTCTCACAGGGAAGAATTTCTTCCTAATATCTCATCCAAACCTACTCTCAGTTTGAAGCCATTCCCTCTTGTCGTGTCACTCCAGGGAATCTCCTCTCCACCTCTTATATTATGCTTGCATAGCAGGAGAGACAATTAGGCTCCCCATTATGTTTGAAAAAACATTGAAGCCTCACCTTATTTATTTTTACCATTGGGTTTTTTTGGTTTTTTTTTTTAATTTATTTTTAGGCACATTATTTTGTTGCTGCCATACTACATCACATGGAATAGTTCAATCTTGTATCCCCATTATTTAGAAAACAAGCAATTTCACACTTAAAGCCTTTAGTAAATGAGTTTTACAGAAGATGAAAAAGTAGACTGGGTGAAATCGAATAAATCCTTTGGATGATGTGAACATTTCCCTGAATTCTTTATCATCATTAACTATTAGAGGCATGTTCACAGCACCCTTTTGATCTATCACTAAAGTCTAAATTACATTCTCTCTGGCTTTCTCCATTTACAAAGCCTGCAAATCAAAGCAATTCTCATACTTTCCAGTGTCTGAAGTCACTTAGATTTGGCCTTATAAATCCTCATGAGGGTCATTTTTTGGTAAGATACCTAGTGTATCTTAGGCCATCATCAAACTTTAAAATCATATAAAAATCAACAGATACATTGGAAGTTATAATCTTAGCTAAGAAAGTACCACAAAAATTTACAGCATTAAATTCTGGACACCTGCTTTATGTGCTTGTGTTAGGTGTCTAGTAGCCACAGGCTTCACAGATAAATGATGGGTAGTAAAAGTCTAATTTAAGGTCTCTGAGTTGCACTGTGAGTTCTTTCTCTTTATTGAATAAAGGCTATGGAGACCACCCTCCAAACAAATATATCTAAGTAAAATTTTAAAAACTAAGCAGAGCTAGTAGATTTGTCTTTTTCTTCCATTCAATATGAATTCCAGTTAAAAATCACTTTTAGAGAGAACTTTTAACACCTTGGGAATGTGCTGACAGGTAGCTATCATGCTCCTATTTATCATTCTCCAGCACAGGTGACACCATGAGGGTGTCCCTGATGAGGAACTGGGAAATGGTCCTTGCAGTGGACCTGGGAGTTAATCTAGTTTTCCCTTGGTGAATCTATGTTGGCTTCGGGAAAAAAAAAATGGAAGGAAAGGAAAAAGAAAACTAGAGAAAGAAAGAAAAAGAAGGAAAAGAAAGAGAAAAAGAAAAAGGAATCCCTTGTTCTTTTCTCCTTACTCAAGGTGGTTATACAAATACGTTTGGAATTTTGTTTGATATTGCAACCGTGAATGTTTTACCTAATTTAAAAAAAAAAAAAAAAAGAGAACCAAGATATAATAAAATATTGATGCAACTGAAACCCCTTTTTCAGCTACTCAGGAATCTCTCAGGAAAGGTTTCTCTTTTCTTCCTCTCATAGGGTTTTTTTTTGTTTTTTTTTTTGTTTGCCTTAATTTCTCATCTGTAAATAGACATGAAATTGCTTCAAAGACACTACAGCAAAAATTTACAAGTTGGACTTATGAAGCTTTATCTGGTTTCCAGAGACAAATTGTAAGCAATATATCAGCAAGTATGGAAAATAAAACTTTAAGATGTGCCAAGCCTGTTTAACATACATTATGCATTTAGTATTAGGGAAGAAATCGAGCAAGCACGGGACACAGAGAGAAATCAATATTGTTCACCACTGAGTAGCCACAAATCATTTGATTAAAAAATTGTATTCCGTTTTATAAAATGGTGGCAGTTGAAGCCATTAGCTGCTCAAGACTTTTGTTTAGCTAGAAACTGTCTGGCTTCTGGAAGAAAAGACAGTTTAAGCAGTATATTGTAGATGGAGCAGTAGAAATTCTCAGTGGTTGTATCTTAAATGTAACAAGGGCTGGAGAAGGGAACCACGAATGCAAAACAAACACTTTGGTAAGGACTTTCTAAAAGCTCTATGGCAACCACCAATGAGTCTGGAAGACTCTCTTGCAGGTCTACAGCCTTCACCCCTAAGAAGTGAGGTACATTTTGGCACCCACCTGAATAAGATACTATTTTCCTAATTCAGATGTTTTTGGTAGAGGGATCTCCAAGTGGAGGTCTCTAGCAAACATTTTCTACTTCCTTTTTACTGATCAGGGAAACACAGCACTGATTTACAGACTATTTTGCTACGTGCCTCAAAATTAAATACAGCTTAGCTACTCAAATTAATTAAATTGACTGAGTATGCAAATAAATAAATATAAACATGTGAATATGTAACAGTAATTTGAGATAGTGAATGAGAAATTAAAATCTCTTTGTTTTAGGCAGGAGATGTAACTTTCTCCAAGCTGAAAGCTCTCTAGTGACAGCAGTTGATCACCTCAGTGCAAAAATGTGTCTGCATTTCCTTGGAACAGCTCTCCTTGAAGGCATCTGTCCAGGAAGGCTGGTCCTGGTGCCATAGTGACACGGTGTTTTTACCACTGAATCCAGGCAGATGAATGTCTTCTCTGCAGATGCACCAAGCAGGACATCACTGAGACATTTGTGGACAAAAGTCAGTCATGAGCTTGGGCAAAAATATGTTGTCTTTTAGATGGCTGTGTGCACAGCTTTTAGACTGGAGATTGTTCATATCTAAATGGTTCAGAGAGTAAATAAAACAGTTGATTAAAGTTAGGGCTGTCTACATAGATCTACCTATTGATTGATCTACTGATATGCCTACCCGTGTTGAGATAACTAATGACAGTAGCTGGACTAAGATTTCAGAGCCCTGCAAGTCTAATCATGGCCCAGGTAGCAACAAACTAGTTTTGTAAAACGTCTTCGGCAAATAAGTAATTTTATAGAAACTTTGACACAAAATTGGATATCCAACAAGATACCTGAAAGATCTGGAGAGTAAGTCCTATGAGGAGTGGCTGAGGAAGCTGGGAAAGGGGCTCAGGCTGGAGCAAAGGAGGCTCAGGGGGGACCTTGTGGCTCTGCACAACTCCCTGACAGGAGGGGACAGCGGGGGGTTCGGGCTCTGCTCCCAGGGAACAGGGACAGGATGAAACAGCCTCAAGCTGTGCCAGGGGAGATTCAGGCTGGACATCAGGAGGAATTTCTTCATGGGAAGGGTGCCTAAACATCGGAATGGGCTGCCCAGGGAGGTGCTGAAGTCATCATTCCTGAAGGTGTCCAAGGAACTACTGGATGTGACACTCAGTGCTCTGGTCTGGTTGACAAGGTGGGGATTGGTCAAAAGTTGGACTCAATTATCTAAGAGGTCTTTTTGAACTGAAATGATTCTGTGATTCTACGACTGAGGGGTAGGGGAAAGATTCCATGAAGAACAATGGATATTTGGAAAAGAAAAAAGATTATTGGAAAATAAATGTCTGCAGTTGGGGCAGGACATCTTTGCAAGGGATGCAATCAATGCAACAGTCAAGCTACAGCATTGATTAAATCACACTAAATCTTCTTCTATTATAAACCTAAGGATCTTTTGGCTAGGGTTTTGGTTTTCCCCTCCCCCCCCCCCCGCCTTTCATTTTTAAATTGTTTTTGTTTAGGAACAGGGAATCCCAGCAGCAGTGATCCTCGACCAGACAGTGACTCCTTCATACAAAAATCATGACCTAAATTTCTGTGATGTCATTACACCCTTTAACTGTCTCAAAGCCAAATAGTTTAGGAAAGCCCAAAGTAATTTCATTGACATGAATTACCTTCTTTTAACTTCCTTTAATTTACTAGAGTACTCTGAAATCCAGTTATGACAGAGATCACAGCGAGTCAACATTAACTATCCTCTGTGAGGGACATACTGCACAAGTCTGTTAAATAAGAATAATTCAGCCAGTACACTGCTGAGGACCAGAAATTCTGTCCTGGAAAATACAAATTTAGCTTAGGGAAAATAAATCCCAAAATCCTAGAGAGTCTACAGTAAACTGATATGAATCAATACAAATTGAAGTTTTTGCTAGATAATCCTAGCCAAGCTCCCTGCCTTTGAGAACTTTTGGTCTGACATAAAAAGATACAGATCTGCGGGAAAGTAAAGCAACACTACTCAGCTCAAGCTCTCAAATAGATTTCATTGTTGCCAAGAGAATATAATGTGTAGTACATTCCAGTTGCAGGGGTGGAAAAATAACAATAATTCTCCTTTAATGTCAGTGGCTTAGAAGTCTGCCCGGGTAAAATTAACTTTGCAATTAGTGTTATGATTCAGCACTTTAATAAATTTCCATTTATACAAACCACTGGAAGAAAAGAGATGGCTAATTATAATTGATGAGGTGGAGCACCTTAGCAGCCTGCTTTCTTAAGAAGGAAAATGCTTGGGACCCGGCTGTAAGAGAGCTGTGGTTTTTCCAGTAATTGCTGTAATCAGCTCTGGAAAAGTAGGTGAGCTGTGAGTAAGCCAACTCCTACTCTAACAGCAGGAGATTGCATCTGACCTTAATATTCATGCCATGTGATGATGATTGCACACATTCTTGTCTCAAAGAAGTAAGAGTACCATCAAAGGTTTTAAAATCACATCATGTGGACCATCTATGCCGTGCTCTCCCTGCACAGCAGGGTGTGCAGGCAGCAGCCAAGCTCATCCCTGACTTGCTACTGAGCCTGGGGTTTGCTGAAAGTCCTGGTTTAGAGATGCCAATGTCAACTCTGTCCCAGAAGTGGGTCAGACAGCTTTGGAAACAGCAAAATTATGTGAATGGGTTGCTTAAGGATATGCTGGTGTCTGGGCAGAAGCAGAGTTCTGTGTTCTCTGCAGCCCACACCAACTGCTGGTCTGGCACTTAGCAGATAACATATGCTTCTGAAAACTAAACCTGTTCTAAATCTTTCCCAAAAAAGTGGATGACTGGAACAGAGCTTAAACTAACATGATAGATTATCTTGTCTACAGAGAACTTACAACATGCTTGAGAAGTTTATCTACTCACATGTCCTACTGAGACATTCAGCATGTTTTACTCTGCTAAAAAAGTTATGAGTAAAGCATAGAAAAGGTAATGGATAATTAAAAAAAAAAAAAAAAAATCATGGATTTTAGATGTACTGATACTATATAAAGTTCAGAATGACCTCCCATAACTTATGGCAGCAGCTAATTAGTCCAACTTTATGTGGTAGTTTAGGTCCTGTATGCATGGAAGCAGTCCAGAACAGTTATTTCTTTTTTCTTCTGCCTTCCTGAAATTCTTAAAGGCACTGAAAGTGCATTCTCACATTCAAGGTTTTGGAGATCCCATTCTACTGCTGTTCCTGGTTTGTTCAGTCTGTGACACAGCTTAAACTCAGCTGGAACAAAGGCTGCAACTTTTGCCTTCCCGATCTTCAGTCATCCTCACTGAGAGTGAAGGTTTCCATTCCCATCAACAAAGACATTGAGGTACATTCATCACTTTCTAAAGAAGATCCATACATTCAAATGAGTAGCATTCTCACATTCATTGGCTTCACAAAGATTTTTTCCAGGTTGGGATGTCAGTATTTTTAAAATTTTGACTTTCAGTTTTATCCAGTTATTTTGGGTGGAGGGGAAAAATGGGAAATCAGCCACAGCAGAAGGTACTAGTTTTTCCACTCTGACTAGATCTATTTTCATTACATAAATACCAGATTCTGGATATACATTTAAAATGAAGTCAAGGTTCAGAAAAAAAAAAAAATATTTGGGGAAAAATGACAGAAGAAAATGTCAAAACTTTCCTGTTTGCTACTGGAGGCTTTGAATAATTCCCAAAAGATTTGCTTTTGCTTCAGTTCTACAGTTCTTAGTTTTTCTAGCCTTCTCTTTTTCGTTTTCTTTTTTTCTGCTTGTTTTGTTTTTTGGGGTTTTTTTTGGTGGTTTTTTTTTCCTTTTGCTTGATTTCTTTGTTCTGCTTTATCATTGAGTCATAAAAGACTGGACAAAATGTTAGAAAATGAACCTAAGGGAGCAATCCCACACTGGGAATTGTGCCCGATGATCTGTCTAGTGTTCTCCATCTGTTCCATCCCTTGCAGTGTACTTCTTGCTGACTGGTTCCATGGACTGTCAATATGAACTGGAGGAGTGGCGTGGATGTGGGTGTATTTGTAAAAAATGTTCCTGTGATTCGTCACAGGCTCTTTGTTTCCTGCATTGCTCTTTCTGTTTCATTCTGTGATGAAATCATATGTTAATGGAAGGCATTTCAATTTAGGAACAGCAATGAGAGGGGGAAGGTGGCATCTGGAGCACATTGCCAGGCCCCTCCACACCACATCAGAGCTGAAGCAGAGCTGGCACCCATCACCATAAAGGCCTGAGTTATGAAGAAGTCTCTCTTCATAGCCCTGAACCACCATGGTGGCTTCATCACCTTTTCTTTGCAGCCAGAGATGTTGCTGAGAGAACCCCCTTCAGGCTGCCATCAGTTAAAAATACATAAACTAATCAGACTTTTCTTCAAGGAAATACCCCAAAGCGTTGTTATCCCTAGGCCCTGCTTTCACTGGGCTATTTTAAAGCACTCTGTGCTGTAAGAGCTCCAAATTAAACCCTCTCTGCAGATGTCTCAATTTCATGTGGATTTACTATAGAGTCCCATTAAAATGAGAAAAAAAGAGGTCTGTCTAAGTTTACACTGCCTATTAAAAACGCAGATTCTTATTAGGTGAAGATACAGGAAAAGAAAAGGTTTCAAAGATTCCTGAGATTCCTCTAAATTCCAGAGACCCCACTAAAGCCTCATAGGTTGGGAACACTCTCTCTGTGTGTTCATGTCTTTAGCATTCTTCATACTCTGCAGCTCTCTCTTAACCAAGAAAAGCAGCTGCTGAAGGGGCTTTGGGAATTATTCCCCCTGCCCCCGTATCTTCCTCTCCCTCCTTCGTATTACCTAAGAAGTACTGGCTAGGAAGCTGCTTTGAATAGAGACAGAGGAGGTTATGAGCTAGTTATCAAATTAACATCAGATATCTTTATATTGCATTGAAATCCACAGGAGGAAGATATTTCTGGCTACTACTTGTGTGGAGCTTGTCATTTTAATTTCTCAGCATGAAGAACCAAGTGATCACATCGCTGAGCAGCAGCCTCCCATCCAAACTGTCTGCATGACCACTGCTGAGGTTCAGCTGTACTGGCAAAGACACCCTGCTCTCTGCTTCATCGTGACTTTCATGTAGCACAGCTCTGCTCTGGTAAAACACACCCATATCAACCTGCACGGAGGGCAAGTGCTCCTTTGTGCACCATGTCATGGTGCTTCAGCAGCAGCAAGGAAAAAAAACAAACACTCCTTTCATGCCCCCTGGATACAGCAAGTTTTCAGTGCTGCTGTCTTTTAATTCTGGTCTACTACATGCTCCCTAAATCTCAAACTGAAGTTTGCCCAGTAGAAATGTTTAGAACATATTTATCATGATCTCAGCTTGATGTAATCCCTGATTTATGTGTTTGTGTTCAGGCTTCTCTCAAATCTGTCTCTGTGAGGCTCCATCTATCACAGAGCAGCTCTGTTCTGGGTTTCCCAGTAAGTTAACACTGTTAGCATTTTCCATCTGAGACTAAAATTAATCCTCTTTTTTTTTTTTAATTAAATCTGAAAGGGAGCCAATAGCTACCTTATGTAAGTATCCATCTCACTTATTTGGCTTGCAACAACCTTCTTATCTGATTGTGCTAGTCAGCGCTTAGAGAATTCCTTCTCACTTTCCATCCAACAATGACTGTCCTCTCAATTTTATGTATTTTTTATTATTATTTTCATTCCATATGGGCTGGTACCTTGGCTTTGCTTTGCCTTGCAGAGCTTTCTGGAGTTTGATCCCAGGAGAAACTTGTCATACTCGTGCATCCCTACCATTTCTCCTAAGGAAAGAGTGTGTGCAGCAGCACGCTCAGCTTTTCCACGGCTTGCCTGAATTAAATCCACAGGCTACTTCTTTCCACTCCCAGATTGAAAGGGCAAAAGTTTGAGATCTCTGGGTCCACCTATCATCTTTACATACGTATTGTGCACTAATAGTGTTCCAAGACATTACAGATCTTTCAGTCCAGTGTCAGTCATCCCTGATCACTCAGAATACGTCACAATTTACACAATTACAATACACAATCTCAAGGTGAGGTGTTTTGTTCTCGTGTGTATAAGGTTATACTGTTTGTTAAGGTATCTCTTCATCATGTTCCAGTGTGCAGCACGGATTTGGTCCAGGATATCCAGACTCTTGCCTGAACTAAAGCTGAAAGTCTGCACCACGGCAGCTTGTCCTGAAGAGCCACAAGTTTATAGTAATGAATTTTAATACCCTGGTTACAGTGTGTGGCACTTCCACACTCAGTTCCTTACCCTCATCCTTCCTAGGCATGTAGGATGAGCTTGAATGCAGAGGGGAAAAGAAGAAAAAAAAAAGGTGTAACGCTTGAAAACCCTACACAGACCAGAAATAAGATTTTGGAAGCAAAACATTGAAATAAGGAAATGAGATCATGAAAATTGCAATGGGAAGTCAGAAAGCAACACACATGACTGCCAAGCCCTGCCACACTCTCCTTCCATCTGCTGATGGTTATCCCTTAGGCAGGTCCGTGATGCTCAGTAAACAAGGCAAAGGAAATAGGAGAAGTGAGATAAATTTAATGCAGCAGTCAGAGGAGTAGTCCCGAGTTTGCAATATTTGACAACTGTTTGTCCCATAAAATGTGGGGCGAAACCTGAAGCCAACCACACACCTTTTTTGACTCCCTAGTGACATGCCCTAATGTTCCTGTCTTAGCAGGACATCCCACCCTCTCTTAACCTGCCCCCCAGTGCAGAAAACCATGAGGGCACACCTCTATGGCTCGGAGAACATCCCAGTCCTCATGCCAGCTCAGTGATTGACCTGTCTGCTGTAGCTGGTGGCCGATGCCAGCCATGAACGTCATTGGAAGGTGCACATCTGTCTGCAAGAAAGGGATCTGGCACCACCAGCTTGTTACATGAGCCCTCAGAGTGGTGGCCAGATGGCAGACATGGCTCCTGTCCATCCTAGTTTGGATACAGATGATGGCTGGGTTCAAAAATGCCTAAACAGAGACTGTGCTGGGAGTGAAGATTTCATTCAGATTCAGAGGTGGTGACTCCATCCTATGGCAGGGAAGAAATCCACGTTTGCAAAGAATCACTTTCTTTGCAAGTATAATAGAATAAATTTATGCATGAACTTATATGCATGTACAGACACACAAAATAATATATGTATGCAAATACATAGATATATACATATGTATGTTTGCATGGCATTTCAGGGAATAACTGGGGACAAACCTTAATTTAATTCATATCTGTTTCTCCTGTTTCACCTCCTTCAGAATTGACAGTGTTGCAGAATAGTTGGGGAAAACCATATAAAAGGAATTGAAATATTTTTTGCAGACAGCACAAACGGCTCTAATTTCTAGATTGTGATTAATGATGCATAAACATCAGAAAATCCTTGCTTCAGAGGGATGTCCAAACATTCAAGTGATTATCCAAAGCATGCTCAAAATCTGATCTGGAAGAAAGAGTTTTGTTTTTCTTCCTTTATGGTTTTGGCATCATTTTGCAATATATGTATACTAATATTCCCCAGCTAGTATGGGAATGGATTGGGAGTCACTCTTAGCCCCCAGTTATAAATCCATTTGCAAAGGATTTCCATAAAGAATATAGAGACTGTAGAATATTTATAAATCACTGATTGGAAAATTTTCCCCAAATTAATTCTTCATATATATTACAATCTTCTCAGGAGTTCCTTCATATGTGCAAAAAAAAATAATATTCACATTTTTCAAGTACTTATTTTACAAGTACTATTTTGCACATTAACAGTTAAGCACCAGTGGAACAAATTTACATGCAGCTATCTTATTATTTGCAATTAATTCATCCAATAAGAGATAGCCTCTGCCTCAAAGAGAACACAACCAAAACAGAGAAGGCAGAAAAAATAAATATAGAATAAAAATTATTATTACCCCTCTTACAAATCTGAATTTCCACACTATGAGGAATCTCAGAAGCCAGGATAAAGACTATAATATTAATATTCACTGTGGAAAGAAAAAAATATGAAGAGACTTGACATGGTAATGCTGGATGTTTTGGTGTGACATTTTCAATTTAAATGATTTTAAATTTAAATGATTTAAATTTCCAGTGTTCCTGAAGCAAACTGGTTTTTTTCACCACATTGTATCAAACAGCAAGGCTTAAGTTTGATATAAAGCACAATTTTTTTTAGGCTGGCAAGGAGAATTTGGGCTTCAGTGAGGTCAAAGTGTTAATTAAAAACTTATTTACTGTTATACCACATAATGGTGAAGTAAATTCTATGGTTTTGAGGTAACAAAGGTCTGTGTGTTTGTAAAAGACCTCTGCCAGCTGAGCAGGGATGGGACAAAAAGCCATGGGTCATGTAGTATGACAGATTCAAGACAGATGGGACTGTAAGACTTCCTAAAATCCTTTCTAGGATATTCCTATCTTTTGATTGCTTCTAGTTTCTTCCCATTGCAAAAGCCTTTTGACTTCCTGTTACAGATAGGGAAGGAAAAAAAAAAGGAAAAGAACAGCTTAAAAGCTTAAAAAGTAAAACACTTAAAAAGTGTTTAATTAGATCTTCTTTTTAAAAGCCAAAACCTTTACAGAACAACTTCTGTCACTTAACAACTTCTAGATTGTTAGATCAGATTTCCTCAAACATAATTTAAAAACCTAAAGAAAGCATTAGAGATTAAATAAAAGGAATCAAAATATTAAAAAATAGTAAAAAAGTGAAAATATGGCCCTGACACTGACACATTTTGTGCGCATCCAGTCATTGCCCAAACACCTCCGGGGAGGAGTACTCCACCCCTTCCCTGGCACTTACAGAATTGAGGCAGAAAAGGTGCTCCTTAATGCAGTTTTGAGGACAAAAGAAGAAGGAAACGAGAGGTAAACTCAGGGAGGAAAAGGTAGCTCAGAATAGTGAGAGTGACAACAGGACTTATGTCTCCTGAACAATAGTGAGCCAAAGTAGGAGGTGGTGGCAGTGTCACTGATTATTCTTTAATCTGGTCTGATCCTGATGTGTCAGAACAGTAAAACTGCAGCTGTGATTTCGCCAGACTGAGAAAACTGGTATTTTCACAATTGCATTTAATCTCTCAGGTAAAACAGTCCAAGAGCTTCTGGTGAATGGGGGAAAGTGCCAGAGCCTTAATTTAGACAGACAAAATCCTTCTCCTGAGTCATTTGCACATGTTTGGATAGACATTTGATGAACTTATTTTAGAATAATGGCTTTATAAGGTAGACACATCCCTACCACCTATAGATTTGGACAACATGGACTATAGTTTAAGAACATGGAGAAAATAAATTGTATGTCCAACATCTTTCATGGCACCCCTCCCAAGGTCAGTGTTCGTGGCTCTTATGAAGCATTAAAGACAGTTTACGGATAATGAGAATTCCTTGATGAGTCTGTGGAAATCATGTTCCCAAACCCAAAGCCCAGTGTTGAAAAAACAGGTTTAGTCAGAAAACACTCAGTGTTCAAGTTAAACAATTTCTAAAGGACAAGAGAATATGTAGGTTTGTTTTTTCTTAGACAAGAAGTGGTTGAGTGCTATGACACCAGGGGCCTTCTTCCACTACAGTATCTAGAAAATAAGTTCACAAATTAATAGATATTAACAAAGCAAAGAAAATTCAATGCATCAGCAGATAGCAAATATTTGAACAATGAAATGAATGAAATGCCAGATGGAGGATTTATGACACTATAAAAGATCCCCTGTGGGAAGGAGCAATCTCTTGTCATCCAGAAAAAGTATGGTCTGTGTTTCTGTCCTCTAATAAAAACCTGGGCTAACCTCATAGGTTATTTATATGTGGGGGATTTTTTTAGAGCATCTGGTTATTCTTGTATGAGCAATAAGCAAAATCAGACTCATAAAGTTGTTAACATTGACCATTAAACCCTTCTGCAAAGTTAAAGTGATGTAGAGTAAATTAATTAATATGCTATATTTTCTGGTGCATTGCACAGTCTGATACACAATGCACATCGGCCACAAACCCTCTTGTTGCCTCTGTTACTTCTTTGCCTGCTGCACTAAGGACAGATTTTTATTGGTGACATTACCTCTGGCTGAAGAACCTAAGGCAAGAAGAGGTATTATGGGTTTGTAAAGTGTGTTTTTAGATGACACTGCCAAACTCAGGAAAAAGAGAGGGAGAATAAATCATATCTAGTAAAATACATAGTAGGACTCTTGTGAAATGAGTCCAGCTCTGCTCTGCTCTGCTTTAGAAGCAAGCAGCAAATGCTTTCTAAGAAACTAGGTAATTGAGTAAAAAAGGGAAAAAAACCCACAAAACAAGCAAACAAAAAAGAAAAAAACAATGGAAGAGGACACACGAAAAGACAAAAGGTCAAAAACTTAATCCCAGCAGAAAAACCTACCCCTTGTATTTAAAATGTTTGTGAATACAGGCACAAAGGGTTGCAGTGGTCTCTCTCAGGATCATATTCTGGTTGCACACACACCATTCATTTGAGCAAGAAAACGCTTGTTACCACCTTTAACACTGGGGAAAGAATAAAAAGGCTTCCAAGTTTCAATCACTTTTTTTTTCTACACATTTCTGTCGGCATTGGACCCAGTCCTGGATCCCTCCCCCAAAAAAACAGTCCTTTGAAGAAAAGGCCACTACCTTTTCAGGCACCATTTTTAGAGAGCTCTGCCCAGTCTCCAGGTGCTGCTTCAAAAGCCAGAAGACCAGCAGGCGCTGTGTCACATCTGTTGGCCTCATGAGGGCACCTTGGATGGTCTTGTGTGTCTAGAATACACCAGAAACTTGAAAGTCCTGAGATCTTTCTCACTGAGTTTAACGAGAGAAAAAAAAACCTGCTTTTTTTGCCCCTCAAAAAGTAGTGTGTCACAGCTGCATTTCAGTTTCCAAAGTAACTCTCCCTTTGACCTTGGGAGTAGCCTTTTGTGGCCCTTTGTGCTGCTTCTTTTTGCTTCAGTTCCCCACCGTGGAACAGAAGATATGTCCCAGACATTTTCTCTGTGCAAAAATTAAAATGTCCTTCTGTCCAGATCCTGTGCATTTTAAGTTAAATTTTTAAACTAATTAGTTAAGAAATTAATTGATCGTATTCTCTTCCAAGCAAGCCTTGTGTATCTTTATAATGGAAATAACTTTTGTGCATTTTTTTCTGTTTTGCTTGTTTGCTTTCCAACTGTTTGCTGAAGGACAGCAATCATCTTGAAGTCTGATTTTATGAGAAACTGTTTTTTTAATGCAAAGGCTAAATATCATCTACCAGCTTCTGTCTGATAGCAGAGCTCTGATGGCATGCAATGTAAATAGTGGTTTCTTATCATTTCTGATTCTGTAATGAGGCAGAAAATTGCAGGGTTTTAGTTACTTGCTAATGCATTGTCTGTTTCCATAATTCCAGCTGCAATGGCTAAAACAAGTGCATCAAAACTGTCATAGAGCCATTTTGGATAACAAAGCAAAACAGTGACATTTTTGTGTGAAAATGAGGCAGCTGTATTGGTGAATATGAGCAAAATAGATAAAACAGAGCTCAGTCTCGGCCTTAATCACTCGCTAGAGTTACCAAAGTGACAATTATTTGCAATAGGAAGCAGAACTGCATAGCAAACAAAGTTTGTCACATTTCAGTTGATGAAAATCAAAGCAAAAGCCAATCTCTGAACACATTGTGGAAGTGCATGAAGCCTTATTTAAGTACTTTAGGAAAATACACGTGTGCCTGGATGTGTCATGGGTTTATAATAAAGCACAGCAATTGGATTTTTGTATCTCATGGGCAACAGTTTTATCTTTCTATGAAGAGATATTGTTATTTTATTATATGCCAGTCCTAGCTCATTTTGTGTACAGAAACCCTTGTGGCACTGTGCCATGCCATGTTCTGCCACGCCACGCTGACCAGTCTTTGCTCTCTGAGCTGACTGCAGCCATAGGTCTCTCTCCATTTTTAAGGGCTTGTGATCTACAGAAGACCTTGCTGGATAAACTCGCTGTCTATCCTATGCAACATTTGGTTTTTTTAAAATCTCAGAGTAAAATCTGGCTGTCAGGTTTTATAAATCACAAGGGGAACATTTAAAAAGCTTTATCAGTAAGCCTTGAATAAAAGACCAGTCTTTCTTGACCCTAAGGTGAATTTGAAGATTTTTTTCTTTTAATTTTGGGTTGGTTTTTTTTTCTGTTTTGGATAATAATGATGTTCTTCTCTGGTGAATTATTTCAAGATTAATGCAGAGGGTTTATTCAGCCACTGTTTAGCATTATTGACTGTGTCATCATATGAGGCATAGCTGGCTGACCATTATGTCTTGTTTGCAGTTTATAAAGATGCTGAACAGGATGTGAAACTCAATAATGCATCAGCAGCAAATGCAAATTTTCCGTATTTACTGGAGAGGGGGGAGGGAACCCACTACCAACAAAAAAAAAAAAAAAAAAAAAAGGAAAAGATTAAGACAAGATTAATGGGTTAATGGGATTCATTGGCAGCCTTCCATCATTTTACTTTTCCAAATCTTCCAAGCTGACAGAAACCTCCACAGTGATGTGGGCCTCTCCCAGGTCCCTGATGCCCCAGCATTGCCAGCTGCTGCTGTTGAGTCAGTGACAGGCTCTGACTTTTCTGTGAAAGCCAAAGGGCCAACTTAAGGCTCCAAAGCTCCCTTTTCCAGGTCACAGCTCCTTTCAGGAATGTAAATCCTCAGCAGGGATGTGCTGGTTGATATTCCTGACAAGATCACTGCTGATGGGAATAAAAGACCACACTTCTTTTTCAGAAGACATTTTGCAAGAACAGACTTTCAAAGTGCCCCAGCCTTCTCATTAACTTCGCAGGTAGCAGAAGTTCTCATCTGTTTCATCTCCTTTTCCTAGAAACTTAAGTTCCCATAATCATGAAAAGGCTATGCTTATTCATATCACAGTATTGCCTCTTTTTATGAGAAACTCTAACTGCATTGCTTTCTGATTTTTAGCTCTAAATCCCTGTAATTCATTGCATTATTTTCTTCCATAATTATGAGAATTTAAATAGATTAACAACCCCTATGAAGCAAGTTTTCAGAGACTAGCACAGTGGAATACTTTTAATTCCTGAATGAGCAGCAAGATGTGCATTAGTATACATAAGGAAGAAATTCACATCCAAGTTTCAACAAGGTGTTTATAAATTGAGAAAGCTCATGGACCATTCTCATATAATGATACCATTCAGTCTATATTGGATAATTTATGTCATTATATATATTTATGTAATTTACATTATTGATATGAGAATCAATTCTGTTGGAAAAGACCTCTGAGATCATCAAATCCACCATGTCAACCAGACAATGGCACCGAGTGCCATGTCCAGTCTTTCCTTAAACACCTCCAGGGACAGTGACTCCACCACCTCTCTGAGCAGCCCATTCCAATGCCCAATCACCCATTCTTTGAAGAAATTCTTCCTAATGCTCTACCTAAATCTTCCCTGGCACAGCTTAAGACTATGTCCTCATCCTGTCCCTTGTTCCCTGGGAGCAGAGCCCAGCCCCCACCTGGCTGCCCCTTCTTGTCAGGGAGTTGTGCAGAGCCAGAAGGTTCCCCCTGAGCCTCCTTTGCTCCAGGCTGAGATCTCCCCAGCTCCCTCAGCTGTTCCCTTTAGGACTTGTGCTCCTTTCCCACCTTTGTTTCCCTTCTCTGGACACGCTCCAGCCCTTCAATGCCCTTCCTGAACTGAGAGACCCAGGACTGGACATGGTACTCATGGCGTGGCCTCTCCAGTGCTGAGTACAGGGGAAGAATCATGGTCCTGGGGCTGTGGCCACACCCTGGCTGGGACAGCCCAGGGGCCACTGACCTCTTGGCCACTGGGCACCCCTGGGCTTATGTCCAGCCACTGGCACCAGCAGCCCCAGAGCCTTTCCCAAAGGGCCCTTTCCAGCCCCTCTGCCCCAGCCTGGAGCTGCAGGGGTTGGTGAGACTCAAGGGTAGGACCCGGCACTTCCCCTTGTTGCCCCTCACACCACTGGCCTCAGCCCATGGATCCAGCCTGTCCTGATCCCTCTGCAGAGCCTTCTTGCCCTCCAGCAGATCCACACTCCCCACAAGTTTGTGTTACCTGAGAACTTACTGAGTGTGCACTTGATCCCCTTGTCCAGATCATCAATAAAGATATTAAACAGATCTGGCCTCAACACCAATCCCTGGGGACAGCACAGGGACCGGCTCCCAGCTGGGTGTGGCACCATCCCCCACCACTCTCTGGGCCCGGCCACCAGCCAGTTCCTAACCCAGAGAAGAGTGAACCTGTCCAGGCCCTGGGCTGCAGCTTTTCCTGGAGATGCCATGGGAGACGGGGTCAAAGGCTTTGCTGGAGTCCAGGCAGACAATCCACAGCCTTCCCTCATCCACCAGGCAGGTCACCTGGGCTTCAGAGATCAGGCTGGTCAGGAACAACCTGCCTTTTCCAAACCCATTTATAGATGCTTGACACTTCTGGCTAGTTTTCTTCCACAGGGAACCTCTGTCTGATGCCAGACTTTGGAACCATTTAGGGTCAAGCACAAAGGGATCACAGCTTCCAGATGCGCATTTGCTTTCCTGGTGCTACTCCCAAAAATATAACGTCTCGCTCTTTTCATATACAGGCACACTAATATACCATCACTTTCCTGTTTCAGCTGTTAATTTTCCCCGTTTCCCTACAGATTACTGTCAAGAGTCAATGTTACAATGATGTTACTGCTGTTAGCTGCATATGGAAAAAGAGGATTTGTATTTAGACTGATTTTCTATCACACAGTCATATACACCCGTGTAAAAAGGCTTTGACTAAAGATCCTGAATCTGAAATAAATTTCAGTAGTGTTGTAGTCAAGATTCAGTCTTGTAGTATTTATTATTAGTTTAAGGGAATAAACTCAGGGCCTGGAAAACAAAGTTTAAAAATTTTGGCTGGGTAAATCATATGGAAGTTGGAATACTGGGTAGAAACAAATAGATGAAGATCTCTTTGTGAGATCAATTACATTGACTGGGTCTGTTCTCTGCAGATATTCTTGGGCTAACATCAGATATGAAAACATGGCCATTAGGAGTAACATAACCACATAATTAAACTACATTTTCAGGCATTCACACAGCTTTTCAGACGAATAAAGTTTGTTTGGGTTCCTTATTCTCAAGTAGTTGTAAGTGACAGTGTTATAAATAAGTTTTAGTTTCCTATAATTAATTAAGTTGGTAAATAATAGGAGGAGTTAGGTTAGTTGAAGTTTTCCTGTGTTCATTACCTTATCAAGTTGTGAACAGGGTACCGGGTGTAATACCTACATGTAACCATCGGGTGGCAAACTTAACATCAGGGGGAAAGGGGAAGTTTTCTGGATTGTTCCAACAGGTAAGAGTGATGTCACCAAGGACATGGATTGGACATAGCGCAAACCAGTCGGTGGAGGTCCTCGGAAAATGACTGGTGAAAAAGGCATCCTTGAAATGGACAAATGACAGCAGGAGAAACGAGCCAATAGCATGAAGGATCCAAAACGGACCAGTGGACCAAAGGACTGAGTATAAAGACTGAGTTGGGCCTCAGCACCTGGTCCTCGGCCCATTCACACTGGTGAGGGAGAGCACCCGGCGTTGCGCGCACGCTGCTTCGACTCTGCCTTGCTGTTGGGTTTTACCTCGGTACCCGTTCTTAGTTGCTGCTCAATAAAAGGTTGCTCTAAACAGTAAGGAGTGAGTGGTGCTGTTTGCCTCGCCTACTTCACTCTTCCTGTCAACAGAACACTTACAGAAAGCTCATTACCGTTTACACTTTGCACTATTGCAGCCAAGATTGAGGAATCCTTCTTACATGACATTAAAAATTCTATCTCAGTTATTCAGGGAAGATCCATTTCCTGGGGAGTTCTCTGTATTTCTCATCTTGTGAAAGAAACAGCTGAGACTGTTCACTGCGCACAGCTGTTCAGATATTGAAAATTAATGATTAGCAGAGGAAAATATTATTTTTAATAAATATTTTGAAAATAAGTATTTTTTCTTTAAATGTTGCAAGCTATAGGTTTAGATTTCAGTTGATGATGTTGGTTGCATTTGAGTATAATGTTTCTTTGTGACTTGTATTATACAAATGGGCAATTTTCCAGATGGTAAAAGAAAGAGGATGAAGTTCAAATGACGCCACTGGCCACCAAATGATCCATTCCAAGCAGCACTGGAAGGAAAACAGCTGAATTAAGAAGTTAGGGTGAAGGGTGGAGGTGGAGGGAGAAGCACTCAGTTGTAATGGGTCAAATCAGACAAGGTCTTTTGCCAGTTTCATAAGGAAATGTATTAAGATATTGATCATGTCAAAGTGTTTTCTTCCCAGAGCTAAAGTGTTACCAAGTAGTGAAGGGAAGAAAAAAGGCAGCACAGTAATTACTATATTGCCTTTTATAGGTTTTTAGATTTCATCAATAGGTTTGATTCCACTCTAAGTTTTAGAAGAAAAAAGAAACCTCTCTTGAGCAATGTTTCAGAGAAGATCTTATACCTAAGGGAAGAAAGGTGTTTCAAATTATGACACTGGAACACATTATTAAATAACACTAAAAAAATCCCCTTTTATACTGTCAACCTTTCTTTACTATAGAAATTCTTGAACTCTAAGCTAAAAGTAGCCTTGGGAGAAATAGTGTGAAGGTTTTTTTCAGGGTTGGTTTTTTTTTTTTTTTTTTTTTTTTTTTTTGGTAGATATCTACCTAGATTCCTTTACACATAGCTGCAAGGTTTGTGCAGAGGAAGATAAAAGAATTATTTTATTTCAGTTACACTGTGGTCCTGAACTAAGCAATTTAAAAGAGAAAATAACATTGTTAAAGATAGGTGAATAAAGCAAGAAAATATGAACCATCTGCAGCTCTTCCTTCTTTCCCATTCCCCTGCTGAAATGAAAAGCAAGAGAATATAAAAAACAGCAAGGTTTTTGGTTTTATTATTATTATTTCCCAAGGGCTAAAACCTGCAAGTAGAAAATCTGTTTGTAAGGGGGGAAAAAAAAAAAAAAATTAGGTGGGTAGTATTTATTATGAAAGTAGTAAAATCGTAGCATCAGCTTTTTCCAACCTTGAATATCTATAATGAGGCAATTAAGCTTCCAGGTAAATGTATCAGTAGGACACAAAGGCATTACCAAGTGCATACTCTGAGTACATTCTTATCTCTGTGCAAGGAAAATTTGGGCAAGTAGGGTGGAAGGAAACAGAACCAGGGTGCCATGAGTCCTTGCAGCAGCACTGGTGGGTGCCAGGGCACATTGCCTATGGAAACAGCAAACCTCGTTTGGGGATTTGGAACGGACAGGACAGTGAAAAAAAGGATGCGCTAGGTATTTCTCACATTAGCACATTCTGTATGTTTTTATGCAGCACAAACCATCACCATGGGCTCTGTTTCTACAGCAGAAATGATGAATGTGATTCAGGAGCCACTTCATGAAATTCTTCAGCCAGTGTTATGCCTCAGGTCAAACTATAACAATTATGGTCTCAAAATTATGAGTTTATAGTCTCAATTATAATATTATGGCCTCATTATGCTCTCAGAATTATCGAAACTTCTTAAAAGTCAGCACAAAGGCTAGCAAGGCTTGAAAATAAATGGTAGTTGCAAAGACAGAAACTGTTAGGACAGGTGGATTCCTCCCTTTGGGTGGGGAGGGAAATTTGGATGCTGGAAAGAACTCTTGGAAACCTGCACCAAGTATCCTCATTCATTGAATTGAGTCCTTTTGGACTGAGAAATCTTTCGCTGATGGAAAGAAGTGAACAAGTGGCTTGTGGAAGACTTGCATCTGTAAGAGCCACTATTTAAATGGAGTGATGCTTTTCTAGGAAAATTGCAAGTATTATTGAAAATATTTCCCTGTATATATATTTTATGTATATACACATATACATACATATATACAATGTAAGTTTACTTTATTTATTTAATTTGCCTGAGCTCCTTCACTTGCTATCTGTGTGGGTCAAACAAATTGATCTCAGTCCTCTCTTTCTTCTTGTACCATCTTGCAAGAAAATAAATGTCATGGAGACACTATGGAGAAAATGGTGGTAGTAGAGCATCTATCTTTTGTGATTTACAGAAAAGTCGTGGTGATGATGGCACACAAACCACCCTTGATTAAACAAAAAGGTCCATGATACTTTCTCTGTTACACTAATGTCCTTTTCTTCAAAAAAACAAAGCCATTACTCAAAACCTGTCAAAGTATGAACAAGGAGAAAAATAAAATGTGAAGAAAAAGACACTAATACAAGTTCTCTCATGACTTCTTTTCATTACCATAGTGTTAGAGCTACTAAAAAACTATAGTCTCTTGTACTAAATAATACATTAATGATGTTTAGCTATTTTCAAAAACTGGCAGTGGTTTCAAGCATCAGAGCTCAGTTGTAGAAGGGGGATCTGACTTTCAAAAGGTGAGTGGTTCAGTAATATCAAAACAAATGCCATCAAAGGTGTTGCAAAACTAGAAGAACTGAATTAGGAGGGTTTTCCAAAATCACTAGTGGTTTTGATAAATATCAGCCTTGACCCATTCCCAGAGCCTCTTGAAGCATGCCAGCCTTTCATACCTTGACTTAGATGCTGCTGTGTGGAGCAAGGATCCTTAGTGACCCTGTTGCTGTCTGCAAGAATCCCATCAAAAAAACAATGCCATACAAACAAATAAGGAAATAAACACACTCACCTCCACCCCCCCATTATCCCTCTATCAAAAAAAGAGATTGAGTCTCAAGATAGCTTAGTAAGTGTTACACTAAGTTTTAGATCACTTCCCTGCCTGACATGACAGTCAATAAAATATCAAAAAATATTGTAGCTTCTGCAGTTTGTCTGACATTGCTTTTGGCCTGATAAACTTGAGGTGTTTTTATTCATTACCCTGTCAGTCAGTCCTTGAAAGCTGAGAGATTTCTAACTTCTCCCTTGAAATGTGTCATGATGGATAGAAGATGACTGTAGGCATTCAAATGGGAAACATGGAGGTGGAATCCTTCTCTTCACCAGTGACCCAAATTGAAAATGGGTTGGTACAGAAATAGGCCTTGTGGCACAAGCTCTGGTAAGGCTGCTAGTCCTCTCCAAAGAACCATGGCATGGTTTGAGCTGAGAGGTCAAGGGTTTTGCAAAGCTTGTTTATTTAACAGAATTCTGGCTTGAACACACAAATATCCCCTAGAAAATTTAATTTATGTGAGATAATTGTTACAAATGAAGCAATTGGAAATGACAGAGGACACATTTATATATTTTTGTTATACACCAGGAAATTCTGCTTCTGTGAAATTTCCACTTGGAATATTTGGGACAGGCCAGGCTACCTTATCTGCCTGACATAACTGACATTTCCCTGAACTATTTCAGGGCACAGTGTAGGAGTTAGCATACACAACGGACCACGCACAACAGGGAAACTGAATGCAGTTACCCTCTTTCAGAGGGTAACAAAGTTTAATACTATGGATATTGACATTTCAGAGTGGAATGGCCAGGGAATAGTTTTGGATGTATCTAACCATTTATTAATATGGTTGTGGTCTTAGCTACTGACTGACTCAGTTTTAGCTGGTAGTCTCAAATGAGAAGTGCTGTAATTTTGCTAAGGTTAGAAAGGTGTAATTCCTATAAGCAGGAAACACTACTAAGAGAAAAATCTGTGCTGTTCCATTACAGCTTGCTCCTGTATAGACATTTGGACACATCCTTTGGACTGATTGCCCAGGAGATCACCCCTCCAGGACCACTGTTAAGGACTGGTGCTCATTTAAAGTTTCTTCATCCAGTTCCAGTTGTGAAGAGCTGTATTTCATTTGCCCCCAAACTCTTTGGGCCCCCAAAACAAACTATTTATTTGTCATCTTTATAAAGGCTCCATAATTGTGATTCATTATTCAAATAAAAATAAGCCCAAAGCCTTCAGAAACTTGTCCAGAAGAGGACACCTTGTACTTAAATGCACTATAAATAGCAAAAACCGAAAGAAGTTGGAGAAGACTTCTCACAGTAAGATCATTCGGCCTTCTTAAAAATAGATACTAGAAATATCCAAAGACCTATTAAGTGTAGAAATGGTGTCCTGCGTGCTAGTCCTAAGAGAGCCTGGAGGTCTAGCCACAGACCCATCCACAGTATGGCAGGCGCACACTTCCAAACAAGCAGGCAGACAGAGTATGCTCCTTACCCGAAAGAGCTTCCCCTTGAACTGTTGTGAGAGCATGCAACAGCAGAGGCGAAGAAGTAAAAGAGAGGGGACTCTCTGTTTGTGTTCCACACAGGTTTACTCCTGTGAACTGACAGGGACAAAGAGCTGAGTTGGTAGGAGGGTCCAGGGATCTTATACTAGGTACAAGATAGGCGGGGAAAGAGATTACATCCAATGGGATAGGGATAAGTAAGCAGGGTTGATAATAAGGGAACCAATGGGAACAACACATAGGAGGGACTTAGGAAAAGAGCCAATGGGGGCATCAAGGAACAAAGAACGTTCCAGAACATATAAATATGAAACAAGGAAAATGAATATACGTAACCTCAGACATAAAACTGGGAGGGGAAAACATTAACCTATCAAGGGAAAACATGCAAAAGGCAGAACAAAGGACTCATGGGTTCTCACCATAACTGAAGTGATATACTAAACTTGGGTTGCTGACCACCACAGCTGGTTGTCTGAATTCTCATCAGGAGACAGAGTGGCTGGAGCCACTTGCACCGCCATCATGTATAATGACTTTTTTGAGCGTAACAACTTCTCTCTTGATTTTTTACTACAATCATATAGACTAGGACCCTTCTGAATCTTTTCTTCGCAAAAACCAAAAGATTTACTCATTTCCTGCTGTTACAGTGCGGATACTGCAACACGTGTATCAGACAATGAGGTCCGCGGAAAGAATACATATGGACCGATTCTTGATAGAGGTTTCAGACAGATGTTTATTTCTCCAGCCGCATGGCCGGGATCTGCCAAGGAACTGCTCAATCATGGGACCCGAGGGTCCTTGCCCATGCAGGGGAACACAAAACAGCCAATGGGGAACGAGGCTGACCACGGGGCTAGGGAAACTCCCGTGTCTCCCCCCCAGGGCCCCTCTCCCAGGACTACATGGCAGGGGGAGGGCCCCAACATCCTGCCACACACTCAGAATTTACTAGTTTTCGTCATCTAAATAGACTTTTCCTTGTCTTATTGTTTTTTTTTTTTTGATGAATATAACTTCTTTATTTTAGATACTTATCAGGACCATCCCCTCAAAGTATCAAAATGCTGGACACTTCTCCTAAATTATAAATCATTTTAATGATTTATTTTAATTTTAATCATTACATACGGTTTATTGCCTGTTCTCTTTTCTTTGCCATCTGATGACCTCATATGACTTCTAAGACAAAGTCACATTCAACATCTCTTACATGAATTTTTAAGGAACTGAATTTTTAACTCAGCTATCCGTGTTAGAAGGACTTGTATGTCACAGTTTTCACAGTAGGACTAATACAGCAGCAGTACATGATAAATATAGTTGAGCACATTGCTTCAACATTTATTTTGTTGATGTTGCTGAATACATACATAATATACACAGAGGTGCAAAGATATATGCCACACTGCCATGAAATGAATCAGAGCATTTAATGACACAGAAAATATAGAAAGTCATATTGTAGCTCATGGTTCATGTAATCAGGGTCATCCAGGCTCTCAAAATTGAAGATTAAGCTTTTAAAACTACCATAAATGAGTCAGAAACCTTCAATTAGATGCACTAACTTCTTCAATAACATTCGAATGAAAAGTAAGTCTCATTTAATAGTGAAATAGGGGGAAGATTGTGACTGGTATAATATAGTATAATCGTGAAATATAGGGAAGATAATGACTAGTGCAGCCATTAGCTGAGTGCATTGAATAGCTGAGAGAGAAGGCAATGGCAATAAGGAGCAGCATCTCACCTTCCTGCAGGGCTTTCCATCATATGATCTCAAAGAATCTCACAAAATAATAGCAGGGATTCTGGGAGGGAGGCTGCCATCACAGAAGTACCTGATTATCCTGCTTGGCATTTAGAGCTCTCAAAGCCTGGGACACTGAACTACCCATTCCCTGAATATTCCTAACGCTCTCTCCAGCCATCATCCCTTTTGTTCCTCTCAGGATACATTTTGTTGCTTTTCCCCAAGCTTTTATTTTTAAGTAAGAGAACTGAAACCCTCCCTTCACTCTGCACCCTTTGCAGCATGAGCTGAAACAACAAAATTCAGTTATCACAAAACCTGGGATGGAATAAGGAGAATCACTGAAGAAAAATAAAGTGGCTTTGACTTGACTATGCAACTCTGAGCACCCAAATGATGGATTATGCTACTATGAGAGGGCTTTTTCAAATCTCAATTGTAAAATTCTGGTTTCTGAATCAAATTTTAAGTCTATATGGGGAAATGCTAAGGCTGCCTGAGTATAAAAAAAAAAGTAATTTATAATTCTAAAGTAAATCCAAACTCAGGGTCTTGTGTGAAAATACAACCCCAGAGTAAGCTGCTCAGTGCAAGATTGCATTAAAATTGTATACTGCAACACTTCAGCTTCCTAATTGGTATGGATTTTATCTAGCTCAAAAAGAGTAATTTAAATGATATCTCATCCTGGAGGAACCTGGAGCTGGTTGACAACCCCTCGATGGACTGCACATTTCCTCCAGCACTAAAATGCATGCTGACATGTACTTTCAGAAGCAAATGACCTGAGCTGGGAGCTACTCAAGATCAGTGATCATTCATATGCATATTCCTTTAATTTAGACATGTTCAAAGTGATAAAATACAGGCACTGTGAAGCAAAGTTACAGCACCAGGTCTCAAGATATACTGTCTGGACACTAATCTAGTTTTTGCCCTGGAGTGATAGATGCTATCACGATTGAGAGAAAAAGAAGTCCTAAATGCCTATGGTAGATATTTGCACAACTATCTTATTCCAGCAAGAAAATATGTTGGTGTATATTTAGAATCTCAATGTATTTTCCAACTTGGGCTTAAGCAGTTGGATTTCACATAGGGTGATTACAGGATAAAACATTTCTCCTTAATGAGCTTATGTTAATATTTTTATTTTTCTGGTTATCCTGCATCCATATGCATACTCTGCAGCCATGCAGACACTTGCACATGCTAGCACACAGTTTGGACATACAAATATGGCAGAGAGTGCTGCCTGTTTGCTGACAATGTGTACAGCTTGACAATGGGTATACCCAATCAATTTATGCTAAGCGTGCTTGGAAAATGAGAGCAATTTTTATCCTAAATCAATGGTGAATTAATTGACCAGATGGTAAACAAAGGTTGCATCTAATACATCACTGGACCTCTGTCTGTAGGGGGCCTGCAGCTTTGACAAAGTCGCTGGTGTTGCAGTTCTTCTGGACCAAGTTCTGGCCAGGGCGTGGGCAAACCTGTCCTGGAGGTCCAGCTCACAGTGTGACTTAAGTGTGAAAGGCTAGTAAGGGCCAGGAGGAGGCTACATGGATTTTGGATGAAAACAATGTTGGAACCCAACCTGAATGCCTTGATGAGTGCCAACATTTTAATAACACACATAAACCTATCGGAATCCTTTAATATTATCAGATGTTTCTGCATCAGGGAGCTTATTTGAAATTATTGTGAATCTTAAGTTTTTTATCCCTCTGCTTCCAGAAGAGAAGTCTTTTACATATTCCACACAATTCCCAATCAATCAGTAAGTTTTCCAGGAAGAATTTTTTTTTTTTTTTTTTTTTAAATTGGTTACATGCCAAGGTAGCTGAGTCATTAGCAAAAGTTCTTCTCATAGAAAGAAGGTTGGTATAAATGTTCTGAGATCCAAAACAGAAATAAGATGCTAAGAAATCAATGCCTAGTATTTAATGCAAACCCTTTAAATTAGCCATGAAAAAAACCCAATTGATTTAGGATGGGAGGGGAAGGGTTTTTTCCTGTTATGGAAACCACTGCATACATCGTAATAAATCTCCCTGCCTTTCCTATTATTTTTAAGGTTTTTGGGTTTTTTTTGTTTTTTGGGTGAGGAATTGTTTGGTTTCGGGTGTTTTTTTGGGGTTCTTTGTTGTTTGTTTTGGTTGGTTGTTTTTTTAAAACCAAGCCTCCTTGGGCAATTAAATTAAACTATATCCCAGTCTTCTCTTTTTGCCTGTGATGAAGAAAAGAGACTTCCTTTCCTCTTTTCCCACAACTAAGATTTGGGTCCTTGTCAGTTCATCCTCTCTCCTAGGGGAAACTTAGAGAAGAATCTATATAATATTGACACAAACTGTAAGGCTATATAAAGTCAAATTGATACCTAGAACATATTTTAGGATCCTTAAAAAGCCAAGTTTGTTATTTTTTTTTTTAGTCATAAATACTTAGTTGCACTTGAATAATGACAAGGAGAGTCTGACAGGAGCAACATCTTGCTGAGTAAGGAGAGGGGCCAAATTTCCTGCCAGCACTTGAAATAACTTGAAGGATCTGTTGAGGTTAAGGAAAATTCCCCAAATCATCTTGCCTACTTCTGCACTCTTGTTAACTCCTGCTTCTAGAACAAAAGTGATGTCTTTTTTCTTATACATGCTGAATTAGTGCGCAATATGGATCACCAATATACAGTTTTGGGTTTTTTTAATAGCCATTTACAGAAGACCTTTATAATTGTGAAATGAAGGAAATTCAATAGATGATTTCAATCTCCTCTGAGAGCGTTTTCCTGATTTTTAGACCAAGGCTGAAGATTCCCCTCATGGAAATGTAGATTTTCCTTCTGTTTTCAAAACTGACTTATTAAGTGACTTTTATTAGTCCTTTCTATTGTGTTTCCTCAGTTTTCCAAATTGTAACATAAAACCAATTTGGAATGAGGTAGAAGGCATTCTGTAAAGCCTTTATAGTGTTTCTGTTGATATAGACTTGGAATTGAGATCTGCCACACTTCATCTACAGCTCTTCTCTCTCTCCTGAGCTCCCACAAAATGTTTTCTGTGCCTTGAAAAACACAATATTCATTTCAGTGGAAAGCAAACCACAAAACTATGCCTTTGAAAGGTGATCCCTTCTCTCAGGATGAGAGAAAATTTCCAGACCTATGCGCAATGATGAAAAGAAAGAGACACACGAAGACCTACACCTCTTTTCCATCTGGGCTTATAAGAAGGATCTTCATGCTGTTTGTTCTCTCCTGTCTCACATGTAGCCAGAGGGCACTGGTTGTTCCCAGCTCACTGTCAGAGCCCTCAGCAGCAACCCAACAGAAACATCTTGCCAAAGGCAGCTGAAAATGACTCATAGGTCCTAAACCTTCTAAGTTTAGCAAATTCCATTCCCCCATTCCCAACTCAAGTGTTTGCTTCTGTGACGTCTACTCATGCCATGTCCTCCAAGGCACTTGACGAGAAGGACTCTTGGGGCTGGTGTAGTAGCTGAGGTTTCTCAAACTTCATACTCCACCATCCTCTCTCCACTTACTGGACACTCTCTGGAGTATAGATAAGTAACTAGTCTTCCACTGAGAGTGCCAGTATGGTTTGGGAATCACAGTCTAGTCAACAAACTCCTGGGGAAAACACGTTACTCTCAGTGCCTTAGAGTAGAGTTTTACACAAGTCTGATGAGGAGCAGCTGAAGAAGCTGGGAAAGGGGCTCAGCCTGGAGCAAAGGAGGCTCAGGGGGGACCTTGTGGCTCTGCACAACTCCCCGACAGGAAGGGGCAGCCAGGGGGGTCGGACTCTGCTCCTGGGAAACAAGGGGCAGGAGGAGATGAAATGGCCTCAAGTTATGCCAGGGGAGGTTTAGACTGGATATTGGGGAAAACTTCTTCACTGAGAGGGTTGCCAAGCATTTTGAAGAGACTACTCAGGGAAGTGGTGGAAACACTACCCCTGGAATTGTTCAAACAAGATGTAGACGTAGTATCTGAGGACATGGTTTAGTGGCGGACATGGCTGTGTGATGTTAATGGATGGACTCAATGATCTTAGAGGTCTTTTCCAACCTAAATGGTTCTACAATTCTGTGATTTGTTACAGAAAATGCTAGCATCACCATGGAGAAAAAAAAAAAGTGTCAGGAGATGGGAAACTGGCAGCACTTTGTGAACAAAGCTGCAAGGAAATGGGGTATGGTGTTACTAACATTGCTCTGGTAAAAATGCAAAAAGCAAAGTTCACAGAAATTAAATATTTTGACATTGTGATCATGCTACAGCAATACTGTGAAGAAATAGGTGGATAGGGGAAATTCTATACAAACGGTAATGTCTTGAAAAAACTCAAAGCTCTGTGCAGCACACCCCAGATTCTCACCTTACCTCAGAGAACAGACATCTAAAATTTAGCTGTTACATTAAAATCCTGATATAGATGATATGACTATAATGCAGGTACCTCAGAGAGTGGTAATTTTCACCTATGCTAAGCTCTTGCTTGGAAAAAACATTTTCTGAAAGTGCTTATACCCGTTTACTAAGCCTGGGTGACCAGGATAGAGCCTATTTCCAATATGACGTTTTAGTTAAGCTGTATAAGATAAATTTTACCATAACAGTTTTCATCTCAGTTGGTTATATTAAGGCATCTTCTCACTTTTATTCCCCCACATCACATGTGAATATCTGCTACAGAGAGCTATAAAACATGACACAGGATCTGTAGAAATCCTGGTCTCCCCTGAAGCATCAGCTAGAGGCCAGGCAGGATGACAGTCATCATCCCAAATCGCACTAGACATCCTTTTGGGGCAACTGAGCTGAGCTTCAAGTGTCACTGTGCTTGACAGATTCTGCATTATGGTTATTGTGTTTTCCCACGCCAAGTATTGTAGTTTGCTGCCGGACAGAATGACAAGTTTTGCAGCTGTTTTTAAAAAACATGTGAATTTCCAAGCTTGCAAGATGGCAGGAAGTTAAAGCCAGACTTCGAAGCTTCACTTTTCTACTTAGATGAAGAGTCACTGCCCTGACCAATTTGATAGAAAGAGGGAGGCAGATAAGCTGGACAAGTCTTCAGAGGTTAATGCTGTGCTCAGTTAAATTTATGTATGGAGCTTTGGTAGTTGTGTTAGTGGACTGGATAGCCCTCTTAAGGCCAGAAACTCATAGAGCTGGTGATGCGGCATCTAAATAAAGCAGATAAGAGTTTCCTCTTTCAGTTCTCAGGGGCAAAAGATACTCAGCTTAGTGTCAATTCGGTATTAACCTCTCAAAGAAGAATAGAGATGACTTCAGAGGTTATATTCCTGGATCAGCTACGGTTTCAGTTTCTGATTTAGCTTCTCTCTTCTTGCAATTTCCTATGATGTGCATGTAGATAAAAATACTTAACTATTTCCCAGGCCTGTTTTGAAGCTAAATTACTAGATATTTGTTAAGAGCTTTGAGGCATTTATGATCATCAACTGAAAATTACATTCTCCTACCTTGCTGCTATTAAGGCTTATTATTTTCTTACAGTTCTACAGCTTGTTTTCTTTTCAGAATATTGAAGAGTCTCCTAATAAAGGCAATATAAATGAAAGAGTAAGACTAGTGCTGTGCTCCTTCGGTAATATTTACAAAGAAACTGTAATTCATGCTGGTTGAGAAAAAAATATCTTGTCTTTCTTTGTCAAAGATAAAAGCTGCATTTTAATCAACCCCCAGTCTTTATATGATAGTCAGGTATTTCTGCAACAGGTTGTCCAGAGATCAGTGACCCATCCCTGGACATGTTAAGGCGAGATTGGATGGAGCTCTTACCAACCTGTCTAGTGGAAGGTGTCCCTGCCCATGGCAGTGGGTAGGAACTACATGATTTTTAAAGTTCCTTCCAACCTAAACCGCTCTAGGATTCTATGATCTGCTTTTGTCCCTCAAGAAGAGATTTGCTTTTACATTTTCTCTTTCACTCCCTCTCTTCCCTCTTCTCCCTCTCCACCTTTTCCTTCCCCTCCTCTTCCTCTCCCACATAGCCAATTCACAGTCCTGGGAAATAAATCCACGTCTCAAGTTAAAATTAAACTTTTGAGTCCACCACATGATCCTCCTATACATCTCACCAAGGGACCTTGCCACCAAGGGTGGGAAGAAAATATGGAGCTTCCATTTTAGGACTTAGAGGCCAGGGTAAATCATGGGTTTGAAACCTAGCTAACTGTAATTATATCAGTGTGTTGTACAAAAAGCACCATCAGCAGAGATGTAGAACCAGAGAAACCAACAGGTAGAAGGACAACCTATAAAACATATGGGTTTTACAGGTTGAAAAAGCTCTTTTCTCTTGGCTACTCAATTTTTTACACAGCAAACATATTGGAAAACTTCAGAGCTTCCTCCCAAAAAAGACAAAATCTTAGTGTATTCCTAGGGTTACTTGAGTCCAGGGACCCTTCCTCATTTAATAAGCCTGTTGATCCAATTACAAAGCTGATTTCCCTTATCATGGTATGAAGACATTTTTGGGTTGGAACTTACACAGAAGAGAGATAGTATCTCTCAAAGAGTCATATTTAGATGCATTAAAAAACCCCAACAACATAAATCAATAATCCATTGTTGAAGCAGCCATCTATGCCGAGGATGGCAAGTTCTTGCCACAATGGAGGTATCAAGGAGATGGGTAACTCCATGAAGGTGAGTGCAGCTTTGTTGTGTGAGGGCGCATGCCTTGACATGCCTTGGACTTTTGCTTCTGAGGCTGTTGTCTAGAGTAATAAATTGAACATGTCAAAGAATGTTTCCAGGCAATTCACTTGTCTCTACGCTAAATTTTTAGGACAGTCTCTAACACGTTTTTAATCTGTGCCGACAGTCTCTAACACGTTTTTAATCTGTGCCAACAGGCACTTTCCCAAACTATTTCTGGGCACAGAAGAACACCTGGAGAAGACTGAAACCACATCCAATAAGCAGTCTGACTGCCATCACCTGGCTGACCCTGGGAGGAATCACAGTTGTAGGTGTAGGTCCTCCCAGGTCAATTGGCATCATAACCAGCACTGATCTGGGATACATGCAGTTATTTGCACAGATGCAGTTTCACTCTCCAATTTGGAAATTGCTTTTCGCCTAGTCCATGCTCCTGGGAATCATTTTTACTCAAGTGAAGAAATCTGAGGCAGAAGGGGACTAATTACTACCTCTGCCTTTCCTTTGTAAAGAATTGGGATGCTGTCCTTGGTCAGTGTAGATTAATGTGCCAGTGTGGTTAGGGGAAGTTGCACCAGATGAAACGACAGTATTTCAATAGGTTCTAAAGGGTGGCACAAGGGTCAGACTCCAAAAGAAGAGAAGGATAACCCAAACATAAGCATTCCTTCTGAATGCTGGCTAACAATCCCTGGTGTGTTGGTGGCTGGCAGCAAGAAGTGGCCAGTTCCCTTTGACCAGCTGTAAGAGACACTGGGCTTGACAGAGATGGCAACATATCTGTAGAGACAGTGTTTGCCAAAACACTGCCAGTTCAACTTAAGCAAAACTGCCTGCCCCTGCATGGTGTATGGCCTGAACCCGAACACAGTCGGAACCAACCTGTTGTCCATGCCCACCTGCCCCACCCTCCTTCCTATTTTAAATGTAAGTCAATAGCTCCTTTCAGCCCAGTTTCTGCAGTCTAGTGATCATCAACTCTTCAGCTTGCTTGTCTGAACTTACCACACTGCTTCTGTCTAAAGCAGTGGAGTGACAAAGGATAGCTTCATTTCTGAAGCCTGAAAAGCTCAAGTGCTTGGGTGAAATCAGGATGCCTCCTGTATCACACAGCAATAACAAAACAAAACAGCATTCTTTTATTATCTCTCCCAAGAGGTTGTTGTAAGTAGCAGGTGTGATAGCCCATAAGTAGATCTAGATTAAAAAAAACAAAGAAAAAAAAGCCAAAAAAAAAAAAAAAAAACCTAATGAAACCCAACAGAGTAATTACCTTTCTTCAAGAGCAGGAGAAAAACTGATATACACTCAGTCCCTCACTTTCACACGGCAATAAACTGGAAGTTGGCAGCTACAAAAAACAAGCTTTATTTTGCAATTTTAGAGTTCTTGGGCCACAATAAACTGGCAGTTTCAAGTCTTCTATATGTTCTTTAGTAACAATAAAACATACCTCTAGCCTCCCATAAGGATAACACTGGGAATTCCTAAGCTCTCTAGACAAGCCAGCATCAAAGATTTTTCTTCCTGTAACAGTTTTGAAGTAATAAAACCTACCTTTATCAATACTGTCTGTGACAATAGAGGATATATATCCCAGGCTGCCTTTTATGCAGATAATGTTCACTGTTCTGCTGCACAGATTCCATCTGACCTGGAGGCTGGAACCAGCACAGATGGACAGTAGTTATGGACACTGGCCAGACCTCTGGGCTTCCTGATATTGTTCTTATGATGTCAGAAAGAGGTGTGTTCTAATCAGTAATCAAATATTCTTTGACTACTACAGATCATGAATACTTTCAATAATTAAAACGTATCAGACATAGAGATTTTTTTTTTATTTCTATAAAATACATTTTACTTTTGCTTTGTGATCAGTTGTCTCAGCCTGTCAGCATATTACAGACACTGCAGTCCCACTTAGTGTTTAATGGTCACATTTTGTTAAGCAAAGAACATCTTGAAAATCCAATTTTCAAGACTGAGGTAAATAAAACAAAATGAAGATCTGAGGGCACGCTGAGCCAGGGGAAAGCCCAGAAGTCTGGCTGCATACTCACCGATAGCAACTCTGTTAAGTGCAAGGAACGAGCTCCTCGCCCAAGGGAGCTAGTCCCAAGCTAAGCTGTTAAGGCGTGCAGGCAAAGAAGTAGGAGGGACTCTCCATATGGGTTCCATGAGCTGGTTTATTGCAGGCAAAGAGTGAGGGACGAAGAGACAGGATTATGAGAGGGTCCGAGGGTTTTATACTCAGGGAAAATAGGGCGGAGCTGAGGGAACAGCCAATGAGGAAAAGCAAAGGGGGTGGGAACAACAACAGAGCAACCAGTAGGAGTAATGTGTAGGAGGGGTTTACAACAGGAGGCCAATGGGATGTTGAGTAGGGGAGAACTTTCTAGAACTTATGCATAAGCAAACAGGGGGTTTACCTATTCATCATCTAATACATAAAACAGGGAAGGAAATCACGAACCAACCAACATCAAATAATCAAATTAGGAGTGCAAAAGCTTGCGGGCACTTGCCATAACCACGGAGATGCTACACATCAGTACCTCTCCACCAGGACTCAGGGTGCTGTGTGTCAGTGGTCGCAGCTACAGCCACATGCACAGCAAAAAAGATCAAAGAAAGCACATTACTTGGAATCTTTTGTCCACAGGGCTGGATAAAGAAGGCACTGGCATAGTTTAAATTGTGGTGCTTGGAAAAACCAAAGACTTCCACCTAGAAAAATTGTGTGTTCGTTGCAGCAGTTTAGACTGCATATAGGAAAAGAAGAAACCCTGTTTCAGGATGGCACATGTTGGTGGTTAAAGTTATGTTACCTTCCCATATTAATCATTGTTAAAAACAGCAGCAAGAAAACTGTATAATGCCACATCCAAAATGGGAGGCTTCTAATATTATGACCTGAACATTTGCACTTTAATTGCACAGAAAAGTGAATCAGATTTAGTATGTAATTGAATATATTGTCTATTACCAACAGCACAGGTAAAACTTGGTCTTAATTTCATGCTATTATACCAGAGTAAATATCACAGTCTTTATTTAAATTCTAATTCATTTGATGATTTCCTAAAATAAATGACCCATGAAAGCTTTTCTATTTTTTTTCCATTCATTTTATTTGTGGGGCTTCTTTAAAAAAAATTGAAATTAATCATCTGAAAGTTTATTTAGTTTAGTATTGTAACTATATTTTGCATGCCTCCCAGCTATGGTAAATCAGAAAATTAGTGTTGAATTATAGAGACTGAAGAATAAACCATGGACAACAGTATAAAACATCCACATGAGTGCTATGTAAAGTATCTTTACAGTGAGCCTCTACCCAGAGAACCAGAAAATCTTCTTAGCAATTCCCTTATGTTTTCACTCACATATCAATATTTACTGTTAGTAAAAAGATGCATTTTTCCTGTTTGAGGTAATGTTTTTATGGTTTGTCATTAATCTTATGAGGAAAACACTCTTATGAAGCAGTTTCTGACATGTCAACATCCCAGTCTTTTAGAAGTAGGACACAACAGCTTTTCTACCTTCTAAGGATCAGATTTTTTGCAGAGCCAAGGGCAATCAATTTTGGTTTCTGTACTGAGGAAAAAAAAATCATACGGCAGAGAGTAGCTGTGATGCTACTGGTAATCTGTGATGCCATATCCCTTCAAACACTTAGAACCGGAAAAAACATTCCTATTACCTTTGCTTAGGACCAGCTGATGCATATGAAATACTTGTCTGCTTCTGGCAATAGAGTTTGGAAAGAAAAAGCTGTACATCTATAGCAAATTAATTCAAGCTTTTTTTGTGAAAGATCAATATTACCCATTAAGTAAAAGAAACTAAAATTAAAGAATCCAGTCCTCTTTCTATGATTCTTTGCGTAAGTGAACTGTCAACATCATTCCCTAACAACAGGCAGTAAATCTCAAACATGTTTTTATGTTGTGACTTCCAAAGAAGTACTGAAAGTGTTTCGATGTGACTGTTGTCTAGAAGGCTTTGAGGAAATGAGCATTATATGCATTTTAGAACTTAGGGTCAATTTTGCCTTTCACTGTCTTCATGTGCTGAATGGTGTGCTGTTGCAGTGGGGATCCTGCAATATACATATACCAAACCAGGAGTCCCGTGGAAAGGAAATATATATGGACAGACAGATTCTTGATAGCTGTTTCAGAGAGATGTTTATTTCTCCAGCCGCATGGCCGGGGCTCTGCCGAGGAACTGTTCCAGTCACAGGACCAAGGGTCCTTCTGCCCGCGCAGGGAACACAAACCAACCAATGGGAACGAGGCTGAGCAGGGGCAGGGAAGCCCCGTGTCTGTGCCCTCAGGGCCCCTCTCCCAGGGCTACACGGCGGGGGAGGGACCCCAACAGTGTGCCACTAACACAACAGAATGAAGAGAGGCCACCCAGAAGGACCTGGGCAAACTCAAAAAATGGCTTCACAAGAAGTCCAACAAATCCAAGCAAGGTGCTTGTCATGGGTTAGCTAGCGTAGTACCGGAAGTGATGTCCTTGCAAAGGGGTGCTTACAGCTTCCTCTATGACCTGACAGAACCTATCAGCTGGCCAGTTTGAATATGGACAATTCTTTAAGCCTCTTAAAAGTTGTGACCGCCTCTGTGATACACACTTAAGAACAGAAACACTGAGGCAGAGGCTCTCTCTCATTTCCGGTGCTGGGACAGGTGGCTGTGGGCCCTGTGCAGGGGCCAGCGGGCCCGGCCAGGCCCTGCTCAGGCCAGGCCAGGCTGGGCCACGGCCATCCTGGAGCCAATGGGCCCTGTTCCACCCGCGGAACCCCCCCACATCCCTGCTGTGAGCAGCCGGAATGGCTCAGCTCCACCCCCTCCACTTCGATAAGCCACATTCCAGCTGCAAGGCCTAGGTGAGATTAACCCTTTTAGTGCTGTGAAGAGCTGAAAACCTGAGGGAAGAGAAAGAGGAGATGCTTAAAGCTGAAATTCTGTTGTAAAGCTATAATATGTCAGAGTACCCATTGTAATTTCATGAAGATATGGGGAGTGGAGCGTTCAACTTGTACCTGTGATCTCAGCACCTGTGCTGAGATCGGCAGATGCTGACGCAGCTGTAATTTCATGAGAAGTTTGGACAGGGAGAGATGGACCAGATGAGGACTTTTGCTCCACATGGGAAAGGAGAAAACCTCAGTTCCTAGAGATGCTCCCAGAGATAGTCCTAAAGATGAAGATGAGGAGGACCCTTTGCTCCCAGGGAAGAAGAAGGGCCTCTGTTCTTAGAGATGAAATGCTCCCAGAGATGGGTGAAGAGAATTTTTGTTTCTGAATGGCTCAACCTTAAAACTGTACCCCAAAAACCTTCAAGAGTGGACCCTCAAAAGCAGTTGTGGGAAAAGCTGCAAGTCGGGGGATGGGACTCACATGTGAGCAGAGACTCCTCTTCCTAAATAGACTGAACAAGGTTATTTGGAAGTGGGTGGCTGTCTCATTGTGATAGTGTTCATAGCATGAGCAAGAGAGACTTCTCCTCCTAAATGGACTGAACAAGGCTATTATCGAAGTGATAAACAGACGGAACACCTCAAGGGTTGTCTTTTTACATTGTCAGTGGGAGAAGGGAGAAAGGTGGGGGGAGGAGAAGAGTTCTGAAGGTGTGGTATTTTTTTTTCTTCTTTTAGGTCTGTTAATAAACTTCTTTATATTCTTTCAAGTTTGGTGCCTGCTTTGCGTTTCTCCTAATTCTTATCTCACAGAAGATAAACAGTAATGAGTATCTTGGACCAAACCACTACACTAAATTGGTGTTTCACTAATTGCAACCCCAGCTGCAACTGGGTTGAGGCAACCCCAGACATCAAGACTGGAAGAACTCATGGAGAGCAGCAGAGTGCCCCGGCCCTGAAATCCCCCATGCACTGGGATGATCCCACAGCATGGGCAGCTGGGGGGGGGGGAGGGGAGGGGAATTCTGCCCCTCTGCTCTGCTCAAATGAGACCCCACCTGCAGTGTCCAGGTCTGTGGTCCTCAACACAAGAAATACATAGACCACTTGGAGCAGGCCCAGAAAAGGCCGTGAGGATGGTCCAAGGGCTGGAGCACCTCTCCTATGAAGACAGGGCCAGAGAGCTGGGTGTGTTCAGGCTGGAGAAGAGAGGGCTTGGGAGAGAACTTTCAGTGTGTTCAGCTGGATGTGTTCAGCCCCTTCAGTGGCTTAAGAGGGCTAGTAAAAAGGATGGACAGGAACATTTTATACCAGCAGATGGTGACAGGACAAGGGGTAGTGCTTTTAAGCTGGAAGGGGCAGGTTCAGATTGGCTGTAAGAAGAGATTCTTTACTCAGAGGGCGATGAAGCAATGGAACAGGTTTCCCAGAAAGGCTGAGGATTCCCCAGCCCTGAAAGTGTTCAAGGCCAGGCTGGATGGTGCTTGGAGCAATATGATCTGGTGAGTGACATCCTTGTCCATGGCAGGGGAGTTGGGACCACCTAACCTTTAAGGTCCCTTCCAGCTCAAACCAGTCTAACATTCTCTGATTCTATGATTTATAGATGGAGGAATGGCTGAAAGGAAGGAATACTGAAATACCTGATAGAGCTGTAGTAAATATCCATTCATGATCATATGGGAAGCACTTAAATTTTGTTAATGATCAATGGATTGAATCATAGCAAAATAGAATGATTTAGAGTGGAAGGGACCACTGGGGGTCATCTGGTCTTACCCTCTGCTCAAAGCAATTATGCATGTTATCCATCTACCTATCCACACATACATAAAAACTTCTTTTCCTCACTGTTGGTTCATTATTCATTATGTGTGCAAACAAGAACACATAAACATGGAGTTTCTCATACAAGACCAAGAAATGAAATGAAACAGACTCTCAGAAACTAAAAAAAAAAAAAAAAAAAAAAAAAGGAAATTTAATGTCATAATGTCATGGCCTTTACCTCTATTGATTAAATATCCAGATTAGATGGCTTAATTAGATAGTGTAGTTGTTCTGTGTGCAAACTGGGAAATATAGCACGGTCTGCAGAGATCATCATTAAGTAAATCTCTCTGCTCTATCCTTCTAAATGAATGTATGGTTTATATAAATTGTTCGCAGAGAGAAATTTTTAAATTATTTATGTGGGAGATTGTTGACAATCCCTGTGGCAATGAGGTTCAGAACATCCAATAAACTGCAAAGACATGTATTTTAAATACACTAATGAAGTAATAGAATCACTCATTTGGAAAACCAGGAATTTGCTACCTTAAATCTTGATATAAGAACTTCTAGATATTGTCAGAAAGAGATTCTGTCATTCTTGCAAGAGCTGTGGTCAGGATGCAACACTTACCAGATGATGCTCCCAGCCACATGTTACTGAATCACTTGAGCTAGATTACTGAAAGAGACCCTCTTGCCTTTGAAATCTATTCACCCATGAATATTCTTCAACAGTGGAGGTCAACAGCCACTCAGAACATAGAGCTTAATTGAAAATTTTAGATAAAGGCCCTTCCCCCACTATGTCATGCTCTGGTGATCTAATGTAACAGATTCATGCCCAGTAATGAAGTTTTTCCCATGACAGTGAACTATGAAGTTATTCAGCAGACTTTTTAAAAATAGACCAACAGCCTTATAAATTAGGGTAGCAGATTTGTACCAAGCTTTATCCTCTACACCTAATGTCTAAGAATATCAGAAGTGAAATTTTCCATCCACCTCTTAAAGTAAAATTCTCCATTCTAAGAAATGAAAAAATAAAAACCAAGAAACAAACAACAGAAACAACAACAAAAACCTAACAAACAGCTCAAACAATCCAAAAAGTAACTCCTACAAAAAGCAAAATGAAAGGGCCCATAGGCTGCTGCCCTCATGATAATGAATAATCATTTGTTTCGGTAATACTTCCTGTCTATGCTTGGAGATGAATTTACAGCCTGGCTTTATTCTGTGTACAGCTTATGGGGGGCAGGGCAACATGACTGGTGTCCAGTCACCACCACAGTGCACTCCTTCTGTCCACACAGCAGTGTCACGTGGTCACAGTTCAGCTGGGAGTTTTCTAGCAAAATTTTGATATTGCCCAGTGAAAAGGTAACTTGGATTTTAGACTTGCAGACATCATTGCCTTACTTTGGACAGAGTAATTCAAGCCATGGTCAACTGCCAGTATTATATGAAAAAGCACTGCTGGATCAGGGTTAAAATCAGGGACTTTATCTGCCTGGAAACACATTTCAGTGATTCACTTCAAGTGCTATACAATTTGCAACCAAACTGGATATGCCACTGTGCAGAATAAACTGATTCTTTCTAGCTAACCTTCCACTTATTCTCTGATTCCTTTTTCCTCAGTAAATTAGTGATAAGGTTTTTCACCTGTCTTTGGAAAAAGATGAGATCAAATACAGAAGAGAAATTGAGGAAAGAGAGTTCAAGATAAGAGAAATGGCAAGATCCAACCCTATGGCAAGTAATTCTCTCAAGGTACATCCACTTCAGGCGTTATCTACCTCCTTTTAGCAATGGAGAAGTTGTCACTTAGAAGAGTGCTTAAAAAAGTAATGATAATTCAATAGCCAGACCAGGAAGAGCCATGGAGGAATTCTCCCTTACCTGGAGAAGCCATTTATTCCAGTAGAAAATCTGAACAGATCTCACATAGCTGCATTTTGCACAAAATATATGCTGGTACAAATAAGCATGCAGCACCAAGTAACAGTGCCTTGGAGCAGCAGGAACTCACATGAGATTTCTGCACTGATAGGTGGAAATGCCACAGAGAAGTCATAATTACAGTTATGGAAAGGAATACATTATAATTAACAAAATTACGTGTGGCCTTCAGAGCTGCCTGTGTTTGTGGAACTGTGCATGTTTTTTAAGTGACCACATAGCTCATTATCTACACACCCGTGAAAAATTTTCATCCTCATTGTGTATCAAGTAGTTCTCTTAATTTATATCCACAAGGACTTTAGACTTCCTCCTTAATTTATTCAGCAAATTTAACATCTTTTAGAGAAGGCATACTGAATCTCAGGGCCTGGGATTTGATTGATCTCAATGTAGAGGCAATATGTTATCATGTTGCAGCAATGTCTGACAGGCATTTATTACGGATTTTAAAAGGATAAGGGGTCTCACACAACAACTACAGAAATCTGTGAAATCCATAAAGGTCATGTCCAGAGAAGCAATGTAACAGAGAAAAAGCCATTCTACTATTAAGAAAATAGTGATCTGTTCCCGAATAGAAAAGACCAGATATGGTCTGATCCAAAGCTCACTAAGTAGGATGGGAGTCAGATAATTATGAATTTATATTAACAACATAAGAAGGGCAGCAGAGGGATTCAATTATGATGCTTAATTGGTTAGGGAATACCAGAAAGTGCTGTATTGCACTTTATTGCGGATAATATTAAATAAACATTAAGAAAAATATATTCAGATGAGAATCAAGAGGGTAAGGAAAAGAGCATATCTGGTGAATTGCAAGACAGTGATTAGTTATTCATGTAGATTCTAGGGGCCATTAGCCTGAGCAACATGTTAGCTTTCCATTTGAGATGATTACATTTTGCTTAGCAAAAGTGTTAATATTTTTATCAATTAGTTATGACATTTCTTTTAGTCCTTCTCCTAAGATGGGTAGTTTTAATATTTTCTGTAATAATGAATAAAAAAGTAAGTAAAGACAAGTGCATAGTGAATGGAAATGTATTACAAAATGTTGTATCACCTCTACAGGAACTGACCATATTTGGATTACTGAAATCTAGCCTGAATACAGGGCTGCTTTTCTGTGTTTCTATACTCTGAAGAGAAAGTTGCATTTCAGTTATAAGTGAAATTATTATTACTAGATGGGCATATTTCATATGTCACTTGTTCACCGTAGGTATTGAGATAATAAGCTTTCAACTGTGAGTTAAGTAATATTTTGAGTCACTGAGATATTTTCACACAGTTTGAAAGATTCTGTAAACTATATTTAAGGATTCCAAAGCCAACTTAAAGATGCACATGCAAGGAACCCATTCCTTGAGGGGAGGCACGGGGTTTCCCGAGCCCCTGGGCAGCCTCGTTCCCCATTGGTTGGTTTGTGTTTCCCTGCGTGGGCAAGGACCCTTGGTCCAGATGGTGAGGGTTCCTCGGCAGAGCCCCGGCCATGCGGCTGGAGAAACAAACATCTCTGAAACATCTACCAAGAATCTGTATATATATATTTCCTTTCCACGGGACTCCTGGTTTGGTGCATTGTGTTACAGTATCCCCGCTGTAACAAATGGTGGAGAACTGTGAGCAGAACAATCCCCGATCCCTAAGTGACTGATGTATGTGAGAAAACCCTAGAAACTTTGGATTCCTCCTCTTGGTTTTGTTTTGCTATTTCATATCTAAACTATGGAGGAACCGTGGGAAGACTCTTGGCTCTCAGAGCCGCATATGGACATTTATCTTAAACTTAAAATGATTCTTGAACAATGATTTGTAAATTTTAGCTTGATTCAAGCTCAAAAAGAACTGAAACATTTCCTTTCATGGTTGTTTAAGAACTTTTTCTATGTTTCTTGGGATTTAATTCTTACCAAAGACTTTCGGAACACCGTTTGGACACAGTTAATTTCTGAGTCAAAATATATGCCGATGAAAGAATATTTCCATGAATATTATTTAATTACCGAGACTATTGAGCAATGTCAGCTGTGTCCTGGTGAAGGGAAGTGTGCCTCAGGGACCATGCAGCCTCGGCCACGTGCACTGAGCACTCTGCAAGCAGCAGCGAGGCAGTTCCCGCGTGCGGGCGGAGCGACGCGAGCTGCAGTGTCAGCAGCGGAGCGCGGTGCGGTGGGAGCGGCGCGACCCAGCGGTGCCCGCACGGCCCCGCACAGTGCGTGGTGGAGCGAGCCCCGTGAACACCCGACTGAGAGGGGCGGCGCATGGGTGGCGGCTGCCAGCGGTGGAGCGGAGCTGCGCCCAGCCAAAACACACACTGGAGCAGGTGCGGGGGAGTCGTCGCTCAGGGGCCGAGAGGTAGATGCAGCGCCTGGCAGCGGCAGCGAAGCTGCGACCAGAGGAGGCGATGCACGGAGAACTGAGCGGCACGGCCTGGCCCGGTCCACGCAGCCCCAAATGCGACCCCGGGAAGAGCACGCAGGCATGCGCAGCTACGGCAGCCCCAGCAGCTCCAGCAATTCCAACGTGGGAGCGAGCGAAAGAGAAAGCAAGAACGCAGCGAGACAGAAAAAAGCAGCCACTTGGAAAAAGGAAAATATCGTAGCTAAGGTTTTAGGAATAGTGAAGTGGTATAATGTTAAACAAAATTATGGCTTTATAACAAGATGTGACAACCAGCAAGACATATTCGTGTATAGAACTGCTATTAAAAAGAATAACGCTGAAAAATGCATCCCAAGCTTGGGAGACGGAGAGGTGATGGAATTCAAAATTGTGCAAGGTAGAAAAGGGTTACAAGCAGCAGAGGTCACTGGGCCTGATGGTGTTCCTGTAAAAGGCAGTATATATGCTAAAAATCGTAGTCGTGTTAGACAGTATCTCCATTATAAGCCCCCCTACAGTCTCCCTTTCCTAATCCCACCTTTCCCCTTTATCCTATATCCTATTACCCCCACTGTATTCCCAATCCATTTTTTCATCCATGGTTTCCCTCACAAAACTATACCTTTGCCAGCCAATTGTTTCCCCAAAAATCTCTTTCCAATGCCGAGGGGGGGGATGAAAAGGGGGAGGGAAGAAATTAAACCCTCTCCTGCCTCAGTTTCCCCACAAAGCATGCTCAGAGAATTCTGTCTCCCTTCTGTCAGCCTTAAGATGTTCCAGAGAATCTGTTTGGACATTCAAAGACTCAGGAGGGTGGCTTGTTTTGTTTTGAAACTGTTCTTGTTGTTTTCAATGTTAAGTTTTACATCTCTTTTGTTAAAAATAAACTGGTGAAATGTCAGGATCTCCTCCCCCTGCCATGGAGCCCTGGGAGAGGGGCCCTGAGGGGACAGACACGGGGTTTCCCTGCCCCTGGGCAGCCTCGTTCCCCATTGGTTGGTTTGTGTTTCCCTGCGCGGGCAAGGACCCTCGGTCCAGACTGTGAGGGTTCCTCGGCAGAGCTCCAGCCATGCGGCTGGGAAAATAAACATCTCTGAAACATCTACCAAGAATCCGTCCATAGATATTTCTTTTCCACGGGCCTCCTGGTTTGATATATACGTATTACAGTAATCCCCGCTGTAACAATTCATCTCTGGGTATCAGTGGTTTCAGATCTTCTGAGCAGCATTAAGATCTCACTGTTTATTTAAAACATGTTTTTAAATAAAACCACACTTCATAGACTGAAATGTGCATTAATTAAATCACAGCCTTGTTTCTACTCTACATAACTCGTGCTGATTTGTCTTCTCTCTTCTCATGCCTGAAATAAGCAAGGCACCAAAAACTTTTGAATGCTGATGCTAGGGCTGAGCTGTCTGGCTTAGGAGTGGAACAGATGAGGAGTGCTCAAACCTCCATCCTGCCAATGTGGTGTGAGTGGTATCTCCACCTCTAGAGATAAAACACCTCTGGGTTACAGCTGGACAAAATCTAATATCACAGGGCAACATGGGTCTATCTTCAGTAATAGTCTCACCTGGATTTGTTCGAAACATAAATTTGTTTGAAAGCCAACGGAATTCTTGCTCCAGTGCTTAGGTTTCTGAGCCCATTAGTTATTTGAAGCGATTGCTTCTGAAAATTTTATGAAATTTTTTTTTGTTGCTAAAGTGCTTTACCAGTGATGGCACAGAATATCTTAAAGAGCTGCAAGATCTGTTCCCTGAAGTCTTCCACATTAGGCAAATAATGTTTTTACTACAATAAGAATTTAAATAGTCAGTCTTCCTAATCTGGTGCTTAGATGTGATACAGAAATCATCTAAAGGAAGTGTCAAGGGATATCTCTACAAGCTGACCAAAACTAGCACATAATGAGTAATTCCTAAATGTTTATGTCACATTTTTGTAGAATTTTTACCTCCTCTGCAAGTACGTCCCTTGAAAATCAGTAGCACCATTCAGTGATTGAGATGTAGTTCAAGTCAAAAATCCATGAGCAGAGCACCAGGTGACAGTTGTATAAACCTACACTACAGTCATCAGTAGATGTGTAAAAGAAGGGATACATAAAAAATGTGCTGTGCCAAAGGCTTTATTCAGTATCTAATAGGAAAACCACTCTGGCCAGTTATTGAATTTTATTACTATAAAAGGGCTTATTCACTGCATTATGCTTTGACTGCTCAGAAAACGCATTTCTGTCAGGTTACTGAGCTGGCCACCACGCTGCTAAATCATTTAATGTGCTCAGTTTTACTCTTGAAGTAAGTGAGGTAAAGTTCCACAGGGCATGAAACAAACACAGCAGCAGCACTTCAGCTTTAATAGTGTCTGACACCCAGCCCAGCTTGCCACCCGTTCTTCACAGCTGGAACACAGCTGGTCCAGAAGGAGAGGCAGGACGGGATATTCTTAGGCTGAGGCAACAGCAGCTCTCCCAAGAATCTGTCAAAGCGAGCACTGGGATTGCTGTCAGACATGATCTCATTCAAGATGACACTGGGCAAGTCTGTAAGATGAAAGCACACAGACTTAGCTAAACTTTTACACAGTTGCTCTCTAATGTTTAGGGAAAAGCCAGTAACACTCTGGCTGTACACATTACCAGCTCCCTAGGAGTTGAGAGTTTACTTCAAGCTCTGATTTGATTCATATAAACTGCTTGAAGCCAATTAGCACAATGTAATCACAGTAGTGGTGGTAGTGCTCTACCTCCAGCAATGTGTGCTGACAGCTTGCTAAAGGGTTATAGGAAGGAAGGAAACCTTGGTTTAAATTCGGGTCAACTTCTTGCCATGTAGCACCGTGGGCTGTGCTTCAGCAGAGTGCAGTGCTGACACAAGCATTCACCTGCTTTGATGTCCATGCTGCACAGCTATTAAGAGACAGAGGAGCAGTTAGAAAAAAGAAAAAAAAGAAAAAAACAAAAAAAGAGAAAAGAAAGAAGGAATCGTTTATTGCGATCTATGCACAGGGTAAAGCTTGCATGGGGACTCAGGTTGTTTAGCTGTCTCTGTTTGGTGGAGTCAGTTTCCATGGCAGGGGTCCTCGAAACATCTTCAGCTAGATGGGGCAAGACTCCTCAGTTGTTACATCCAGGGGTTCCACGGCCCTGCACAACTCCTCCTGGACATGGATGATCCGTCATTATATATAATCTTATACCAAATGCAAAAAGTCTCCCAAATACCTTAGCCCTGTACGGAACACTGCCTTATGTGGCCACTCTCGCACCTGCAGAAACAGCTTCTGCTGCTGACTTAGAAATGTCTTACCTAAGTACACTTCGGCCGCTTTTGCACCAGAAAAGATTGCATAGGCCTGTCCCTTCTGCTTTGGAGGATTGTAAACCGGTTCCCAATTTGAGTCTGTCATGTCATTGAACAACCATTGCACCATGCTAACTTGTGTAGGAACAAGGACACCGAGACTGAAACACACAAACAAAATGCAGTAACTTAATCCCTCCATCAGGCTGAACCACTCTTTGCTCCATCTGTGCTTTTTCTTTTGATATTGATCTCATTTTAACTGTTCTGCTGTGTACCTCATTCCTTCTGCTGCCCAAATCTTTCTCCACCTACATGTGAACCTCCAAGAAGCCACTTCAAATATAGCTGTTATATATAAAACTATAATCTTGGTCCAGAGAGCTTCACTTACTCTTTTAGCGGTCTGTTAGTTAAAGAAATGCAGCCCCTATAGTCTAGACAGACAATTAACCCTGGTAACCCCAGAAATACATGGTTAGTATTCCCCTGCATGAACCAAGAATAACTTAATTAGAAGTTCAGCGCGGGAAGTGGCTGCCTACTGGTAACAATGTTAGTTCTTTTCCACGGTATTTCATAAAAATTCTCTCTCAAAATAGTTTGCTGAGTAAAAATATACCTATATATCCCAGAGGAAAAGGGAAATTAATATGTTTAAGTAAAGATGAAAAGACATACAGAAATGAGGTTTAAAATAGATGAGCAAGATAATGTGGAGGGAAACGTGAAGAGTATTTTCACATGGCATAGACTGGAGAAAAAGAAGCTTATGAAAATATTTTTTTACTTCTTACTATTAGAGCCCAAACTTACAAAATTGTTCAAATATATCTGCAAATATTTGTTTTAATTCCTAATCAATTAATTTGGTTTCATCTGTCTCCTTCAGCATGAATTTTCCGTAAATATGGATGCCCTCCACATATATTTGTCTAGAAGTATTATTGAAAAATGCATGAAATGTTACAAATTTGTCTTGAAAGTCACACATTCACATCCCATTTAAATTTATCATTATAAACTGAGTCCTCATTCCTCCTACATTTGATGTACTGAAACAGTAAGGTATCTCTAGAGGCTTATTCATGTCTCCCCTGTTCACTTGCAGAGGGGGTGAGAGAGTGGCTTTGGTGGGCACCTGGCATCCAGCCAGGGTAAACCCACCACAATCCTTTAAAAGTGATAAAAATCCTTAACTATATAGGGAGGCTGAAAGTTTGCAATAACTTGACATTAAGTAGGTGGATCTGCATAAAAATGTTCAAATATTTTCCCCAACAAATAAACTCCATGCATTATATGACTTAACTTCCACAGCTTAGACATTACACATCCTGGAAACAACCACTGAAAACTGAAGCACAGATTCAAACGGCTGTGCAAATTATCTGTAGAAAATGCAGAGAACAAGAAGGAACCTCCAAATCCATGGCTTCCGAAAGATTCTGGTTCTTACTGGAGATACAGGATGCTATGTGTCAGTACTTTGTGCTGAATAGCATATTAGCTATAATCATTAATATAATGTTTATTAATATACCTTTAAAAGTATACTTGATGTACTGAGTATAAACTGAATCATATATTCAATGAATACACCTAAGATGTCTAACTATCCATTTGCAGATACCCTAACAGCAGGAAAAGAGATTAAACACATGGAACACATCAAAAGAAGGATGATGAGATGTGATACAAACCGTAAGTCTTTGAAAACATCCTTTTCTTTCTTCATTAAAGCCTGCCTAAATTCTGCACAATGCATGAGAAGATGAGTAGCTGTGAAGATAAGCCTAAAGCACTAAACTTTGTGTTTGCCTCATGTAAGATTTGAACATAATGCGCTCTGTCAAACTCATTCAGAAATGTGGGTACCCCTTCATGCTGCAGAGATGAATTTTTACTCTCAGACAGGTCATAAACCAGCAAATTATTTAATATAAACCTAATGAGCAACTGGGCATGATACTTCAATTTCTGATCTTTCAATGAAATGTTGTCGGTTTTACTCAGTCACCACTTGCAAAAGGACTTAGGACGCTCTGACATGTATCCGCACAAAAAGGTGTACAATATCCTAATCCATGTTACAGATCTGCATTTATTTTCTAGGGAGACTACTACCAGCTAGTACCATCAAAAAGTACAAGCCAAGCACTCAGTAGCAGTGATTTTGACTACAAGACTGCTTTTTAACATAAAAGGCCCCTTTTTCTTTGAGATATTTAGGTGTTAGTCTGGCAGAGGTCCAGGTTCTTCTCTGTACAAGGCTGAAAAAAATTCTAGCTGAGGCTTGTGAGGAAAGAGACAACTCTTAGTTAAATTAAAAATTAAAATAATTTATTGAAAACAGAAACATTGAAAAATTGCAAAAACTAGAAAAATATAAAAATTTGGGATCCTATGGCTCAGTAGATGGTATGCCCCAGGAGTGCAGGGATCTGAGATCTTCTGGCTGAGACAGCACTGGACCTCAGGTAGAGAAAGAGGACTTGCAATGCTGAGCTGACTTTTGGCTGGTCCAAAAGTCAGAAAGAAAGTTATTAAAGACTCCTTAATAGGAGTAAGGCTTTTAATGCCCAGCACTGATGTCCACTCACAGCTAGCCTGCAGAAGACTCTCTCCCCCTAAGACCTGTCTCGTTATTTTTTAGTGCCTTTGCTCCGCCCCAGTCCACCCACAGCCCACCCACAGCCCGCCCCTTTGGTTTAAAGTGATTGGTGCTTTCCCTTTGACAGATCATCTCCATCCATGTCAGAGGGGTGGTATCAGTTGAAATAAGCGTGGTAAAATGCCCTCATTAAAATTCGGATTGCCATGGAGCTTGCTTGCAGGGTAACGGCTAAGGGGCTAAAAATAGCTGCTGGCTGTTAGAAACTGGGGTTTTGAAGTTAGGCTTTGAGTTAGGGTGCAAGGTAAAAACACTTAAAAAAAAAATTAAAATACATCCAACACATCTTAAAACACTTGTAAAAGTAGACAATGAACACAGGAAAGATAAGTCTTATGGTGTACAGGTGGTTTACAGTTTGAGAAGGGCACACAAGTTGGGGATTTTTTAAACTGGGGATTTTTAACTGGGAATGGTGCAACTCTCTTAATAAACTACTTTGAACAATTGAAAACCTTGATAATGGAACTTGGTTTTTGTACCTGGGCTGATGGGTTAATTTTAACATTCAAATTTAAAATATTTAACTCAGAATTAATTGATTAAAATACTTATTATGCAAAGACCAAACACAATTAGGGATTTCATGTATGACAGGCTGAGATCTTCTTTTCACCATTTGATTTCAGGAATTTCATAGTATAGAGAGCATGATTAAGAGATCTGTATTTCATCAGCTGCAATTTGACATGCGGTATTAAATGATAACTGTAATTCACTAAGACTTGATTTTCCGGCTTAGGGTGCAAACATCCTAAGATCTACATCCTTAGGGTTAATGATGCAAATGATTTAAGATCATTACAAGATAAACAAATAGATGGGAATGCCTGAGTCCAAGTGACCTTTCTGAAGACAGCTTCATGTTCTGTTGTCATTTAGGAATTTTTCCCATCACAAGATCATTTGGCCAGTGCAGCTCAGCACTCGCCTAGGACCTTCAAGGAAAGCTCCAAATGCCTCCTGGAAAAGGGGATTACTGATTCATTGTGAAATTTTGTTCAGTTTATTATTACCTTGTTGCAGACACTTAGAACCAGACCAGAAATGTTTACCTTAAAAATCTAACCTGCAAACCTGCAAACCTGCACTTGAAAGTAGCCAGGAACAAACATTCAGGAAAAGATTGTAAAAATGAGGCAACCTGTGTCTCCTTGCAGCTTCCAGAAGTCTGCTCTGCAGAGAATTCCTGACCCTGGGCTTTTACGTGCTGATTTTTTTTTTTTAATAGAACTTTTCTTTATTAATTTGCCTAGTGCAGTAGAAGCTATGCAGTCTCCCAAATGAATAGAATAAAAATTAAATCTTCAACTTGTCTCATCGTACTAAGCAATGGCTCCAGTTCCAAAATCCAGTATAACCACAAAGAATTACAAAACAACTGGAAGAAGAGATGAGTTCTTTTGAAGGAAAGTGCTTTCAAGAATGGCAAAAGATGCAGATTTGCTGCTGTCAGGTGTGTTTTCTCCCCCTTTTTTTGTATAGGCTCTCATAACATGCATCACTATACCAGTTACTTAACAGACATCACTTCTCTTTACACAGTAAGGGAAATATTGTGCACTGTGAAGGATATAATTCAACACTGATTTTGGACAACAAAAAGAAGTGGAAGCAATAGAAACATAGCAAGAATTCCTAGATTACATCATTATTTTTGTTGCTTTATGCTGGTACAAATACATTTTTAATTGAAATTTAATTTTAATTTGTTTTTTCCTAAGATTGAAAATATATAAACCAAAAATATGTTTAGGTTGACTTACTTTTCAGAGTAGAAGTCTTCCTTATGCATGAATTATGTTATCTTACAGCTATGATGGAGCTTAAGTACAGCAAAAGAGATCAGACACTTGTACAAGCATCTGGTGGAGCTTAAGTGAGAAAAAGGTATTACTTAAAAGGAGAAAACCTGGCCAACATTACAGCTAAAAACTAGAAAGGAAAAAGTAAATAATATTGTCTCACTAAGCTAACAATCACAGGAAACAGCCTTTCCTACTCTTTTTGTATGGTTGGGGTTTTTTTGTTTGTTTCTTTTCTTTTGTTGTTGTTGTTGTTTGCTGTTGTTGTTGTTTTGGTGGGAGGTTCATTGTTATTTCCTGGAATATTTAACTGTGGGAGTTTAAACTCATTGAAAAAAAACCAAAAAAACACAACAAACACTTTGCTGTCCTCATGCAAATATCTAAGTGTAATTTGGATATCTAAGCTGCCACCACAGTCAGACATCTGTTGCAATATAATTCCTGCTGACATTAGACCTATGGACAGAAATACACCCCTGCTTTAAGGTGGTTTCAGCTTCCTTCCTGGGCTCTAATGCATGCAGTAACTTGGTCTTCATCAACTCCAGTGGGAATTTGGAACCTAACTGAATCCAGGCACTAATTAAGGTGTCTTAATCTGCAGCTGAATCCCACTATTGGAGCTCAATTTATTTGTCAGCATCTTAGAATCAGAGAATTGTTAAGGTCGGTAAAGACCTCTAAGATCATTGTTTTAAACTGAAAGAGGATAGGTTTAGATTGGCTATTAGGAAGAAATTCTTGGTTGTGAGGGTGGTGAGGCCCTGGTACAGGTTGTCAAGAAAAGTTGTGGATGACTCATCCCTGGGAGTGTCCAAGACCAGGAAGGACTGGGCTTGGAGCAACCTGGGACAGTGGAAGGTGTCCCTGACCCCAGCAGGAGGATAGAACTGGATGAGCTGAAAGGGCTCTTCCAATTATATATGATTGGATTCTATGATTCTATACTGGTTCGATGATCATCAAGTACAACCATCAACCCAGCATCCTCATCAAATATCAAATCCTTCAAGATAGCTCAGCTTTGCCTCCTAACCAGCTGAGGAGCTGAATAGCTCCTCAGGGATGAGGAATAGCTCGTATAGCAAATCTGCAAGTCTCCTGTGGGCATCTCAAACACCCTGTATATCTCAAAAAACCACTGGGTGTTTAGCCAGATGTTCGGAGCCCTAAATATCCTTATATCAACATGGAGAGCATCCTGGAGAAGATCATGCATTGCTCCACGGTAGGATGTTGTAGAAAATCAGAGCAGTGGGAAGTGCAGGGGTTATAATGCCAGAACACGTTCATCTCAGAAGAATTATTCATGGCATCACATTCTGAGGTCATCATACTTCTCCTCATTCCTTTATCATTAAAAGAACACAACAGATAAAGGTGTTGACAAAGCCTAGGAGCAGGCAATAAAGAAGGTACATGCAGCTTACTTGGAAGAGTGTCCACGTAGATCTTCCAAAGACTGGAACATTAAAACGTCCTATAATTTACAATGCAACTCCATTTGTGTTATCTCTAGGGTGTCAGGCCAGGTTGTAAATAAGATAAACGATAAAACTTTCCAGGCTTTGCAAGAAAAAAAACCAAAAACCAAAAACAAACCTCCTACATATCTATTTTTATGGTTTCTATTCCATTGCTTTCCTCTGCACCCTTTACCAGGGATTATTCTACCTAATAAATTCCATGTAGTCATAGCAATGTTTGCAATTTAAAAATTTAACAGATTTGAGCCACAGCTGTACTATCCTGGCAAGCCAGACCAGCTTCGGGTAACAAGATTTATTTTCCTTGTGTGCTGCCAAGTCAACCTGAAGACAATGTTAATAGAAAAGGTCACAGACTGATAAGCTGACATGTCTCTAATTCTTCAGGACAAATCAGTGGATGGTGAATTGAAATGCTACTCTGCAGCTCCTCAAGGGCACAGGCATTAAAGTTAAATGTTACTGATGTGAAGGAATGGCAGCAAGCATGTTTGGTTTGCAAAAGAGCTTATGGCTGTGGTGGTAGGAATGCAGGAGACACCACCAGAATTTATTTTCTAAGCTAAAGGATATTTTAAGGACACACTGCAACCACCTCAATGTAGAGAAGATCCATCTGCCATAGTGCAACTGGTGGTGGTTAAGAATGGCACAGTTCACAGGTAGAACATGTCAATTTAAAAGGAATATATATTTTCTATATTCGTGCTAACATAGGCTTTGCAACATGCAGAGGGGATGAAAGAAAATAGAAAGGTAGTCCCCTATTTCAGGATAGTGGTTTAAGGCTTCAGGTGCTCCATCTGGAGACCAGTTGCTTGTCTAATGTTCCAAAATTCACCAGTTTGAATGTAGAGTGTGCTTTTGCCCACAGTGGTGACACTTACACTATTGATCTGGGACAGGGAAGTGCCAAGGTCCAGAACAGCGTCATCTCTGTTGTTAAATGGTTGGAAGAGGCCTTGGTGCAACCCACGCTCTGCTAAACAATTTGTGGATACAGTCTGTAATTTAGGACAAGCCAGTGTCTGTTTTTAACAAGCATTTTTGATAGGACAAGTGGGAATGTTTTTAAGCCAAAAGAGAGCAGGTTTAGATTGGCTATTATGAAGAAATTCTTCCCTGTGAGGATGGTGAGGCCCTGCACAGGTTACCCAGGGAAGCTGTAGCTACCCAGTCCCTGGAAAGTTCAAGGACAGGTTGAACAGGGCTCTCAAGCAACTTGGTCTAGTGGAAGATGTCTCTACCCATGGCAGCAGGTTTAAAATAGAGAGTCTATTTGGACTCTTCTGAACCAAATCATTCTGTGATTCTATGATTTTAGACTTGTTTGGAGAGTAATGGAGGTTCTAGGATGGAAGCAGGTGGTCCTATTCCAGCTGGTTTTAGCAAGAAAACAATCCTGGATTGTACGTTAAACTAGCCCAGACACAGAAAGTGGCAAAAAGACCATCACTCTTTCTTCAGATCGTTCATCTGTAAAGAGTTTTCAGATGAAAGTTCCAGCAACAGCTGAAGAAGAAACCTATATTCGGTCTTTCTCAAGATTGATGGAAAATGAAGGAAAAATTAGGCTTTGCTTCTTTTCCCCTGAAGATGAACCGGAATCTGTTACACTCACCCTGTCTCCTGCTTCAGGTGAACACTTGGTGGTTAAAATGCAGTATATCCTTAGAGAATGTTAAAACTCAGCACGAGCAAAACCAGCCCTTTTTGACCATAGACTGAACAAGATAAAGAAATGTGAGATATTACTACCAGAATAGTATGACTCATTCATATGAATATGGTGGTTGCTAAGGATACTTTTTCTAGTGTAACTCAGGGGAGGCTAATACGATAAATTGTCCTCTATCTTTTTTTCCTTTTCTTTTTTCCCTGCTCTCAGTCTGAAAGACTGACACAGTATAAGCAAAGGATAATGAAAAAGTTCTGCATTAATTATTTCTGCTGATTCATGCTAAGGCATCCTAGCAAAGATCAAGGTCCCGCTATGCTCCATGCTGTATAAACACATTGTAAGGGACAGACACAGCTATGAAAAATTTGCAGTAATAGAATGCCTGTGTGAAAAGAGAAATGCATGCTAATATTTTCTTTCCAGTAGCAGCTTTAAGAGGGATAGTATATCACAGTAATCAGCCTACAGGATGAATGCTGGTCACCTTTGAAGAGCCATCTCCTGAGAGCACAGGCATAGGCAATGGCAAGGGGGGCAGAAGGATGACTTGGCTGAGCAGAGATCTTCTTTTAGAACTCAGGCACCAAGGAAAATTGTGTGGCCACTGAAAGCAAGAACAGGTGACACAGGAGGACTACACGGATGCTGTTCACCACAGCAGGCAGAACATTGGTGGGCCCAAAATTCCTGTAAAGTTCCAGCTGGTCAGCATTGGGAAGGAACAACAAAAAGGGATTTTTGAAAGAAGTCAACAGCAAAAGGAGTATCAGAGAGAACACTGTTACTTGATGAGGTCGGTTACTTCCCAAAAAAGCACACAGACAAAGCACAGCCATTTAATGCTTTTTCTTCCCCTCATATTGAACACTGATGATGGGTCCTGGGAACCCTGGATCCTTGTCTTAGGATACTGGGATTGCGGTGATGATAATTCCCAGCCAAGTCTGAGACTTGCAGCTCCACCTTGATGCATATAAGTCCATAAGGCCCATGGAATTCATCCCAGAATACTCAAAAAGCTGGCAAGTGTTATTGTGGGACTGTTCCCTGGGGCACTGTTCACAACACCAAGCCTGTCAGAGTTGGAGGAGCATCTGGAGCTCTTAGGAACAGGGTTTAGTGAAACTGTCCTCTCAGGAGTAAGCAGTTTATCTCAGTGACCCTTATGGGCCCCTTCCAACTTGAGATATTCTGTGATTCTATGATTCTAGTGTTAGCAGCTTCAAGCTATGCCAATTCACCCGATCTGTTTGAATGTATCATCATTGGCAGTTTTGATTGGTGAGCACAGAAAAAGGAATCCAGCAATCAGCTGTGCCTGGTTTTTTTCTATTTTCTTTTACTCAGCTCAACTAAAAGATTGATGCACTGAAGCAGACCTCAAATACATAGCCTATTTTCTTTTTACTACCTGAACATGACCATCTCTCAGCCTGGGGAGAGCTGAGGGGACAGTAGTGCCCCTCACTCCCTGGCCAGCACACAGAGGACGTGGTGACTCCACCACTTCCCTGGCCAGCCCGTTCCAATGCTTGACAACCCTTTCCCTGAAGAAAATTTCCCTAATATTCAACTTATACCTCCCCTGGTGACACTTGAGGCCATTTCTGCTTACCCTGTCACTTGTTACCTGGGAGAAGGGGCCGAGCCTCCCTGTGCTACCACCCTTCGGGGAGTTGCAGAGAGCGATGAGGTCGCCCCTGAGCCGCCTTTTCTCCAGGCTAAGCAGCCCCCTCTCCCTCAGACCGGTGCTCCCTAGCCTTTCCGGGTTCATGTTCCCGCGGCTGCTCCCGCCCCGCCTCCAGCTCCTCCCGCTGCTCTCCACGTCCGCTCCCCTCCTCGTGTCACGGAGCTTCGGACACCCCTGGAGCTGCTAAGGGGCTGCCCCGATCTGGGTGAAAGGGCAGCGGTTCCGGTCGGACCCTCTGGCTCCGCCGCCCCCGCCGTGCCCTGATAGAAGGCGTTCCGTCATTCCTGGGCCTGAAGAAACCGGGCGGGCGCTGAGCCTGGTGCTGACTCCGTTCTAGGGACCTTTGGCCCCGCTCTCTCCCCGAGGGGCCGCGCATGTGTCTGGAAGCCGCCCGGCAGCCCCGAGAAGAAGAAGCCCGGGGGGCCGAGATCGGGCGGTGTGGCCGTGGCTTCCCAGGCTGCCATGTGCATCGTGTGCCAGTGCACAGGCAGCCTTCGGCACTCCTGCACCTGCTGTCCCGGGACACTGATCCCGACAGGACCAGGCTTCCCTCCTGCTTGGGGCTCCATGCCCGCTGCCCAAGATACCACCCAAGATCACAAAATCGTGGAATGCTCGGGATTGGAAGAGACCCTCAGGTTCCTCTAGCTCTAGCTCCCCATGCCATGGGCAGGGACACCTTCCATCAGCCCAGCTTGCTGCAAGCCCCATCCAGACTGGCCTTGAACATTCCCTGGGATGGGGCAGCCACAGCTGCTCTGGGTAGTCTGTGAGCCTCAGCACCCTCACAGTAAAGTTTTTCCTTACATACAATCTAAATCTCTCCGCTTTTAATCTTTCATCTCTCTTTTTCAAAACTGTTCCCCTTGTGCTTTCACTTTCTGGCTGTGCCAAAAGTCACTGTCCCTGGTTGTTTCTAAGCTCCCGTTCAAGTGCTGGAAGGCCGCAGTGAGGAGCCTTCCCTTCTCCAGGCTGAGCAGGCCCTGCTCTCTGAGCCTGTGTTCGTAGCAGGGGTGCTCCAGCTCTCTGCTCATCTCCATGGCCTCCTCTGGGCCTGTTCCAACAGCTCCCCATCTTTCCTGTGCTGAGGAGCCCAGGCCTGGACACAGTGCTCCGGGTGGGGCTTGCTGAGGGCAGAATCAGAGGAGCAGAATTGTCTCCCTCAACCTGCTGCCCATGTTGCTTTGGAAGCAGCCCAAGATTTGATTAGATTTGTGGGCTGTGAGTGCCCACTGCTGCCTCACGGCCAGCCTTTCATCCCCCAGAACTGACAAGTGCTTCTCAGCACTGTGAGAGATGAAGTAATATTTTGCTGCAGCCAAAAGGATTATTAACTAAAAGGATGAAAGTTGTTGGTTCCATTTTTCATGTGTAGTATCTGTGGTTTGAATTTGTTTTGGTTAATCTGTTGAGTGGTGTTGAGAGCTGGGAGGGGGGCGGAGCTGAAGACCTGACCACAAAAGGAAGGAGGATGAGAGGAGAGGGGACAGAAGAGTAGGCGGTTCCTGAGTACCCATCCAATGGGAAAGGGGACAGGGACCGCCCCATCCGGAAAGGGTATAAAAAGCAGCCATTTTTATTGGAGGGGATGAGTATTTAGCTCTCGGGGGAGGGAGAAGTGCATCCGACTCACCTGAATCGTTACAAATAAAGAGTCTTCTTTTGATTCCATGTAGTTGTACATAAAAGTTAGTTTATTTCTATCAGCATCACACAGAGAAGAGTCACAAAGGCCCTGGGAGCACCCTAAAAGCACAGGGGTCACCTCCAAGGGAACGGATCCCATCTCACTGCAGGGGAGCTCAAGGGGCAAAGCATCACTGAGTTAAATCACCCACTTTTGTGTTTTACAAGGGTTCAGGGGAGTTTCATTGCACTTTGTAAAGGAAGGCCTAGGGGGCCTATTCCAGAGCAGTTGGTCTGCATGTTGTGGGTGTTGGGGCTTTGCTTGGGGTCATGATGAGGGGCTGAGCCACGGGAGAGGGGTGAAAAGGCAGGACTGGCCTGTCTGGGATCTCTGGTGTCTGGGACATCCCAAGGCTGTGTCACAAGAGGGATAGGTCTCCATAGAAGCAGCAGGCAGCTACCCCAGCACTACCCCAGTCCAGCCTGGGTGAGCGGTGAGTGCGCACAGGGCCCAGAGGCTGTGCTGGATGAGAGCCAGACCACAACCTTGGGCACCCAAGGCAGTGGCTCTCACCCTGCAGCCAGAGCCCAGTGCCTCGCAGCAGCTCCTTGGGCATGGTACAGGGCTGCTGCTGCTGCTGCTGGGGCAGTGGTACACACCTTTCCAGCTGCCTGGCTCCTCTCCTTCCTGCCCCACATCCTTGAGACTTGTGTCCCTGCTTCCCCACCAGGAGTTCCCTTTGTCCATTCTGGCCTGCCACGCTCACCTCTTCTCTCCCTGCAACAGCAGGCCATGGTGGTCCTACTGTTCCTTGTCTGGCTTGTGCACAGCCTTCTTCAGTCCCCAGAGGGAGTGGGAGATGGGCTGGATGAGGCCACACGGCAGCACATGGAGCTGCATGCCAAACATATGGATGAAAAGATGTGTGGAGGCCAGCGGGCATATGAACCAAGGGACAAAGGGAGCCCATTGGTGGGACCGTCCCTAAATCCAGAGATCCTCCCCAAGTTAGGGTGACCTCAGGGCTTCCCCCCAGGATGCTTTGTTTCATTATGTTGATGTACCCTAGTTCTGTTTCCCCAGTTGGCCTGTGGGCCTCCCTGCTCCTTCATACTTCATATGTCTATGATCTGGAAAGTTCTCCCTTCCCTGCTCCCTTATTGGCCCCTGCCCCCTCGCCACTCCCCCAGACTTTCCCCACTGTCTCCCGTGCCCTAGCCCCACCTATGTACCGCTCCTGTGCCTTCAGATCATTGGTCTCTGATGCTCCCCCTGCCCCATATAAAAACCTGGACTCTCCATTATTCTTGGTCTTCGTCCCTGGACCCCTTTGCGTGGCTGGAATAAACTCCTCCTGTGGAACCCCATATGAAGACTCTTCCTGCCTCTTTTATCATCAGTGTGTTTGGAACGATCTGGTGTAGTGTGCGTGTGTGGTGGCCTCGCCGAGCGGCTTCATTGCAGACGCTTTCGGAAGGTCGCAGAACTTTACCATCAGCACCCCGGCTGCGACAGAGATGACTTGGAGGCTGCTGGGGCTGGAGCATCCTGGATCAGAGTGGAGGGGCATGGGGAGCTCTGCGCTGGGCTGCCTTGCAGAAGTGGTAGTTCTGGGCCCTTGTTGTAGTCCTGGTGCTGCTCTTGGGCTTGTGGTTTAGTAAGAAAAGGAGCGGTGACGCAGACAGCAGTGGCCAGGAGAAAAACTTCAGCATGCCTCCATCACAGTAGCATAGGAGGCATTTCCTGCAGTGGCTGGGGGAATCTCTTGGACTACCTGCACTGTTCTGTGCACAGGAAAATCCTTGAGCACTTTGTCATAGGCAACAAGTGGCTTCCCGGGGAGATGAGCTTGCGGCCGGACTTCCCAAGGGTTGAACCAGTCAACCTCTGCCAGCAGCTGGCACAGGATCTGGATGCCTCCAGAGAGGCCCTGTGTGAGCGCAGTGGGCTGTGACCCGGCCTCCAAGGCGTCCTACTGGTGGCCAGTGAGAGAATCCTCATGCACAGAGTTGAGCTGGTGGGGGCTCACACAGCCTCTTGGGGGACAGTGTGTATATTGAGAGTAGTTAATAGTTAAGCAATTAGTCTGTAGTTAGTGAAGTTTTTACAGGTAAATGTAGAAGTAGTTAATCTGTAGGAAATGAAGAACAAGGTGGCAATGCTGACACAGATGAAACAAACGATGTTGGATGTGAAGGAAGAGAAGACAATGGGGATGGAAATGCTGAAGGAGCAAAGGGTGATAGGAATGTGGGGGAAGACAAAGAAAATGAAGAAGGTGGCATCAGTGTTGACAGAAATGAAGAAGACGATGTTGGAAATGGGGAAAGAGAAAAAGAACTACCTGAAACAAAAGAAGCCAAAGTCCAGGCTTTTGAAAATAAACTGGGAAGGCTTGTAGAGGAGCACTTGCAGTGGCCTGTCCTGGACCTGGAGAGAGGTTGAGCCATGGGAAGTGGACAGCTTGATGGACAACTTGACACATGCCTGTGGACATGGCTTGTCCAGTCCTTTCTCCCCAGTGCCACAAGAAGCCATCATGGAGGACAGCTGTTACGAACCAATTTAAACGCAGAAGAGCAAAGAAAACTAAGTCTCTGTGTATAAAACATAGACCCAGGCTGCACCGGCTCCAAGGAGTCCTGCTGATGGCCCTGGAGAGAATCCTCATGCACAGACCTGAGCCAGTGGGGGCTCACACAGCCTCTTGGGAGACACTGTGTATATTAAGAGTAGTAAATAGTTAAGCAATTAATCTGTAGCTAGTCCACTTCTCACAGGTAAATGCAGAAGTAGTTAATCTGTAGCTCTTTCATTTATCCCCAGTAACCTGACCCTGCTTTTTTGCTATGCTTCAATAAAATGTAGTGTTCCAGAGTCTGGATTGTGCAAGTTCTTCTTGGACTGGACCAGACCTACAGTGCTGAACTGGTTCCAGTCAGAAATTCTGCCTCTCTGCACCCAGCCTGTCTTTTCTCAAATGATGAGCTGGCACTCAAGGGGCTTTTTTTTTCCACACAATTTCTGTCCCCCTAGTGCATCAGGTTCCCTGTGCCCTTCCCAGGGATCTGGTGCCACCTAAGTGGTCAGATGAGCTACCGAGACTGGGCTGCTATATCAGCAGGGGCATTTGCTGCTGCACTTTTCCTCCAGGTGCAGATGCTGCAGCAGTGAGCTTATTCCTGCTTTTTCATGTGTCTTTGGTAGAGCCCTGAGTGTCGTGCCCTTTGCAGAGCTCACATAATCTCCACACAGCCGCAGATGGTATTCAACGGCTTGTGTGGTGTCTGGAATTCCTTACAGGTGTTCCACCCTTCTCCCATCTCCCAGTCACTCTTGTCCTGGGGTGATGTTATAAGGTTGGTTTTTTTCATTCCTTAACCATCTGCTTAATGCCCAAAGACACTTTAAGATGGACCCAGCGGGCCAGGGCTGGAGCCGTGGGACCTCAGTGCAGGTTGGTTCAACGGCTCAGGCTCCAACAGTCTCGGCAGTGCTTGGGAGGAAGTGCGCCAGGAACACTGTGCTGCTCTTTGTGGGTTTTTTTTGTTCCCACTAGCTGGGAACAGGTTGTGTTGGGTTTTTTCTCCCTTCCCTCCCCCTTGGCCTCACTGCCTTCCTCCCCTTCTCTCCGGTCTGGTGACCCTGTGGGGTGGCCTGTGGCTGGTCCGAACCCCGGGGAGGGCCAAGCCATTGAGCGAGGGGACGCATAGGTCCACCAGCTTTGCCTGCTTTGAGGAGGAGGACCGGTGCCAGCAGGCCCACAGGGTGGCCCCGACTGGTCTGAGCCCCAAGAAATGCCGAACCATTTTGCCTGCTGTGGGGAGGAGGACCAGCACCTGAGAGTCAACAGGTTTTCTTTTCCCATCTGCCCTGCTCCAGGCTGCTGCATGGAGCTCTCCTTTCCCTTCCCTTCCCAGAGATTGGGGGAGCTCAGTTGCCAGGCCATGTGTTTCTTCCTTCTCCAGGCATTTATTGTGTATTGAGTTTTTTTTCCTGTTCTACGCTGTTTTGTTCTGTGTTAATAGTTCATTTTTTTTCCACGTTCACCTGCTGTTATCAATTTGCCTCATTGGTGGAGGAAAGGGGAGGTCCTTTCCCTTTGGAGGAGATGCTCATTCCAGAGTGTTTCCTCCTGAAGTTTTGTCTCCAAAACCGAGACACCTCCCCAGCATGGTGCCCCATCCCTTCAGCTCCTGGTGCTGCAGCCACTGGACCCTACTCTTTCTCTTACATCCAGGTGTCCGCAGTGCAAGTGGCTTCCTAACGCCTGTGTGCCACTTGGATCAAGTTGCTAGTGCTGCGCAGACATGTTCCCCTAAGAGGTGGCAGAGAAGTCTCTTTGCCTTGGCCAGTGGCTTCTGCATGACTTGTTTCAAACTTGGGGTGAAAGGCCCCAGGAGCAGCCCACAAGCACAGGGCAGAGCTCCAAGGGAACTGATCTCATCTCATCTCACTGAACGGGATCTCAAGGGGCAAAGCATCCCTGGGTGATGTGGGCATCCAGTTTTCTGCTTGACAAGGTTCCAGGGGAGCTTCATCCCACTTTGTAAATGGAGGCCCTGGGGGCCTATTCCAGAGCAGTGGTTCTGCATTTTTTTGTGAGTAGCTGAGTGGGGATGGGGACAAAGGGCAGAACTGGCTTGGCTGTGAATGTCTCTTGCGTCTGGGACATCCCAAGGCTGTGTCACAGGAGGTGTCATAGGGATTGTTCCAGTTCAGGCAGTTTTGCCTTCTGATTTGGGCTGTACGGGTTTCAGTTAGGGTGGTTTAGCATTAAGATTCGGGTTGTACGGGATTTTGTTTAAATTACCATGTGAAGTTGAGAGTTCCTTATATAGGGCTAATAGAGACCGCAGTTAATATAAGAATCAGGAGATGGCAATATAGAGCATTAGAAATCCCTAAGCAACCTCAGAGTGACATCAGCTTGAGAGAAGCAGCCATATCCACCAATCACCAGTCTCCTTTCAGCTCGAACCTTACGCCAATCACTCGACGCGTCATGAGGGAAGAGGGAGAGACCTAGCCATGAGCCAATCACCATCATTGAAGCGAGAAATCTAACCCAATGAACTGAGAAGTTAAGTGGCAACACTGTAGACTGACCAATCAGAGAGACTGAAAGAGAGCATAAAAGGTGATGTTCACCTAAGAACTGGTCCTCCTCCTGTGGTTGAAGCCTCTCACAGTGAGGTCCTCCCACCTCTGGGTCAGGAGAGGGCTATTCCCCCTCCTAGTTCTTCCACCTTGTCTTTTTGTTTTGTTCTCTTTTCTTTTAATAAATCACCAGTTAATCATCTCCGTGGATAACTGGCCCTCATTTATTACAGAGGGATAGGTCTCCATAGAAGCAGCAGGCAGCACTGCCCCAGTCCAGCCTGGGTGAGCGGTGAGTGCACACAGGGCCCAGAGGCTGTGCTGGATGAGAGCCGGACCACAACCTTGGGCACCCGAGGCAGTGGTCTCACCCTGCAGCCAGAGCCCAGTGCCTCGCAGCAGCTCCTTGGGCATGGTACAGGGCTGCTGCTGCTGCTGCTGGGGCAGTGGTACACACCTTTCCAGCTGCCTGGCTCCTCTCCTTCCTGCCCCACATCCTTGAGACTTGTGTCCCTGCTTCCCCACCAGGAGTTCCCTTTGTCCATTCTGGCCTGCCACGCTCACCTCTTCTCTCCCTGCAACAGCAGGCCATGGTGGTCCTACTGTTCCTTGTCTGGCTTGTGCACAGCCTTCTTCAGTCCCCAGAGGGAGTGGGAGATGGGCTGGATGAGGCCACACGGCAGCACATGGAGCTGCATGCCAAACATATGGATGAAGAGATGACTTGGATGCTGCCGGGGCTAGAGCACCCTGGATCAGACTGGAGGGGCATGGGGAGCTCTGCTCTGGGCTGCCTTTCAGCAGTGGTAGTTCTGGGCCCTTGTTGCAGTCCTGTTGATGCTTGTGGTTTAGCTGTGAGAAAAGGAGCCGTGATGCAGACAGCAGTGGCTAGGAGAACAACTCTGGCAGCAACTTGGAGCAGGATGTAAAGGGGGATGGGGTAGGTAATGATGTAGCAAAAAAAGAAGATGATTTTGCAAATGTGCAGGAGGACAATTAGAAAGGAAATGGAGAACAAGGTAGCAGTGCTGACACAAATGAAACAGACGATGTTGGATGTGAAGGAAGAGAAATGCTGAAAGAAGAGAAATGCTGAAGGATGGAAATGCTGAAGAAGCAAAGGATGATGGGAATGTGGGGGAACAAAAAATGAAGAAGGTGGTGTCAGTGTTAACACGAATGAAGAAGATAATGCTGGAAATGGGGAAGGAGAAAAAGAACTATCTGAAACAAAAGAAGCCAAAGTCCAGGCTTTTGAAAATAAACTGGGAAGGCTTGTAGAGGAGCACTTGCAGTGGCCTGTCCTGGACCTGGAGAGAGGTTGAGCCATGGGAAGTGTCCTGATGGACAACTTGACACATGCCTTTGGACACACTTGTCCAGTCCTTTCTCCCCAGTGCCACAAGAAGCCATCAGGGTGGACAGCTGTTAGGAACCCATTTAAATGCAGAAGAGCAAAGAAAACTAAGTCTGTGTGCACAAAACAGAAAGAACTTTGAAGGTTCAAAACATTCCCCCAAAAAATGATATTAAAACCAAACAAGATTAAATGTGACGCCAAACAATTGATATATTTTTATTTAATAGTGAGAGAGGCAAAGAGAAAGAAAAAGAAAAATAGGGATGAGTTAGAAAGTGATGAGGTTACTTTAAAAAGCATAGAATAGGTCACTACCACACTGTTCTCTCTTTGTTGCTTCATGACAAAGGGTGGGGGAAGCGTGAGACGCCGAGCCAGAGATTAGCCTGGAGGTCCATCTGCGTCTCACTGAGAGGCAGCTTAGTGCCCAACAGCTCTAGAGGGTGAGCTCCTCTCCCTAAGGAGTTAGCCCCAAGCTGTGATAGCAGGTGCGTAGGCGGAAGTAAAGAAGCAGGAGGGGGTCCTTCATATGTGTTCCACAAACTCAGTTTATTCAGGGAGCAGGTGAAGGGTCCAGGGACGAAGAACCAGGATAACGAGAAGGTCCAAGTGTAATAAACGTGTCAGTCACCTTTTGAAGGGTTAACTGATTTATTGATGCCAACACAACCACTGAGGACAGGATACCAGGGTAAGCCCAGAATCTGCACGACAAAGCAAAAGAAACAAGCAGTGTGTCACACACTGGGTGCTCCCTTGGTGGATGTGTACCGCAGGAGGACCCCACACAAAATGTCCCAGGGGTTCTTATAGCTCGAAGAACAACTGAGGACCCGGCAAACCAGATTTGGAGGACCCTCCGGAGAAGAGGGCGGGACTTGCAAGGTTGTAAGTGATAGCGAGTGGGGCGCAGTGAAAGGAGTGTGAGTGAGAGAGGGAAGTGTGAGTGGGATGGGGGCTGGGTAGAACAGACTCCCGAAGCGAGTGCAGACCCCTTAGTACTGCGGTTCCAGTTCTCTGTGAGGAGCCCAGCCAGGAAAAGGGGGAAGTGAGTGGAAAGTGTGCAACTGTGGTACTCCGAGGGACTCAAAGCAGGAGAAGGGGAAGCAGTCCTGGAGACTGGTCCTAATCTGCTAAGGCTCTCGAAAAACTCCCATAGTGAGAGCTCCTGTTGGGGTGACTCAGCCAATCGACAGAAGGAACTGGGGGTAGTGGTTTGCTAAGGACAACTTTCCAGCATATGCAGCGGAAAGACCTCCAGGACTTTCTCTCCTAGGGCTGTGACAGGCATTGGGGCGGCTGACTAGGAGGTTTTGTAGTGGAGGTTTGAGTCAGTAGAAGCCCGTGCATGGCGTGGGGGCTGACCAAGAGAGATAGTAGGTCCACAGGCTGAGGGTACCTGGGGGTGTGGATTGTTCGGAGTGGGCTGGGGAGGTCCCAGACACAGATGAGGGATTAGGACCCTTGGGGTAGACGAAAGACTCTTGACCAGACACCACTTGAGCTTTGTGGGGGGCCACCGGTCAGGGGAGTGCTCCCGACCAGATGGGGCAGAGATGAGGCATCTGACCAAGGGGGGTAGGACCTCAGGTCAGTGGCTCTGTGTGCAGGAGTGAGATTAGCTGCCTGAGGGGTAAAATCCTCAGGCAATTGAAAAATGACCAGAAAGCCGCCACTGGTTGTGAGGAGCCTCTGCACTCATTAGGAGTGAGAGGGCGAGTAGATTCCTGCCAACTAGGGTTTAGCTTAAGTTGTTAAAATTTGATCTAGACTGAATGAATGTTTTTAGTCTGTTTTGGAGCATTTGTTTGCTTTGGAGTTTACTATGCCGTTACAGGATCAAGTGTTTGTGTAAATGTCTTGTTACTTGGTTCGTAGATATTGTATATTACTTTAAATATCTTAACAGTCTGGTTTTAATTTCCAATTCTATTCAGTTGTGTAAAGGTTGGCACACTCTTGCAGTGAGGTTCTGGGGTGAGGCAGTTGCTGAGAGTCCCCAAACCACTCATCAGTTAAGAGGTTTTTTTTTTTTTTTAGTCTGTGTTGGAGCACTTGTCTGCTTTGGAGATTGTCAAGACGTTATAGGACTAAGTGTTTTGTTACTTACTTGGTGCATAGATAGTGTATGTTATTTTAAAATATTTTAACTGCCTTGTTTTAGTTTTTGATTTTATTTGGTTGCATAAGGGTCGGCACACTGGTGTAGTGAGGTGTCGGGGTGAGGCAGGTGCCGAGAGTCCCTGAACCACTCATCAGTTAGAGTAAGAAAGAATCCGTGTTGTTGTTCAGTGTAATAATTGACCCATAAAAAAGGGGGGCAGGCAAGAGAAGTAACTGACAGAGAGTTCGCCATCATCCAAGTGAGCCGGAAGTAGTACCTTAGCTATTTTGTTTGTTTTGTTTCAAGATCACTCCTCCTTTCCCACAGCTAAGTTGTTTCCCACAGTTAGTAACATTATAACCTCATAATTTTCCACACTTAGATTTTTCCCAGATACTTGTTGATTATTAGTCTATCTCCTCTTGTTTCCCTATTACCCGATTTCCCACAATTAGTAGCAGTTTGTTTCCGTTTCCCTCCAATCCTTTGTGTGTTCCCATAACCCCACCTTGTCTGAGCTTCAGTTTAGTTCCCATATATCTGATGCGTAACCTTCTTACTTTCTTAGTAATTTTGTGGTTGGAACATTGTGAACAATTGAATTAAATATTTAGTTGTATGATGATTATTATTGCTTTATATACAGTTTGGTCCAATACAAGAATTATTCTTACTTTCCCACGACCCCTATATATTTTCCCACAACCTTATTCCTTTTCTCACGGTTTTTCCTTGTTTCCCAGGGTTCGTAGTTGTTTCTCATGGTTCTGGTATTTTAATGTAGTTAAAATTATTAGAAGAGTAGCTAGTTTTCTAGATGATCCTCATTTTAAACATACACTATAACTGCTATATGACTAGTCAAGGTTTAGTCGTAAGCAACAAGTTAAAAGTTTTAATCAAATTCAAAGTCATCAAGTAGCAAAGTTAGCAACTGCTGCTGATAGTATAACCGTTATGGGTCAGTGTGCTGGGAAAAATTCCCGCAGATTAAAAAGGAAAGGAAACAAAGTGAAGGATATTCTACCCAGTAGTCCGCTGGGTGAAATGCTTGAAAATTGGGAAAACGAAGAAAACACTAAGGAGTTAGATAGAACCAAAATGATTGAATACTGTATAGAAATAAGGTCAAAAGAAATAATCCAAAATGGACCAGTATATTGGCTGTGGTATGGGTCCAAAGAAAAATGGTTCTGCGAAGCCTTGAATAAGCATGTGAATATCAAAAGAGCCCAAAAGGAAGAAGAAATAAAATATGCAGCCTGCTGGCTGAACCTTGAGATTTGAAACAAAGAAACTGAGGTATGCAGAATGTCCAAAGAAGAGGCTAAAAAGGAAGAATTTAAACTAGAACAGAAATGGGATCCTTTAGACTGTCCACCTCCCCCTGCCTCTCCAGTTCATCCTCCTATCCCTCCTATCTCCCCTCCCGTTCCTCCTGTCCATTCTATTCCCCCTCTGATTCCTCTCCTCCTCCCCTGATCCCTACTATTCCCCCTCCTGTTCCTCTCCCTCCTCCTTCGGCCCATTCTCCAGGGGTTCTCTCTCTCCTTCCTCCACTACCTCTCACTGATCTTTCTGTAGCTGCTCCTCACCTTGCTTGTTCTTTAGTAACCCAAATTATTCCTGAAACACAGTCACTAAATGAACAAAGTATGCCAGGAAACTTGAATTCCCAGAGATTCTCAAGTACTCCCACAGAAATCCCTTGTGAGTGTAAAAACACAATTAACCTGAGAGAAACTCCCACAACGTCTAGTGATCATCACTATAATACTCGATCAAAAACTTTACAAAAAATGCAAGAGTGAAAATGATAGAGAATCTGTTCATTAAGGGAAGTCCCTATGGGAGGAGAAAAAGGGGGAATTGGGTTCATTAATGCTCCCTTGACTGTCTCAAGTGAGGAACTTCAAGAAAGAAATTAAAAGTTTACTGGAAGATCCTATGGGAGTAGCCAACCAATTTGATCAGTTTCTTGGCCCAAGTATATATACCTAAGAAGAGCTCAATTCAATATTAGGAATTCTATTCTCTCCTGAAGAAATCCAGCTAATTAGAACAGCTGGGATGAGAATATGGGAGAGAGAGAATAGACCTGGCCCTCCCAAAGAAGAGAAATCTACCTGATTGGGACTCTAATGACGAGATAGGTAGAAGAAATAGGAAAAATTATAGAAAATTAATCATAAAAGGCATCTATGAGTCTGTTCCAAGGAGCAGCAACGTGAAGTTAGCTTTTGATGGGCAACAGGAGAAAGATGAAACACCAAGTGCATGGTTAGCCAGACTTAAGCGTAACTTCCAGTTATACTCCAGTGTAGACCTTGAGAGCCCTGAAGGACAAGTATTAGTAAAAGTACACTTCTCAACAAGGTCTTGGCATAATATTAGAAAGAAATTAGAGAAATAAGAGGATTGGCAAGAGAAGGGGTTGAATGAGTTATGAAGAGAAGCACAGAGAGTATACTTGAGGAGAAGGTAAAATCAAAAGAAAGCTGATGATAGCAGTATCCCGAGAAAGTAGAGAAAGTGGGAAAAAGAAATCAGGAAGCACAGAGGAAAGTGAAAGAAATAGAGATTGGAAAGAACACAGGGAGATCTTGAGAGAGTGATGCTATTATTGTGGCGGCAAAGGTCATTTTCGGAGAGATTGCAAAAAATGGAAAGAAAACAGAGAGCTATATAAGGAAACTCAAACAGAAAATCCAGACAAATAGGGATGTCAGGGGCTCTATACCCTGGGGAAACATCATAAGAAAATGATAGAGCCCTTGATAAATTTAGGAGTGGGTGCCCAGGGAGAAGAATTTGAGATTTTAGTTGATACTGGGGCAGACAGATCATGTATTTCGGAATTTCCAAAAGGGTGTAAGCTAAGTGAACAAAAATGTAAAGTAAGAGGTGCAAATAATGAACCAACCATTCAAAGTATATATAATAGAAAAAGTGATAATTTGAGGAAACTCAAGAGAAGGGTGTGCTGATTTATTGTTTATGCCCAAATTAGAATGTAATTTATTAGGCAGAGATTTTGCAAGTGCAACTTGGTGTGGAGGTAGTCCCAAAGGGAGGACAAATGGTTGCAGAAATAGTGGTGCTAAAATTAGAAGATGAAAAAGCAATACATTGCAAAGTGTGGGCAGAAGGAGGTACTCGTGGATTATTAAACATTCCCCCAATAAAAATAGAAATGGAACAGGGCATCTCACTGTTATAAAGACCAACAGCTCTTGAAATTACCATAAAAAGGTAAGGATTTTAAAAAAAGGATTTAATCAGGAACAGTACAAAAAAAATATTTTAAAATAAAATTAGAAAAAGCCTGGGTACCAGGATCAAGAACTCTTTGGCCAAACCAGCCAGGAGCCTCAGGGCAAAAACCCAACAAAGCTGTGGTGGCTTTAGCTAATCTAAAACCTAAGTGAATTAATTATGCTTCTAAAGAGGTATGGGGACTAAAAGCCACAGCTTTGGGTTCTTCCAAGGCTAGCCCTAGGAGAGATAAGACGACCCTCAGCTTGTGTAGAAGCCTTTTTAAACCCTCTGGTCCCTCCCAGAAACGCCCACAGTCCGCCCATGGCCCAGCCTTCATGGCCTCAGGTAATTGGATAAAAAAATCATGACATCAGTTCTTTCATCCAGTGGCTCGCTTGCTGCTAGGGCCTGCTGAAGTAATCCGTTCTGTTGGCGGGAAAAGCTCTTTATTGAAATGCATGGTTGCCATGGTTGCAGGTTACCGACCTGCAGAGGGACTCCGTTGCCTTTAATATGTTGACTTATGAGCTGCTGAGGGTCCTGGAGAGAGAGTCTTAAAAATGATTACTAATACACAACTCAATTTTAAACAGGGAACATTTCACCTCGATATAATTATTAGCAACTCTAAGTTCTTAACTTCTTGTAAAACACTAAATGACCCTTAAAATGGTGTAAGCAAGAAATGTGTAGTGGTTAACAGAAGGGGATCAATCATGGATTAATAATAAGTCTTAACATAGTAACAGTTTAAGTAATTAACTCATGCAAAAACCAAACCAACAACTTTATAAATGACATCACCAATCAGGGTGAGGCGATACCCCACTTCCATTGAAGGAAAGAAAGGACTAACTCCAGTAATAAAAAAACTAGTTAAAGACAACATACTCGAACCATGCATGTCCCCACACAACACCCCGATACTACCTATAAAGAAATCAGATGGCATATACAAATTAGTCCAAGACCTCCGAGAAGTAAATAAACACACAATATCCTGGTACCCAGTAATATCACACCCTTATACCCTACTAAGGAAAGTATTGTCGAAGCATGCGTTGTTTAGTATGGTCGACCTGAAAGATGCTTTCTGGGCGTGTGCTCTAGCTGAAGAAAGCCAAGACTGGTTCACCTTCGAATGGGAAGACCCTGACTTAGGGAGGAGACAGCAACTCAGGTGGACCTGTTTACCACAAGGGTTCACGAAGTCTCCATATCTATTTGGCCAAGCACTAGAAGAACTCCTGAAACAATTCCAACCAGCAGAGAAAAGGCAAATTTTACAATATGTAGACGATTTGCTAATATCAAGAGAAACAGAAGACCAAGTGCAGGTTACCACAGTAAATCTATTAAATTTTCTTGGAGAACAGGGCTTAAGTGTCTCAAAAAGGAAACTACAATTTGTAGACGCAGAAGTCAAATATCTAGGACATTTAATTGGAAATGGATACCAAAAATCAGATGCAAGTAGAATCCAAGGAATACTCTCTCTACCACTGCCAAAAACCAAAAGAGAGATATGAAAATTGTAATAAATGGTTCAAAGTTTGGTGGTTTTTTTGGTTGAGAAGAAGTTAAAAGTTGCTTGTTAGGGGAGTGGGGGTATGCAGTTAATGAGTTAATTGTTATTGCGATTGTATGGGTGTAATGTTGCCACGTGCCCACTAGATGGGGACACCAATGGGGGAAAGTAGTGGGTCTATAGAAAGGAGGAGAATGTTCTAGAATGTTCTTAAGACAACCCAGTAATCATGATGTAAACACTTTGAAGGATTATTGGTTAAGGGGCAAACCAATCACTCGACACCCCAGAGACTGACAGAATTGAACACCAGTGAGGACCCTAGCAATGAGCCATCAGAGGGAGGATCTGAGCTGCACCAATCACAGCATCAAAAGAGAACTGCTATAAGAACTGCTTTGGGGCTCAGCCCCTCATCTTCCTGAGGAACCTGAGTCCAAGGGAACACCCTGTGGTACGCACTGTTTGTTTCTCTGGGTTGTCGAGTGGGACTTGGGCTTACCTCGAGTCTCTGCTCCTGGTTTTCTTTTTAATAAATGAGCAGACTTTTATTCCACCCAAAAAAGTCCAAGCCGCATTTATAACAGTTTTCTGGGGCCTCGTCCGGGATAAGCCACACCCCCTGGGTGGTCCCAGAGAAGGACAAGTCCAGGGAAGACGTGTCCGGCAGAATTTTTGCTGCCTGGACTCTGGATTTCTTCGTGACCGTCAGGAGGACTGTCGGCTGTCCCAAGAGAAGATCAGGGGCCCAACAGCCCAGAGGATTACCCTCTGAGGAGCGGGACTCGCTGTCAGGTCGGTGTTGCGAGTGGGGTCAAGGCATTAGAGGGTACGAGTGTGTGTGTAGTGGCAACTGAGTGAGACGGGGGCTGCGTAGAGCGGACTCCCAAAGCGAGTGAGGACCTCCAAGTACCGCGGTTCCGGTCCTCTGCGGGGAAAGGAGGGAAGCGAGTGAAAAACGCGTGAGTGCTATACCCCTAGGGACCCTTAAAGGTGGGAGCCACCCCGTACCCGTGCAGGCTCCAGTTAGAGGTGGCTTGGTCGTTGCCAGATTGGGGGTGGAATCGCTAGGAGTCCCGGAAGGGGAAGTAGTGATTCCATCAGCCAAGATCACCTGGGAGGAGGGAGTTCCTTGGGGCAGACCCTGGAGAGTCTGTGCCTAGGGAACTAGAACCCTTGTGGGCTGGAAGGAAGACTCCTAACAGGAGATTTTCAGAGTTAAGGGGAACCACCGGTTGGGGGATTGCCTCCTTTCTGGCAGGGGAGGAGGAGAAGGTGCCCAGCATAAGGGGAATTAGGACCCCCGAGCTAGGAAGCTAGTGAGGTTCGTAGGGGGAGGAGAAATTAGAACCTGCCACCCAGGGAAGTTAGAGAATTCTTTGTTGACGTTTTCTGTTAGCAATTTACGTTTTCAGTTAGAACTCAAAACTGCTTGGGTGTATTCTGTTGGTCCTTTTTGGTTATTCAGAAGATTTCTTTAAGTACCTATTAATTACATTAAACAGTCTTGTAAGTTGTTTTAATTGCGTGGTTAGAGAATTTTTTAATGACGTTTTCTGTTGACAATTTACGTTTTAAGTTAGAACTCAAGACAACTTGGGTGTATTCTGTTGGTCCTTTTTGGTTATTCAGAAGATTTCTTTAAGTGCCTATTAATTACGTTAAACAGTCTTAAAACTTGTTCTAATTGCATGGTTGCGGTGAACCTGATAGGCGAGGTTCTGGGGTGAGGTGAATCCAATAGTCCCCAGACTGCCTATCAGGCAAAGAGGAGAAGTGTCTAGTGGCGTCTGGCGAGCGCCATTTTAATTTTTGAGAAATTTTCGGTGTTGTGGCCATTTTTAAGATCTGGGCTGTAGAGGAGAAGTGCCTAGTGGCGTCTGGTGGGCGCCATCTTAATTTTTGAGAGAACTCCCTGGAGGAGGGAGGGTCCCTCACTCCGGCGAGGGGTGGAGTCTGTAATTGGGTCCAGGAAGGGCTGGAAGGGCCTGACAGGGGTCATCCGGTTTCTGGTTGGGTTGCCATTTAGGTTGTAGTTTCTGAGGTTTCCGGTCGGATTTCCCACGGGCAGCCATTTAATTCCCACAGTTAACAATTTTTCCCACGACTAGTTGTATTAGTTATTGCTTTTAAAACCCCTCGTTTTAAAAACTAAAAATTATTATTTTCCCGTGACCTTCGTTCCTTTTACCAAAACCCTATCTGTTCTCTCATAGCTTTGCCTGGTTTATTAGAACTTGTGGTAGCTCGCCTTGGTTTTGTTGGTTCATTCAGATACGATTATTTGTTAGGTAGATATTAATAAGTTTGTGTGTTGTGTGTACTAAATTTTGTGCCTAATTTAGAGTGAAGTTAATTCCTTTTTGAAACAAAGACTATCTGCTGCCATAAGTTTGCAAGAAAAAAAAAAAAAAGAAAAAACTCTGTTGATACTTGAGTATACTCTATAAAACATTACCAAAAATCATGGGCCAGTGTGCAGTAAAGAATAAAAAGATAGACACAGTGACTTAAAAGACATTCCTCCCAAAAGCCCATTGGGAGAAATGCTCAAAAATTGGGATTTGGATGAAAATTTAAAGAAATTGGACAAAATTAAAATGATTAATTTTAGTATCGAGATTTGGTCAAAGAAAGTGATTCAGGAAGGGCCTATCTATTGGCCCTGGTATGGATCCAAAGAAAAGTGGATGTGCAGAGCTTTAAACAGACGTGTTAATTTAAAGGAGACCCAAAATGAGGAAGAAATCTTACACGCAGCCTGTTGGCTTGAAAATGAGATCTGGGACAAGAAAGTAAGAGTGTACAAAGTATCAAAAGAGGAGGAAGCGGGTAAGAAAGAAGCACAGAAGGTAGGAGAGAAAAGTAATTCAAAAGGGTGGAACCCTCTTGACTGTCTTTCACTCCCTTCACTGCCTACTCTACCTATAGCTCACCCTCCTACTCCTCCGGTACTTCCCCCTACTCAGCCAAAATCTCTCCCACCGCCTCCACTACCTGCTCCACACAAGTCCCAGCCCCCTCCGCTGCACCCTATTCCATCACCCCAGACTCCATCTGCTTCCCCTACACTTGAGCCAATTTCTCCTGCACCTCAACCATATATCCCTAATGTCTCAACCATACCACAGAACCTTCCTACGCCTCTCCTTGTCCCTCCTACATTTCAAACTACACCCCTTAGTTTCTCCCCAATACATAATGTCCCTGCTGAAGGGAGTGTAGTGCAAGGGGGGGGGGGGAAAGGGGGGGAAAAGGAATCAGAGATGAAAAAGGAATCAGATGAGATGGTAAAACACCATGGTTACAATACTAGGCTTCAAACCTAGAAGTGTGTGCCTCAAGGAGAGACAGTGGACCGATTATTCCCCTTGAGAGAAGTGCCCATGGGAGGTGCTAGAGGAGGAATTGGGTTTGTTAATGCACTGTTGATGGCTTCTGAGGTGAGGAATTTTAAGAAAGAGTTAAAAGGCGTGGTGATGCAATACCTTTATTGTATTTTTATATAAGTTTTTTGTATCCCAATGGTTCATCCCTACCTTCCCCACTCCTATTCCCAGTTGGTTTCCCCCAGACCCAAGCCACTCCCCCGGTGCTCCCTACATGGTTGTTCTCCTTCCCTTGTTCTACCTCTTTCCCTATCAATCACCCAAACCCCTCCTGTTGTTCCTGAAGGTTCAGTGTCCATCACCTGAAACCTCCCAGTTTACCCTTATATGGTCCCTGTCAATCCCCCGAGACCCTACCCCTTTAGTTATCTCCCCCTTTGGAAATCCCCTAAACCTCGATGCCCCATTGGGGCATGCAATCCCTTTCCCTCCTCCCCTTGAGGCTATTGGCCCAAGGAAATCGTCCATATCCCTCCCTTAGAGATTTCTATCGGTGCCCAGTTAAGCCATCCCCATTGTAACATTTCCCTTTATAAGGGGTTCTCTGGAGCTGCTCGAAGCTTGTCCCCTGTGAGTTGCCTCCAATAAACTTGGATTACCTCCTGTGGCAAGCCTCCTTGCTACTTTTTATCCTCTCCCTCGTCCAGACTGCTGACAGCCACTGTGCCTGGAGCTTCAGCTCCCCTGGGCAGAGCTGAACTCCTGAGGAGCAGCTTTAAAGCCAAGAGCCTCCATGCTCCCCACTCCTGTCGCACACCCCAGGGGCTAGCCTGGGCAGCAGTCAGTGGCGGTCATTGCGACAAAAAGGTTTGCTGGAGGATCCACTAGGTATATCTAATCAAGTTGACCAGTTCTTGGGTCCTAGCATTTATACATGGGAAGAACTGAATTCTATCATGGGTATACTCTTCTCCCCGGAAGAAATCCAACTAATTAGGGCAGCTGGCATGCAGATCTGGGAGTGAGAGAATAGGAATGGACCCCAAGGGGAGGAGAAAATGCCGCATGTGCAACCAGACTGGGACCCAAATGATGAGCTAGGAAGGAGAATATGAGGGACTATAGGGCACTCATACTAAAAGGTATACGAGAGGCTGTGCCCACCACAAACAATGTGAGGCTGGCTTTTGATAGCCAGCAGGAAAAGGATGAGACCCCGAGTGCTTGGCTGGAAAGGTTAAAAAGGAATTTTCAATTGTATTCTAGTGTGGATCCAGATAGCCCAGAAGGGCAAGTATTGGTGAAGATCCAGTTTGTTACCAAGGCATGGACAGATATTAGAAGGAAATTAGGGAAGACAGATGACTGGCAGGAAAAGAGCCTGAACAAATTGTTGAGGGAGCTGCAGAAGGTATACTTGAGAAGAGAGGAGAAGACAAAAACTAAGGCGAAGATTGTGATAGTGATAGCTAGAGAAAGCATAGGAGTTGGAAGGGGAGAGTCAAAAGGAGATGGGGAGGAGAAGGAAAAGATGTACAGGCAGAGGAAACAGAACTGGGACAAAATCATATGCTATTACTGTGGTGAAGAGGGACACACAAAGAGAAACTGTAAGAAAAGAAGTTTGGATGAAGCAATTGCTAGGGAACAAGATACATTGGAAAAGATTTTAAAAGGAAATGATTAGGGGTGTCAGGGGCTCTTCGCTCTGGGGGAAGGTTTTGAAAATCACACAGAGCCCTTGGAAAATCTGGAAGTTGGCCCCCAGAGTGAAGAATATGAGTTTCTTGTTGATACTGGAGCAGACAGATCGGGTATATCGAAGCTTCCAGAGGGTTGTAAGTTGAATGATAGAAAATGTAAGGTTAAGGAAGTGTAAGAGACGGTCCGAAGATCCCTCATCTGCCTCACGATCATTGCCAAGGATAGAGACTGAACATAGGAGTCCTGGCCCGGCTGAGGTGGGATGTCTGCCAAGTGTTGCCTACGGGTGTGCCCACTGGGAACTGGTACACATTCCTGAGGAAAATTAGTGCAGGTCGCAATGGACTGCGCCGTTCTTGCTGCCCAGGTGGGAAGGACTGTGCTGAATGACCTGTCCTGTACACCTCTCCGGTAGACCTGTCTTGTACGTCTGTCCTGTACCTGTTTCCCAAAGCAACGGACCCCATAACAAGGGCTGTAGATTTCCCAACCTCTTGGCCAGTTGCCCCTCGCTTCTGAAAAGGACTATAAAGGGACTTTCTGAAATAACCGAGTCCGAGATCTCCCCACGGAAAGAAGACGAATCTATTGGCGAAAGACCACGAGGACTTCGTCTCATCCATTGGTAGCTATTGCCCCTCTTTTCCCCCTCTCTACTTTGTTCTTCTCTCTCTCTCTCTCTCTTACTCTCTTCTATTGTATTACTGTGTTGTGGGCACTTAATAAAGGTGCACTGTTTTGATTAAAACTGAAATCTCTTGTGTCCTTTTACACTCTGAGATCAATAAATGAACCATCACGACCCCTGCTTGCATTAGTGGATCGTGACAGGGAGCTAAGAATGACCCATTTGATGTGGCCATGATTGAACAGATACAAGTTAAAGGTAATTCCCAAGAAAGTTGTGTAGATTTGCTATATATGCCAAAATTGGGATGCAATTTATTAGGCTGGGACCTGCAATTACAGCTGGGAATAGGGGTAGTCCCCGAGGAAGGTAGATGGTGGCTAAAATAATGGTGCTAACAAAAGAAGATGAGGAAACTATTAATCCCGAAGTGTGGGCCAAAGGCGGAAGGCATGGATTATTAGGCATCCCACCCATTGAAATAAAGATGAAGCCAAACACACTACCCATAAGGGTTAAGCAATACCATATATCAGCTGAAGGAAAACAGGGACTGACCCCTGTAATTAAGGAATTAATTCTAGACGGTATACTTGAGCCATGCATGTCCCCCCACAACACTCCAATTTTGCCAGTTAAGAAGCCAGACGGGACCTACCGCCCGGTACAAGATTTGAGGGAGGTGAACAAACAAACCATTGTGCGTTACCCAGTTGTCACTAACCCATATACCTTGTTAACTAAAATATCATCATGACATGCATGGTTCAGTGTAATCGATCTAAAAGATGCTTTTTGGGCGTGCCCACTTGAGAAAGAGAGCAGAGGATGGTTCGCCTTTGAATGGCATGATGAGACTACAGGGAGGAAACAACAACTACAATGGACCCAGTTGCCTCAGGGATTCACAGAATCCCCAAATTTATTTGGTCAGGCTTTAGAATTGATGCGAGAATTTTTACCGGCTGGACAAGTACAAATATTGCAGTATGTGGATGATTTGTTGGTCTCAGGGGAATGAAAAGAAGAGGTCCAGGAAGCAACGATTAAATTATACTAAATTTTCTGGGAGAAAAGGGCTTGAAAGTGCCAAAAAGGAAGTTGCAGTTTGTGGAATTGGAGGTGAAGTATTTGGGTCATTTAATTGGGCATGGATACAAGAAGTTAGATTCGAGTAGAATACAGGGAATATTGTCATTGCCAGCACCAAGAACAAAAACTGATGTGAGAAAATAGTTAGGGTTGATCGGGTACTGTAAATTATGGATAGAGGGACATACCAAGCTAGTAAAATTCTTGTATAACAAATTAGTAGAGCAAGAACCCTTAACCTGGAATGAGGAAGATAATAAAAGGTTGGAAGAATTGAAAGAGAAACTGATACCTGCTCCAGTGTTGAGTTTGCCTGATTTAGACAGATTATTTGAATTATTTGTGAATGTTGAAGAAGGACTGGCCTATGGAGTGCTTGTACAGGAGTGGTGTGGAGTAAAGAAACCTACTGCTTATGTGTCAAGGTTATTAGACCCAGTGATAAGGGGATGGCCAACCTGTCTCCAGGCTGTGGCGGACACAGTAACTCTGGTGGAGGAGGGATATAAGTTGACTTTTGGTAACAAGATTAGAGTGTACAATCCACATGATTTAAAAAACATGTTAAGTAAAAAAGCTAGCCAATGGATCTCTGACAGCAGGCTTTTAAAATATGAATTGATCCTGAATAATATGGAAAATCTAGAGCTAGCTAAATACAACCGAGCAATAAACCCTGCCCAATTTTTATATGGAGAACCAGATGGAGGACTTGAGCATATCTGCGTCGAAACCACTGACTTACAAACTAAAGTCAGGGAGGACTTATTGGAACATCCCTTGCCAGAGGGAGAGATCCTTTTTGTGGATGGTTCGTCTAGAGTAGTAGAAGGAAAACGAGTTCTGGGGTAGGCTGTGATAAATGGAAAGGACATGACCATTATAGAAAAAGGGAAACTTTCAGGACAATGGTCGGCGCAGTGCTGTGAACTCTATGCTTTATTACGAGGAATACTGTGGCTTAATTATCAGAAAGGAACTATTTATACTGACTCGAAATATGCATACGGAGTGGTACATACCTTTGGTAAAATCTGGACGGAGAGGATTTGTAAATTCAAAAGGAAAAACGTTAGTGCATGAGAATTTAATCAAGGAAGTATTTGAAGCTTTAAGAGGCCCAGTGGAGATAGCTGTAGTGCATGTAAGAGGACATCAAAGAGGAGACTCCCTGGAGATAAAAGGAAATAACATGGCCCACCAGATAGCGAAGAAAGCAGCCTTAGGGAACGAAGGAACCATCCTACATAGATCGAGTTGGCGGACCCAAGAGAAAGGATGGACTCATGCCTCCAGAGTGAAAGGACCTGTACAAGCCCCAACCAACTGGACAGTAGTTGACCGACACTGACAAGTTGACAAGCTGACACTGAGGAAGAAGCCGTGAAAGGACAGATAAAGATGGAGTTTTTAAGATGATTTGAACTTTATTAACTGCTTTAGCGATATTACAAGTCTTAAGAATTAGAAATTGTTTATTGCATGGTTAATACTTATTAATATTTAAAGTTTGAAATAGTTATTTATTGAAGAATTTAAAAGAACCATTTTCAATTTTTGATGTGTCTCATTACAGATCCAAAGAACTCTGAAGGAATAGAGCATCCTTCCACACACCTAGCAAATCAGACCCTAAAAGGAAGAAAAATAAGTTGACACAAAAGGGAGAGTATCACTGCAACAAGAGGGTAACAGTAACCAACGGGTAAGAATATTGTGAGGGGGCAAGATCGGATCAGGATACACTCTTGCCACAGATAAAAAGTTGCGGATCCTCTAATAGGGATTAGAGGGGAGACATGGGTGGGAGAGTGCACTGTACCGGACCCCTGCTAACATGGGTTCTCCTCATGATCAACATCCAAGCGGGAGGAGCACCATCCTGTGATAAATGTTACTACCCCTTGTATGCAGGAGACTCTCTGACGGCCATCCTAAGAACCCATTCGAATCCGAGCCCTAATTGTGCCAGCTTTTTAGAACTGCAAACCTGCATAGAGGATGGCTGAACCTATTGGCTTTTTGAAAATGTAGGGACTTTTAAACAGAAATTGCTGGGAGAATGCCCTATGAAAGAGAAATGGATCTGCTCTGAGAAAGACCCGGTAAAGCAAAAAGCAAAAGCGGAGAATTGGGAGCCAGACTTGATTAGAGAAAAAGAGGTAAAAGGGGTAATTAAAAAGGGACCTGAGATCAGAATGATGGGAGGAAAGAACTTGTTCCTAGATCTGGTTGAAAAAATAAGCCATGAATGGAATATACCTGATTGCTGGATTTGTGGAGATACCCAGATGGCAGAGGTTTCACCTTGGGAGGGGATTGCTTTGACCCCACAGGAGATCCTAAAGATAATGGAGAAGGAATCACCAGGACCAGATGAGAGGGAGGAAGAAGAAACTTGGAGCTTGAGATCAGGAGTCATCGGAGAAGAATGTCTATGGAGGAGAGGTCCTAAATACATAGCGTATGTGGGTGAGCTTCCCTGTAAAAGGTATTTTGTAACAAATAGTACACATCAGTGGTGGATCCCTAAGACTAAGGATTTATATTGGGCGAGGAAACAAAAACAAGGGTGTACATATGTAGAACGAGAAAAGTTATATGAATGTATTACCAGGGAACCTAATCCCTTCCAAGATGAACCAAAAATGTCAAAATTTTGGAGTAAGATTAGCATAAACAGTGTAAAATTTCACAATTATTGGCGAGCACCAAAAGGACTCCTGGTTATGTGGGAAAATGGCCTATGTTATGCTCCAAAACGACTGGGCTGCAAGCTGTACCCTAGACATAATTAGACCCTCCTTTTTCCTACTTCCACAAATCAAGGGACAAGGTCTTGGGGTTCCTCTGTATGACGAGTTGGCACAGAAGAAAAGGGACATCCAGATAGGGGGAACCCAGAAGAGGGGGGAGGATGAGTGGCCACCTGAGCGGATCATAGCTACCTATGGTCCTGCAACTTGGGCCCAGGACGGATCATGGGGGTACAGGACTCCAATATATATGTTGAACAGAATTATCTGTCTTCAAGCACTGGTGGAAATAATAATCTAATCAATCCACCCTAGCTCTGGATTTACTTTCCGCACAATCTAGACAAATGAGAACTATGATATACCAAAATAGGCTGGCACTGGACTATCTGCTAGCAGAGGAAGGTGGTGTGTGTGGAAAGTTTAATTCATCAGAGTGCTGTGTAGAAATTGATGACCACAGTGAAGCTATCAAGAATACTAACTACTAACATCAGAAAATTGGCCCATGTCCCGTACAAAGGTGGACCCTGCTGTTTAAGTCTAACTGGTGGGACAACCTACTAACCGGAGAATGGTGGAAGAAGGCATTGGTAATTGTTGGACTCTCGTTTGCTGGTTTCATATTCCTGCCGTGTTTAATCCCCTGTTTTGTTAGACTTATAACCTCTGTTGTGCAGAATATGCCCCTCATTCAGGAGTTACAGACACAAAACCAGGAGAAAATTGCAAGAATTAGAGTGCTGCAAGCAGATGAATTGGAAGAGGATCAAGAAGAAGAGAAAGCCCCTGAAGCAGCGAAAGAAATTTATGATAAATACTGAAGACTACAAAAATTTTATAAGGGTTATGAGGACACTGTCTAATGAAAAATTGTTAAGCTATAAGTTGGTTGATGCGGGCAAAGGCCTGATCAAAGTTTTAGAGGAGGGAGTTGTAATAAATGGTTAAAAGTTTGGGGGTTTTTTTGGTTGAGAAGAAGTTAAAAGTTGCTTGTTGGGGGAGTGGGGGTATGCAGTTAATGAGTTAATTGTTATTGCGATTGTACGGGTGTAATGTTGCCACGTGCCCACTAGATGGGGACACCAATGGGGGAAAGTAGTGGGTCTATAGAAAGGAGGAGAATGTTCTAGAATGTTCTTAAGACAACCCAGTAATCATGATGTAAACACTTTGAAGGATTATTGGTTAAGGGGCAAACCAATCACTCGACACCCCAGAGACTGACAGAATTGAACACCAATGAGGACCCTAGCAACGAGCCATCAGAGGGAGGATCTGAGCTGCACCAATCACAGCATCAAAAGAGAACTGCTATAAGAACTGCTCCAGGGCTCAGCCCCCCCGTCTTCCTGAGGAACCTGAGTCCAAGGGAACACCCTGTGTGACGCACTATTTGTTTCTCTGGGTTGTCGAGTGGGACTTGGGCTTACCTCGAGTCTCTGCTCCTGGTTTTCTTTTTAATAAATGAGCAGACTTTTATTCCACCCAAAAAAGTCCAAGCCTTGTTTATAACAAAAATTATTAGGACTAATTGGACATTGTAAATTACGGATTGATGAACATACAAAATTAGTTAAATTTCTTTATGAAAAATTAATAGAAACAGAACCCTTAAATTGGAGTGAAGAAGATAGCCATCAAGTAGAAAAACTGAAACAAAATGTAATGAAAGCGCCAGTGTTAAGCCTACTGGATTTGGACAAACCATTTGAATTACTTGTCAATACAGAAGAAGGAGTAGCTTAGGGAGTACTTACCCAAAAATGGCGTGAAGTCAGGAAGCCTATCGCATATATATCCAAATTACTAGACCCAGTAGTTTAGGGGATGGCCCACATGCCTGCAAGCAGTTGCTACCACAGCAGTGTTAATAGGAGAAGGATATAAACGAACGTTTGGAAGGAAAATCAAAGTGTATACCCCTCACTTAAAAAACTATCAAAATTATATTGAGCCATAAAGCAAGCCAATGGCTCACAGACAGCAGAGTGTTAAAATATGAATTAGTGCTAACCAATACAGAGAACCTTGAACTAACCACAACCAAAACCCAGAATCCCACACGGTTCCTTTATGGGGAACCAGCTGAAGACATAGAACATGAATGCTTAGAGATAATTGACCTCCAAACTAAACTACAAGAAGATCTACAAGGGCTCCCACTACCAGAAGGAGAAGTGTTGTTTGTAGATGGTTCCTCCAGAGTAACTGAAGGAAAACGAGCATCAGGATATGCAGTAGTTAATGGAAAAACTATGAAAATATTAGAAAAAGAAGGCTTGCATACAAAATGGTCAGCTCACTGCTGCGAAAGTTTTGCATTGAAGAGAGGACTAGAATGATTAGAAAGAAAAAGAGGAACTATTTTCACTGACTCGAGATATGCCTATGGAATAGTACATACCTTTGGCAAAATTTGGGAAGAAAGAGGTTTTGTAAACTCAAAAGGTAAAACCTTAGCTCATGAAGATATAATAAAAGAAGTATTAGAATCATTAAAGAAACCAACTGAAATTCCTGTTGTACATGTGAGGGGCCACCAGACAGGAACATCTATGGAAACACTTGGAAAGAATTTAGCAGACTGAGCAGCAAAGGAAGCAGCCTTAGAAGAGGGGAGCAGTATCGTGTGGTTAGGAAATCTAGGAGAAGAAGAAACAAAAGTTCCAGTGTTTAATGAACAAGAGCAAAAAGAGCTACAGAGAAATGGAGGGATCAAAGATGAAACAGGAAAATGGACGATACCAGATGGAAGACAAATCCTCCATAAAGCCTTAACCCAGAAAATTTTACAAGACATCCACACTTCAACACATTGGGGAACGCAAGCACTCTGTGACCAACTACTTTTTGCGGACTTATGTATGTACTGGAACCTTTGAAATCACAAAAACAATAATGAAAAGGTGCACAATCTGTCAAAAGATAAAAAAGTGATGAGAAAAGCCCTGCCTGGAGGGAGAGAATTAACTAAGAGATGTTTTCAAAATATTCAAGTAGACTTTACAGAACTTCCCCCAATTCAGAAATTTAAATATTTATTAGTTATAGTAGATCATCTAACGCACTGGATTGAAGCGTTTCCGACTGTTAATACCACAGCTAATGTTGTTAGTAAAATCCTACTAGAACAAATCATACTTCGGTATGGGATCATTAACGCCATCGACTGGGACAAAGGTCCACATTTTACCGCAAAAGTTCTACACCAAACAATAACAGCACTCGCTATTACATGGAAACTACACACCCCGTGGCGACCCCAAAGTCGGGTAAGGTAAAAGAATGAACCAAACTCTAAAAAGTACCCTTACAAAATTAGTACTAGAAACAAAAATGAGCTGGTTAAAGTGTCTTCCGTTAGCATTAATGAGAATTAGAACAAAACCTCGAGCAGATATGGGGATTTCCCCATAGGAAGCAATGTTTGGCTTACCATTCCTAGCTACCACTAATTACATAGGAACTTATGAAGAGGGAGAACAGCACACAAAATAATATGTTCAAGTAATTGCCAGCAATGTAGAAGACCTGAGGAAAAAGGGATACCTTCCCCAAAACATCCCCATTGATTTTAAAATCCATCCATTTCAACCAGGAGATTAGGTCCTAATCAAAGTATGGAAAGAAATACCTCTAACCCTGAAATGAGAAGGCCCCTTTCAAGTTCTGTTGACCACAGAGACTGCTGTGCGCACACAAGAGAAAGGATGGACCCATGCCACCAGAGTGAAAGGACGTGTACCGACTGCAACTGAGTAGACAGTAACAGAACTAACCTTAATGCATATTTGACTCAAGGTTGGCTGATCTACTTATATTAATGGTTAAAAAGGTTATTTATCTAGTTATATTTATTACCAAAACGTTGTTTATTGCAAAAAATTATTATATTCATATTTAAAGTTGAAAATCATAATTCTTGATATTTGTTCTTACTTCAGATATGCTAAAAATTAAGATTCTGAAGAAATAAAACATTCCCATTCATCTAGCAATCAGACTCCAAAAGCAAACAAGAGGCTGATATCCAGAGAACACAGGTGAGTCACCTCGAACATCAGGGACAGAAGCTCAACGAGGGGCCTTGCTCTAACCCCGAGGGCACCCTGTACTGGACCCTTGTTGATAGTAAACCTGTTGAGCATCTGGGCTTATATCCAAGGGAGTCGAGAAGGCCCCTGTGACAAATGTTACTATCCCCTGTACGCAGGTGACTCCCGAAGTGCTGTCCTAAGAATCCATACAAACTGTAATATCCAATGTATCAACCAGTTAAAGATACAGCCTTGCAAAGAGGATGGAAAAATCTATTGGCTAGCAGAAAACATAGGGAACTTTAAACAAAAACTGTGAGTGTCCTATTGAAGACAAATGGATATGTTCAGAAAAAGATTTGAGCAAAACGACTATAGAGAAGGGAAGACCTGAGCTAGACCAAGTTAAAGAATTAAGAGGGGTGGTAAAGATGCGAATAGAAGACTTAATTTTAAGTGGGAAAAATTTGGTTTTAGATTTAGTATTGCGCATAAGTTACGAATTTAATATCTCCAACTGTTGGATTTGTGGTGACGCTTGTTTAACAGAAGTCTGGCCTTGGGAGGGAATTGCCTTAAGTCCACAGGAAATAGTACAACTGATGAAACGCTGAGAAAAGCAGAGTGCAATACCTGAAAGAGATCCAGAAGAGGTACAGACATTAAGATCGGGAGTAATTGGTGAAGAATGTCTGTGGAGACGAGGAATAACATACTCAACAAAGGTGGGAGAAATGTCTTGCAAATGGTATTTAGTCACCAATGGAACACATAAGTGGTGGATTCCCAAAGCCCCTGACCTCTATTGGCCCCAAATAGATAAAGGAGGATGCTGTTATATAAAAAAGGATAAGATTGTATGAATGTATTACTAGGACCCTAAACCCCTTTCTAGGCGTACCTAAAATGGCAAGATTATGGAATAAAGCTAGTCTATAGTTCCAAACTTCTGTGAAACCCCAGAGGGATTGTTCTGGCTATGTGGAAGGAAAGCTTATGTTACCAGAAGATTAGGCTGGAAGTTGGACATTAGGAATTATCAGACCCTCCTTTTTCTTCCATGAAACTCAGGCCAGGAATTAGGCATACCACTGTATGATACATTAGCGAGGAAGAGACGAGATCTGATTGGAGGAGCTCAGAAGTGGGGAAAAGATGAGTGGCCACCTGAAAGAACCATTCAGGTTTATGGCCCAGCCACTTGGGCTCAGGATAGCACATGGGGCTATAGGACCCCCATTTATATGCTAAATCGAATCATCTGATTACAGGCTATCCTTGCAATCATCACAAACCAAACAGCCCTAGCCTTAGATTTAATACCTGCACAACAAAAAGAAATGAGAACCTCCATCTACCAAAACAGGTTGGCCCTAGATTATTACCTCCAAGCCGAAGAAGGTGGTGTGTGTGGGAAATTAAACTCCTCTCAATGTTGTGTTGAAATTGATGACCATGGTGAAGCTATTAAAAACATTACCACAAATATTAGATAGCTTGTACATGTACCAGTTCAGAAGAGGACACCCCTCCTCAAAGCAGGATGGTGGGACAATCTACTCGGTGGAGCATGATGGAAAAAAGCAGTATTTCTTGGGATGTGTGCAATAACCAGTGTCATTTTTCTCCCCTGTTTAATACCCTGCTTCATTCAAATAATAACGAGAATCATCCAAAGCTCCCTGGAGAAATTAACTGAAGAAAAAGTCATGATGCTAAAGGCTGCTGATGATCAACAAAAAACCCCAGAGACTGACAAAGAAACTTATGAAAGATACAAAAAGTTAAGAAAAATTTACTGAGCGCATGAAAGCCCTGTTTAGTAAAAGGTTGATGCGGGTTAAAACCCGATCAAAAGAAGAGAGGGGGAAGTTGTTATGAAGGTGGTGGCTTTCATGGGCTAATTACATGTTTACAAGTTGATGGGTTGATATACTGTTGAGCTAGCACATGTCCAATAGTAGAATAAGTTATAAGTTAACTAATCGAAGGTTATCATACTGTGTGTTCATGTACGGGTGTATTACCTTTATGTAACCACTGGGGGGGGGGTCCTATGAGGGAGTTAATGGAAAGAACATTCTAGAACTTCATTGCAGAAGCAGTGACATCACCCTAAACCCCAACTGGTGAAGCAGTCCTCCGATGGGATAGACTTAGCCAGAAATGATTGGCCAGGGATGCACCTGAGAAGTGACCAATCCGAAGCCTGTGATAAAGACCAATCAGAGAGCGGATTGAAGAGCGCACCAATCCTGTTTGAGAAGAAGCTATAAGAACCCCTGGGACATTTTGTGTGGGGTCCTCCTGCGGTACACATCCACCAAGGGAGCACCCAGTGTGTGACACACTGCTTGTTTCTTGTGCTTTGTCGTGCACATTCTGGGCTTACCTTGGTATCCCATCCTCAGTGGTTGTGTTGTCATCAATAAAAGCAGTTAACTCTTCAAAAGGTGACTGACATGTTTATTACACAGGCGTGGCGCCCGGTCGCTGCAGCCGAACCTCAGTCCACTCGCTGTGCTCTCACCACGTGACACAGGAGCAGGGATAGGGATTCTGCAACTCCATCGGGATTTCGGTCCAAGGATGCAGGATTGGGGCATTCTTCCAAAGAGGGCAGTGTCTGCTCCCAGAGGCCTCAGGGTGTCTTGCAGGAAGCAATGGTGGTGGTGGTGGGGAAAGACAAAGGTCAGGGATTCTGCCTTTCACTTTCCCCTCCACATTTTGCACCAGTTTTGCCTTCCTTTTTATGGGCCTCAAGGCGGGCTACTCACAGACCATCCCACACATAGTTTTCAGGCATTCAAGAGTGATTATGATAAGCAGACATAATGATGAAACACTTTTTGAATCCTTTTTCTTGTTATCAGGCTCTTACAACAGCACCTTGGAAAGTTGGAGTCCCGGTGTAGGGGGTTGAGTCCCGCATGCTGGTATGCCTGAGTCCCCGTGTGTGGCATAGCTTTCCCCTGGAGCTGGACACCTGCACAAGGATGCCAGGGAAGAAGTTCTGCATCAGCTTGGAGTGTGTGGGCACCTGCCTGAGGGAGCATCTGGGCAAGAAGATGCTGTGCTTCCCAGGAGGAGCTGTATAAAAGTGTGTAGTGTTAGGGCGATGAGGAGATTGCCGCTGTGTTCCCCGAAGCTGTCTCGGGCACAAGACCGCTCGGGTGCGTGGCACACTAGGAAGCTTCTCCTTTCAGCCCCGTGTAGATGTTATGCACTGGTGACACACACACACGCACACACACATACACACATACACACACACACTCTCTCTCTCTCTCTCAAGCCAGAGAGGCCAGATACGAGAGAGGGCGAAGCGTGTTCAGGATCAGGTTTACATAGGGTTACAGAGCCAATGATCCGAGGGCACATGGGCGGTACAAAGGCAACCAATGAGCAGAGGGAAGGGGTGGAGCGGGGTACCAGCTCAGGTATGCAACCGCACAGGCTGCTGGGAGAGGTAGTTTTCTTTAACCAGGGTCTGGGGGTGTGTGAGGTTCCATCTGCAAGGAATTGTGAGAGGCTTTTCCTTTACTCACACAGAGGTGAGAGTGGTGTCTCAAATATCTGAGCTTTTCCACCAGCAGGCCTTTGCTATTTTGGGGCTCTCTGGCCCACTAGCTGGCTCAGCTGTTGGCCTTAGCTCCAACAGAGCTGAGGAAGAATCAGAAGTTCCACCTCCCCAAGACTCTCTGTACTTGCCCCTACCTAAAAATGGAGAAAGTGCCTGCATGTTTTACCAGTTGGTGAGAGCAGCCTGGTTACTTTTGCTTGATTCCTACCACTGGCATGTATTGTTCCTGCCCTCCAGATGCTCGTGCCAACTCCAGCTGACCAGAAGCAAGGAAAACTTCAGGGTTGAAATGCATTTTGAGGTATGGCAAGACCACTGGGACATCTTTGTGAGCAGCCAGCCCACAGAGGTGCACTTCCTACTGAGCACAACATGGTGTGAGACCCTGTCTCCCACAGGAAGAACACTGATCCCCACAGCACCAGGCTCCCTTCCTTCTTCTCCGGTCTCCACGCCCATGGCCCAAGATGCCACCCAAGATCACAGAATTGTGGAATGCTCAGGATTGGAAGGGATCTTCAGGTTCCTCTAGCTCTAGCTCCCCATGCCATGGGCAGGGACACCTTCCATCAGCCCAGCTTTCTGCAAACCCCATCCAGACTGGCCTTGAACATTCCCTGGGATGGGGCAGCCACAGCTGCTCTGGGCATCTTTCATCTCTCTTTTTCAAAACTGTTCCCCCTTGTGCTTTCACTTTCTGGCTGTGCCAAAAGTCACTGTCCCTGGTTGTTTCTAAGCTCCCGTTCAAGTGCTGGAAGGCCGCAGTGAGGAGCCTTCCCTTCTCCAGGCTGAGCAGGCCCTGCTCTCTGAGCCTGTGTTCATAGCAGGGGTGCTCCAGCTCTCTGCTCATCTCCATGGCCTCCTCTGGGCCTGTTCCAACAGCTCCCCATCTTTCCTGTGCTGAGGAGCCCAGGCCTGGACACAGTGCTCCAAGTGGTGTTATAAACGAAGCTTGGACTTTTTTTGGGGTGGTATAAAAGTCTGCTCGTTTATTAAAAAGAAAACCAGGAGCAGAGACTTGAGGTAAGCCCAAGTCCCACTCGACAACCCAGAGAAACAAATAGTGCGTCGTGTTCCTCAGGTTCCTCAGGAAGATGAGGGGCTGAGCCCCAAAGCAGTTATTACAGTTTCTTTTGATGCTGTGATTGGTGCAGCTCAGATCCTCCCTCTGATGGCTCGTTGCTAGGGTCCTCATTGGTGTTCAGTTCTGTCAGTCTCTGGGTCGTCGAGTGATTGGTTGGTTCCTTAACCAATAATCCTTCAAAGTGTTTACATCATGATTATTGGGTTGTCTTGAGAACATTCTAGAGCATTCCCCTCCTTCCTGTAGACCCACTACTTTCCCCCATTGGTGTCCCCATCTAGTGGGCACGTGGCAACATTACACCCATACAATTGCAATAACAATTAACTCATTAACTGCATACCCCCACTCCTCTAACAAGCAACTTTTAACTTCTTCTTAACCAGAAAAAGAGAACTTTTTAACCATTTATTACAAGCAACTTTTAACTTCTTCTTAACCAAAAAAAGAGAACTTTTTAACCATTTATTACAGTGGGGCTTGCTGAGGGCAGAATCAGAGAAGCAGAATTGTCTCCCTCAACCTGCTGCCCGTGTTGCTTTGAAAGCAGCACAATATTTGTTTGTATTTGTAGTCTGTCAGTCCCCATAACTACCTCACATCCCCCCTCTCATCTGTCAAAATCAACAAGTGTGGCAGTGCAAGTAGCACCAGCCACTCTTGTCTCCTGAGGAGAACTCAGACAACCAGCTGTGGCGGTTAGCAACCCAAATTTAGCATGTAACTACAGTCATGGTGAGAACCCATGATTCCCTTGTTCTGTCTTTTGCATGTTTCCTCCCAATTGGATAATGTTTTCCCCTCCCTGTTTTATGTATGAGGTTATGTATATTCATTTATCTTCTTTAATATGTATCAGTTCTTGAAAGTTCTTTGTTCCTTGATGCCCCATTGGATCCTTCCCTGAGTCCCTCCTATGTGTTGTTCCCATTGGTTCCCTTGCTGTCAATCTCACCTGCTTGTCTCTATCCCATTGGCTGAGATCCCTTTCCCCACCTATTCTGTACCCAGTATAAGATCCCTGGACCCTCCCACCAATTTGCCTCTTTGTCCTTGTCGTTTCACTGACATAAACCTGTGTGGAACACATATGGAGAGTCCTCTCTCTTTACTTCTTTACCTTTGCCTGCGTAACAGCGACAGAAAGATACAGCCCCTTTTGGGTGAGGAGCTCTACCCCTTTTTTATTGTGTGATGGGCACTGAGTGCCGCCTTCCAGAGGGGTTTCAGCATTGACCTCCAGGCTTCTTTGTGTCAGCACGTGAGGGGTAAAACCCCCTTCTGCCAGCTCCCAGTGGCTGCAAACCCCTCAGACAAGTCCTTCTCAGCATCACACAGGGAGGAGTCACAAAGGCCCCTTGCACACCCTACAATCACAGGGGTCAGCTCCAAGGGAACGGATCCCATCTCACTGCAGGGGAGCCCAAGGGGCAAAGCATCACTGAGTTAAATCACCCAGTTTTGTATTTGACAAGGGTTCAGGGGAGCTTCATCCCACCTTGTAAATGGGGGCCTATTCCAGAGTGGTGGGTCTGCATTTGTGGGTGTTGGGCCCCTAACTGTCCTGGCCTTCACACAGCTAATGTTACATTTCTGTATATTGGGGAATTTGACTCCTATTTTTACTAATGTTAGCAGATGGTTAAACTTTTTAGGACAATTGATACCACAGCACCTCTGAACCTTTATGAATTAAGATTAGCAATTTGATTAATGAGAATTTTCAGTGCTTTCATCTTGCTTTCTGGCTTTTCTTGGTCTCTGCAGTCGCTGTTTGCAATTTCCTTTTGCATTGGGCTTTTTAGGGGTGGGCATGAGGTGTGTCACGACGCTGAAATTGGGAAATTTCAGACAGTATTGATTTCTTCATCCCAAACCTGTTGTAACAAATTAACTAAGAAAGAGTTAATTTTTGGGCAGCAGCTCATACCACATTCATCTCAGCTGCATGGCACAGCCTGTTTTGCTGCCATACGTAGGAAAAATATTCAAAATTTAACAAGCATTAGAAAAAAGCAAACAAATAAATGCAAAATCCAAAATACAGGGAGCAAAACCACCTAAAATGAATGATTCACGTAAAATAAGTGAAGGAGCTATCTAGTGTTACATCACTTGCTTTTCACATTATTTATTTCTCACCATCTCTTTGGTGTCTGTTTTCTGTTTTCCATGCATCTTGACACTTGCTATCTAGCCAAAGACTTCTTTGAAATCTGAGAAATACTCATGCTGGGGAAAACAGCATTGCAGTATTAACGGTGAAAAAATCAAAGCTCAAACAAGAAAATGCAAACTGCCCCCCCCCTACAATCTAGAAGACATTTCAGAAGAAATTTTATAATTATCCATCCACGTTGTAAAGTATTTCCATTAAATTTTGTTTTTCACAGAGTGAGCAAATGGTACTATGATGACTTTTCAGGAGTGGATCAGACCAAAGTTTCATCCTGAGCTTTTAGCTACAAGAAAAATTTTAAAAACCCATTATGCTTACACTTTGGTAATAGATAGATCCTTCCATAGCTACTTCTTCTGCATCTTTACACCTGATGCATGGTAGCTGTTGAAAAGAATAATCAGACACAGAATAATCAGGCTTTTAATCATAGAATCAAACAATCACAGAATGGCCTGGGTTGGAAGGGCCCTTAAAGTTCATCTGATTCCAACCCCTGCCATGGGCAGGGACACATTCCACTATCCCAGGTTGCTGCAACCCCCAATCCAACCTGGCCTTGGACACTTCCAGGGGTGGGCCACATGTTCTGTGGGCAACATTTGCCAGGGCCTCACCATCTTCACACTGAAGAATATTTTCAGAATATCTTGTTTAAAGCTACTCTGTTTTGATTTGAACCCATTCCTCCTTGTCATGTCACTCCAGGCCCTGTAAATAGTCTCTCCCCATCTTTTATATTAGCTCCTTTGAGGTACTGGAAGGCTGTGGGTAAGTTACCTCAAAGCCGTGTCTTTTCCAGGCTGAACAATCCCAATGCTCCCAGTCTTTCCTCATAGCAGAGGTGCTCCAACCCTCTTACCATCTTGGTGGCCTCCTCTGTACTCACTCCAAACGGTCCAAGTTCTTCCTATTCTGGGCATCCCAGAGCTGGAGGCAGCATTACGGGTTGGGTCTCACCTTATCTGGACAGGCAAAACTACTTCCCTCAGCCTTGTGTTCACATTGCTTTGGGTGCAGCCACAGTTGTAGTACTAGTAGTAGTAGTAGTAGTAGTAGTAGTAGTAGTAGTAGTAGTAGTAATACCACCCAAATCACATAGTACATAATTTTTTGATTTTCACATGAGGGAGATAGAAATCAAGTGTACTTATCAGCCCATTACCTGTTGGGAATCACAGGACATTTGCCAGGGTCTTGAATAGACACACATTGGTGCAGCATCAGGATGTCCTACATCCAGTATTGTAAGACACCTTTTACTTCAACACATACCTATATGCATACAGTGAAAAACTGACTACTAATGTTCTGTTTTCTTCTTCCTTAGTTTGTGTCTACAACTGCCAGGAAAGGTAAAAACCTGTTGTGGGCAGCTACTGCCTTACATTAAAAACAGTAATTAAATTATGTGGTCATCACCTGAAGCTATGACTCAGTTTCCATTGCTGCAGTAGTGCTCATAATTTCCTGTACTATTTTATTAATTGCACTTGCCAGGTTTTATTACGAGGGAATTCACTTTTACTTTATACCCAGAACAAAAGGAAGAATTTCAGTGAGTTAGGAAAAGTTTCATTCAGTGCATATGTGTATGAGAGAGCACAGAGTTTGGACTTCTCTGAAATGTTGCCATAATTGCAGTCTACCGTACTTTTAGACTGTCAAGACTAAAAATCATTTGTACTCTCTATCTCCACAACACAGACAGCAAAACATATCTCTAAGGCAAAAACTCTGTAAATAGCTGACTTGACTGATCTATATTCATTCTCTTGCATGCTTTACAGCTGAACTGTGTGCTAGTTTGCTAATTTACAGCCAAAAGTGCTTAATTCTAGCCAAGAAGTGCAGACCACTACTGTGAGAAAGAGCTAAAAAAATCTTGAACACAGTGTAAGCATTATTAACAGTTCACATTCACTTCTTAGGTTCATGTGCAAGTCAAATAGTGCACACAAGCACAAAACCCAGCCGTGGGCTACACAGAATGAAAAGGCATGTCAATTTAGTGCCAGAGTGTGCTCACAGATTGGATTTTGCAACTTTCAGCCCTTCTCTGGCTGTTTCAATCCCTTTCTATACACTGGTCAACATTATTATGAGCCACACTTTGTAACTGAACACATATTTGTTCTGTTTACATTGATCAAAATCAAAAACAGTTCCTCTGATAATTTTCTCTGTGTACATTATTATCTTCATTAATAAAAATACTAAAATATTTTAAATTAGTTACAAAATTAATTATTAAATTAAAATTTTTAAATTTTCAGTTTGCAGCCAGCAGAAAGAAAACCCAGCTGAATAGCAGAAAACAGAAAGGATTCAGGATTCCTGCAGATAAATGACAAAAAAAGTTGTGATTTTGAGGTGAAGTATGCAGCTGCATACTTGAAAAGAAATTTCTAAGCTACATTTACAGGTTGGAAGATTTCAGCTGTTGACTCTAAGCAGCACTTAGTGTTGTGCTGAATCATCATCTGATAAGGAGCTTCAGACTTTCATTTAGAGTTATGTCATTAGATTATAGAGTATTATGAAACAAACAAGTATACGTCAATCTGTCTGTGTTTTGTGCTAGTACTTGCTTGGCAGTGGAATATTATGTCCCATAACAGCAATTATTGACCAACATCTGAGATATTCTTCTTTCAATAGCTTGTTTAATATCAGGTAGAGTAGAAGAAGGTCTAATGTGAATGGAAGAGTCTGACCCTTTTGCTTTTGGAAAAACACTTTGTGGCAGGACGTGTCTACCCCCTCTCTACCACAGATGGTTGGTGCATATGGAAGAGGTAACCCAGGTGGATCACAGGCCCAGCATGGGATCATCTCTGGTGCCAAAGGGCTCAGGCCCCCACCTGAGAATCAACATCTTATCCTGGAGAGTAAATGTGGGAAGAGATAAAAGTAAAATAAATATTATTGACTGAGAGACACCGTTTTACAAAGACTATAAAAGCACACGTGAATTATCACAGAGGCACAAGTCTCCTACACACACCCTGAGAACGTGTGGGAGTTCTGCCCAGAGTTTGGATGTATATTCCATGGTTCCTTTCTAGGGAGTTGAGGGAAAGGATTTCGATGTGTGCTCCATCAGGAATTGGATGGTAAGAAACACTGGATCCTAAGTTACATTATTTCTTTGCTAGCTGTAAAATTAATGGTACCTTTAACACCACACTGCATGTATTTATTAGTAGTCTCTTTTTGTCTTATCCTTGTGTAGTAATAGTCTGTTTAGTCTTAAGTCTGTTAGTTTTGTGTCTATTAAATAAAGAATTAATTCTATAATAGACTGAATCAGCCATCTTTAAAGAACTTGTGAATGAGAGTGGGTTTTGGGCGTGCTGGCCACCTCAGTGAAGCTACTGCCTCCTGCCAGAGGCCTGGGCAAAAAGGCAGGGACTTCTCTCACCCCCCCTCATCTAAACATCTATTCATAACACACCTGACACTTCAACAGTCTGAGATGAAGACTGTATGCTGTGTCAGCAGGGCAGAAAAGCCTAGCACAAGTTTGTACACATTGTTCTTATTTATATCTGCTGACAGAGTTTATGAGTTTGGTAAGCCATGGCCCTGGCAGCATCCCTGGCCCACACCTTTCCCCTTCCCAAGCTGTTGGCTCTCAAGCACCTGAACAGGCTGTTTAAGGCTTGAACACCTTAAATGCTGCCTTGATACACCTTCTTCTATCTCTGCAGGCTCCTTCTTGGGGTTACTCCAGGGACCTGGTCCCTTTGCCATTTTTTAAAACTGAATTAAATACCTTAGAATGATATTGGTGACTTCATGAATAAGCTATTCCTTAAGGTGCATCCCACAGTGATTGCAGGTTGGAGAAGGGAATTCCCACTTAAAGGGACAAATGAAGGCTATGGCTGTCTGAAGAAGGGGGGGAAAACTCCAGGTTCTTTTTGTGGTGTTTTATTGGTGTGGGTTTTTTTCTATTTTCTGAGTATGTTCACTCTCAATGAGAATAATCAATGAGAATGTGCATGAAAGTGGACTTGTGCAGGCATTAAATGGGAAGAGACTGTCTATTATTAAGTTTATTTCCACTCAACTGCAAAGAATTTGCAGCAAAAGGAAAGATTAACTTGGTGTTTAGATGGAGCTGTGCAAATATGAACCTCTTAGTCAACAAAATATCCCGAATATCTGGAAACAGATTATGGTGGTTATTAGAAAAAAAGTAAAATATCATTGTTTCCTGTTTCCACCCCTTTAGCCATTGCTGGCTTGATGGAGGTGATACTGAACCCACACTGCTGATTGTAGGATCTGTAGGAGATTTAGGCTTGCAAATCCCGCTGCTGCTGGAGTGCCCAAGACCGAACACTGTGCTGGGGAAACACCCCCAGGTACTTGAGACTTGCTACAGCATTCCTGATGGGAGCCACTGTAAAAAATGGCAAAAAATAACTCATCTGAACCTTAGGCTTAATTTGTACTCCTTTAATAGAAATGCACAATGTTGTGTTCATCATATACCTTCCAAATTATACATACGCT